>NC_056743.1:809309098-809614098 GCF_019279795.1 Protopterus annectens
AATCAAGACTTGTTCCATCCCAAAGAATAACCTTTTTGGGTGCGGATCTAGATACAACCACCCAAATGGCTTATCTCACAGAAGAAAAACAGTCAACTACCGGATTACTTCAAGAATCTGACAAGACAAACCCAGCTGACTGCAAGGAAAATCCTGCAAGCCCTGGGTTACATGGCATCCTGTATTCTTTTGATTCCACAAGCAAGGCTACATATGAGAAAACTACAGTGGTACCCAAGGAGTTTATGGACTCAGCACAGTCACAGTTTGGAGACGTTAATCCCACTCATTCCATGCCTTCACAAGGAATTTCTGTGGTGGGCTCAGGCCAGCCAGTCCAACAGAGGGTTGCCCTTCACAAAGCCAAAAACCTCCCAAACTATTAAAACAGACGCTTCAGACCTAGGTTGGGGAGCACACATGGAGGGCAGAGGTATCCAAGGACTATGGTCACAAAAGGAGCTACGCATGCACATAAATCAAAAAGAAATGCTAGCAGTGATACATGCAATCGAGGCCTTCAAACTCTTTCTGCATCAAGGCCATCTACTAATAAGGACAGACAACACCACAGTTATGTGGTACATAAACAAGCAAGGAGGTACCCATTCTTACCCTCTTTGCAGACTGGCAATGAATCTATGGGATCTTTCCTTGAAACTCAATATACAGCTACAAGCTCAGTTTGTGCCAGGGAAGGACAATACACTGGCGGACAGCTTAAGCAGAAATATCATGGATGCACACGAATGGATGCTGCACCCGGACATTTTTCAACAGATAACACAATCTTGGGGGAGCCCGGACATAGATCTATTTGCATCCCCCCACAATCATCAACTGAAGAAATTCTGCTCAAGGACATGCCACCCACAAGTGTGGAAAGTGGACGCCCTCTCTTTCAGCTGGAGAAATCTGACAGTGTATGCATTTCCTCCTATTCCATTAATGACCAAGGTGTTACTGAAGATCAGGGCAGAGCAGCAAAAGTGATTCTGATAGCTCCGGACTGGCCAAGACAGCACTGGTACCCACTGCTAAGCAGCATGTCACGTACGAAACCATGGCCCCTAGCTATATGCCCACTTCTACTGACACAGCACAGACACAAAACTCTACATTCCAACCTGAAAACATTGCAACTAACAGCGTGGAGAATACCTTGACTCCTCCTCAGGATAAGCTATCCCAGACAGTGAAGAATATTATTATGGAAGCTCGCCGCCCTTCCACAAGGAAGGTATATTCAGCAAAATGGAAAAGATTTCTCATCTGGAACACCACAAAGGGCCTAGATGCGACAATGATGAACATGGCACATATCCTGGAATATTTGGCAGAAATGTTCCACAATGGGCTGTCTTACTCTTCTATTAAGATTCATGCTTCAGCAATTTCAGCTGAGTACAATACTGATCCACCTGTCTTTTCTCATCCTCTCCTAAGACAGTTTCTAAGAGGAATTAAAAACATCAAACCTCCTAGGAATCCACCTGTACCTGCTTGGGACCTTAACTACGTGTTGGAAAAACTAACACTGCCTCCATTTGAACCAGCAGCATCTGCTGATCTACAGTACCTTTCATGGAAGACTGCTTTCCTTCTGGCAATAACCTCAGCAAGAAGGGTTTCGGAATTGCAGGCCCTGATGGCAGTTCAGCCATTCATTATTTTTCACCAGGACAGAGTTTCATTAAGAACTAATCCTACTTTTATGCCAAAGGTGGTATCCAGGGTTTCATTGAATCAAGCCATTCACTTGCCTACCTTCTTCCCAAATCCACAAAACAAAGGGAGAAACTGCTGCACACCCTGGACATTCACAGACAGTTGCGCTACTACTTGGACAGAACTAAAGGTTTCAGGAAAACTGACCAGCTGCTGGTAGCATATGCTGCTGGTACTCAAGGAAAAGCAATTTCCAAACAGACAATTTCAAAATGGATAGGAAATTGCATCTGATTTTGTTACTCATTTCATGGAAAGACTGTACCAGCTAACATTAGACCTCATTCTACGAGAGCCACAGCCACCTCCACAGCCTTCTTAAGAGGGGTGGCTACAAAAGACATTTTAGAAGCTGCCACATGGAGCTCCGTGCATACATTTGCCAAGCATTACAATTTACCTTTATACTCCAGATCCAGGGCAGGCTTTGCTACGGCTTTCCTGCAGGGTATCTTAGCTACACCATCCTTTTCCTAGTACCATCCTTTTCCTAGTACCTCCACCCCCAGATTGGCTATGATATTCTACCCATATGTGATGACTGCAGATGCATCCTTGAAGGACGTAGTACAGTTTTGTACCTACCATAAATGTAGATGTCCGATAGGTATGCATCTGCAGTCAGGTTTACCCTCCCTCCTTCCCCTCTGTGGTATTCCTAGGGTGCTTACCTCTCTATTAGCTAGCTGGGGGGATCTATTATGGTGTATTTGTTTTTACATACATATATTTTTGCAAATGTTTGGATTTTTTATTGCTTATTTTCCAAATTTAGCCTTCCTAGAGGGCACCTGGCATCTGGGGCAAGAAAAACTGAGGAAGATGGCGTCGGCTGACGCTTTTATACCCCAGGCGCTGTGACGTCGGGGAAAGGGCGACATCAGCCGACGCCGGACCCAGACTTTGGAATCCGGCCGACCGAAGGGCTGCCTGAGGCAGGACAACCCATATGTGATGACTGCAGATGCATACCTATCGGACATCTACATTTATGGTAGGTACAAAACTGTACTTTTCTTCAGAGAGCAGTCTTTTGCAGAGCTTCCATGATTCTCATTGTCCCCTTTTAACTTCACCTGGTGTGATTTCCCCTCCTGGTGCCTCTTCTGGAACACCCCTCTTGGGTGTTGGATCCCATTCCAGATTTTCTCTCTCCTCCAGTTGGGCTGGATCCCCCTTCGTCTTCAGTCCGTCAAGTTGACCACATGGTGCCTCCAGTTCGTTTGATTGCCAGTAATCCCAAGCTTTCAAAGGCAGTAGTGCATATGTTGTCTTCCTTGCAGAAAGAATCCACTAGGAAAGTGTACACTAGTAAATAAAGATTTGTTTTATGGGTAGAGCCTTTGGGACTTTATCCTTTTTCGACCCCATTGGAGTCCGTTTTGGACTTTCTAGCTGAGCTGTTCACTTCAAGCTCTAGATGTTCTTCATGTTTCACTGTTGCAGTCATCACATTTGGGGTTATCCCTGCCCAGGGTAGCCCTCAGTCGGCCCGAATACCAGAGGCATAGTATTTCTGTGTCGGTTGCTGTCATTCCAGGACTGACGTCAGGTTGTCAGTGGTGTAAAATTGGGCAGCCGACACCATTACACCAGTCTTTCTTGCCGAGGAGCCCAAAGCAGGAGCAGTTAATTTCTTTTTCGAATTGAAGTTGAAGTCTTCTAAAGCTAAGTACCCCATTGGGAATTCTTTTTTTCTTGCTCTAACCGATGTCAGAAAAAGTTAATAGTTGTCTTGCCTGTGAAATGCAAATAAACAAAAACACAGAGACTTACTGCGTCACCTGTTTAGGCCCAGACCAGGACATCCCCTTCTATTGCTTTTGTGCTTTAATGCCAGAACTAGAAGTCATTGGGCCCTTATTATAGCTAGATATTTTCGCTCGCAGTCCTCTAATTCCGACATGGCTTCGGTAAGCCACCTGACAACCGGTCTTCTGAAAAAATGTAAGAACAAAGATAGACAGACTGCACAGGTCCAAAACTGCTGACAGTGCTTCTCTTAAGCTAGTTGTCAATACACCAGTCCTTAGTGAGGCGCTTTCGCAGCCCCTGATGCCCGCTTCTGTGTATTTGCAGGCCGTGCCGAGACCCTTTCGGAGTCCGGTATGCCACGAAACTCTTCTTTGACTAAGGATCCTGTGGATGTCTCTACCTTGGATGGGTCTGGAGCCGCTGAGCAGGCACTGGCTTCCAAGTAAGTACTTTGCACTACCGATACTCGACACAGACCGATGACTTCTTTCACTTCTTCAGTTCTTTCGAAAACAGCCGAGTTTCTATGGCCCAGGGGACGAACCACCCCCAAAAAAACAATGCCGCAAGCTCAGGCATCTGCTTTCTTGCCTCAGTCTCAAATGCTTAAAATGGCAGAAGACCTTATAACGCTTATCAAACACAAAATATATTCTTTCCCTGCTTGTGCAGAAAATTGAGTTACAAGAGTTAATGCATTCTGCAAGTCGAGTAACTAAGCACACCTTACAATGTGGTTTTGACACCCTAGAAGCATCTTGCAGGGCAGCAGTCACTGGTTCTGGCCTTAGAAGGCATGCTTGGCGTAAGGAACAGACCTTGCCAGACCATGTCAATTCCAAATTATTGGATGCACCCTTGCACAAAAACACCTTATTTGGCACCAAGGCAGAAGAGGTCTTAAAAAAGATTAAAGAAAAAGCTAAATCTGTGCAGACAGTTAAAGACTTCCTACAAGTCCAGCCACTGAGGTTTAGTAGGCATTGCCCCACCAAACACTGGTCCTTTCCTGCCCCCTCCAGGTCATCTCAGCTCAGACCTAGGGGAAGCAGACCCCCCCCCCCCAGACAACAGCCCCAGGGGAATGCAGAGATCTAAACAATGGAATTCCTCCTCTTCAAAACCAGGAAGTGCAAAGCCACCCCTTTATGGTAAGAGCTCACAATGACTTTTAAACTTCCACCCCCTCCCTCTGCCCA
The DNA here is from genome assembly GCF_019279795.1 of Protopterus annectens. NCBI lineage: Eukaryota > Metazoa > Chordata > Ceratodontiformes > Protopteridae > Protopterus > Protopterus annectens. The sequence goes on from NC_056743.1 coordinate 809,313,781, forward strand.
CCTGCTCTTGCCCCTAGGAAGAAAACTCTCCCATGCAAGCAACTGGGCCACCATTACCAAAGACCGCTGGGTCCTCAACATGGTGTCCCAGGAATACAAATTTTATTTCCACACTCTGCCAATCCCAAAAGGGTTCACAGATCTTTCCCCCAAACCAATGGAAAGAGGCCAAAATGCAAGTCCTTTCCCTGCTCTCTATATGAGGGCAATAGACCATGTTCCTGCAGAACAGATAGGCCAAGGTTTCTACTCCAGACTCTTCCTGGTACCCAGAAAAGAGGGCGCCCCATCCTCTGTCTATCCATTCTAAACACCTTTCTGGTGATGCCAAAATTCAGAATGCTCACCCTCGAGCAGCTTCTACCTATGCTTTCCAAGGATGCTTGGTTAGCCACCCTATACCTAAAAGGGGCCTACCTACACATCCCAATCAGGGAATCATGCAGGAAATACCTACGTTTCAGGGCAGGATCACTGCACTTTCAGTTGTCTGCACTTCCCTTTGGCGTATCCACTGCTCCCAAAGTTTTTACAAAGTGTCTGGCTCTTGCCATTGCTTTTTGCAGACCAAACAAATATTCAAATTTATCCCTACGTAGACGACTGCCTGATTTAGGCAGACAGTCAGGAAAAGCTGCTAAAGCACCTGATCTTTGTAAAGGACCTACTGACCTCCCTGGGGTATACTATCAATGAAAAGAAATCCAAACTAGTTCCCACACAAAAAATTGTATTCCTGAAAGCAAGCCTGGACACAGCATGCCAGATGGCATTCCTTAATCCAGAAAAACAAGCCTATCCGACAGTCTACTTCTCTCAACTAGCCACCAGGACCCAGTTATCTGCAAGGAAAGTCCTGCAAGCTCTAGGGTTCATGGCTTCTTGCATTCCACTCATTCCATATGCCAGACTGCATATGAGGACACTACAATGGTACCTAAAAAACCTTTGGTGTCAGCACTCTCAAGACCTGGTAACTCTTATACCAATGATACCTTGTCTAAGGAAAGATTTTCTTTGGTGGGCAGCTGCGTGCTACCACAAGGGACTTCCCTTCTCACAACCCCACACCACCCAGACTCTCACCACAGACTCATCAGACTATGCCTGGGGTGCACACCTGGACAGCAGGTACATTCAGGGCCAGTGGAGCCCAGCTCAAATACATCTGCACATCAACCAAAAGGAGGTGTTAGCTGTTCAGCATGCCTTAACAGCTTTCAGACCCCTACTATCCCTGGAGCTTTTACTGATCAAAACAGACAACACCACAGTGATGTGGTATATCAACAAGCAGGGAGGGAGTCACGCTTAACCTTTGTGCAGGCTCGCCATAACCCTTTGGCACATGGCCTCAGCCATGCAACTACATCTGTTAGCACAATTCCTGTCAGGCTCTCTTAACTCTCTGCCAGACAACTTAAGCAGAAACCTGCTAGACCCACATGAGTGGCAGCTAGACCAAAGAACCTTCACTTTTGTAACCCAGAAATGGGGCACCCCAAAGGTCGACCCTTTTGCCTTCCACTCCAGCCATTAGCTGAGAAAATTCTGCACCAGGGAACCTCACAGCAAGGCCTGGAAAGTGGATGCTCTATCCTTCCAGTGGGTAGACCTCTCAGTCTATGCATTTCCCCCTCTACCACTCATTTCAAGGGTATTGCTCCAAAATAAGGGAGGAAAAACCGAGGGCAATCCTGATTGCCCCAGACTGGCCACACCAGCACTGGTACCCACTGCTGCGCAGCCAGTCACCCCTGCCACCATGGCACCTACCTCAGATCCCAACACTCCTGACCCAGAGGAATGGAGAATTCATGCATCCCTAATTGCCGACCCTCAGTCTGGCAGTCTAGCTTATTCTCTGACCTCTCCTCAAGCTGCCAGTCTAAGCAAACAAGTTCTAGATGTTGTACATGAGGCCAGACACCCCAGCACTAGAAAATCTTATGCTGACAAGTGGAAAAGATTTTGCACCTGGATCCAGGTTAAGGGAGCAGGAATGGCACAGCCCTCCCTACCTCTCATCCTGGATTACCTGGCAGACCTACTACACCGGGGTCTATCCTTTTCTTCTATTAAAATTCATGCCTCTGCCATCTCTGCTCATTTCAGCACAGAGCCACCTTGTTTCTCACACTCTCTCATCAAACAGTTCCTAAGAGGGTCTAACAACTTGAGGCCACCCAGAAGAGCTCCTACCCCCAGCTTGGGACCTAAACTTGTGTTGGAAAAGCTCACCCTGCCCCCATTTGAACCTGCAGCTTCAGCAGAGTTAAAATTTCTCTCTTGGAAGACAGCCTTGTCTGGCCATCACTTCAGCTAGAAGGGTATCCGAACTACAAGCATTTATGGCTGTAGAGCCCTTCATCTTTTTCCATGCTGACAGGGTCTCCCTCAGGACTAACCCGTCCTTCATGCCAAAAGTGGTGTCCAGTGTGGCTCTCAACCAATCCATTCATTTGCCCATCTTTTTCCCTAACCCACAAAAAAAGGGGAAAAGAATTCTGCACTGTCTAGATGTGCACAGGCAGCTCAGATTCTACCTAGACGGGACTAAATCCTTTTAGAAAAACTGATCAATTGCTAGTCAGCTTCGCTGCAGGAGCAGAGGGCAAGGCCATATCCAAACAATCTCCAAATGGATAGCACACTGCATCCATTCCTGCTACAAAACAGCACGGGAAACCTCCCCCCAAGGGTGTCAGGACACATTCCACCAGAGCAACCTCCACCTCTGCAGCTTTTCTCAGAGGGGTCCCCACCAGGGACATCCTGGAGGCTGCAACATGGACATCTGTCCATACCTTCACCAAGCATTACCACCTGCCTATCTTCTCCAAATCCAGGGCAGGCTTTGCCACCGCAGTCTTGCAGGTCATCCTAGCCTGCCCCCAGTCTTCTTGACTGCCTCCACCCTTTTCTTCAGCTTTGGGAATCAACCCAAATGTGATGACTGCAACAGTGAAACACTAAGAACATAGTACAGTTGTGTACACTTACCATAAATGTAGATGTTCGAGTGTATTCACTGTTCCAGTCGTGGTTTCCCTCTCTCCATCCCCCTTGTCTCTCTTGGTCTCTCTCTCTCTCTCTCTCTCCTTACAAGGAATTTTTGGTATTTACTTTCTACTGGTGGTGTTCTTCCACCATTACCTAGCTCCCTATTGGGGGCTCTTGACAGGGCAAGAAAAACTGATGCAATGGCGTCGGCTGCCTGATTTTATACCACTGACGACCTAACGTCAGTCCTGGAGCGACAGCAACTGATGCAGAAATACTAGGCCTCTAGTATTCGAACAGACTGTGGGCTACCCTGGCAGGGATAACCCCAAATGTAATTGACTGCAACACTGAATACACTTGAACATCTACATTTATGATGTGTACACAACTGTACTTTTTTCTATTGTCAAGGTTCAGTTAGTAGACATTTCATACTTTCAAATTGGTAGAGATAATGCGTCCTTGGCTTCTCTCATGATCTCCAAGGGTTTTTTGAAGGGTACTTTTCTTCTTCGTCCTCCACTACAGGATCTGGTGTATCCCTGGGATCTGCCATCTCTCCTTCAGGTTTTGACTGATCCTCCTTTTGAGCCTTCAACCTCCGTGGATCAGAAACTTGTGTCCTGGATAAAGTTTTAGTGGCGATTACCTCAGCCAAAATGGCTTCAGAATTGCAAGTACTTGATTCTCTCCATTTTATTTATTTTTTCATAGGGTTTGTATGAATAGATACTGTCATTTCTTCCTTGCCTAAGTTAGCTTCAGAGAATAACCTTCACTGTTCAGTTCATCTTCCTGTGTTCTTTTCCAACTTTTCATACAAAGGCATATACCTTTTGCATTGTTTGGATGTACGTAGGCAACTGTAGTTTTATCTTAACAGTACCAAATCCTTCAGAAAATCTAGTCAGCTATTTATTTATCTCAAAATCCAGGCTGAGCCCCCTTTGTCTAAAATAACTTGTCCAAGTGGTTGTCAGATTACATGCTGTTTGTATACTCTGTTAGGCAAGTCTCTTTCAGGGAAGCCTAGAGGTCATCTACTAGAGCTGTAGCTACTTCTACAGCTTTTCTTTTGAGAGTGCCTATGGATGTCTATGCTGCTGCTACATCGCTAGGGCATCATATGTTTGTCACGTTACAAGTTGGCTATTCAGTCCAGGTCCAGGGCTTCTTTTGGTCTTGCTGTGTTGCAAAATATCATTTCAGAGTTCCTCCCTAGGAATTGTCATAGCTGGGACTCTTGGTCCCACAGGTTGAAACAGCCAGAGCAGACAGCCACTGATCCGAAAGTTATGAAACAGCCAGAGCAGACACCCTCCGATCCGAAAGTTATGTACGCTGTATAATGATAGATCTGTGTTGTTTGTCTCTGCCTGGCAAAACATTCCCAACCTTCTTGTTGATTTGGTGAGTCTTCCTTTGGTGATGGCCGGACAGCAGGGGCCCTTCCTTTCTCCTTGCCTAGAGTCTTGCTTGTCTCTGAAGGTTTCCTTGCCTTTAAGGAAGAAATGGGGAAATGGATATGTTGTGTCATTCTTGGAGAAAGCATATGATAGGGGTGCATAGAAGAGGAGTTGTGGTATTGTATGACTAAGTCGGGAGTGGCAGAGAAGTATGTAAGAGTGGTACAGGATATTTACGAGGGTAGTGTGACAGTGGTGAAGTCTGCAGTGGGAGTGACAGATGCATTTAAGGTGGAGGTGGGATTACATCAAGGATCAGCTCTTGAGTCCTTTCTTATTTGCAGTGGTGATGGATAGATTGACAGACAAGATCAGACAGGAGGCCGCATGGGCTATGATGTTTGCAGATGACATTGTGATCTGTAGTGAGAGTAGGGACCAGGTTGAGGAGACCCTGGAGTGGTGGCGATATGCTCTAGAGGAAAGAGGAATGAAAGTCTGGAGGGCTAAGACAGAATATGTGTGTGCGAATGAGAGGGAGGATAGAGGAATGGTGAGGCTGCAGGGTGTAGAGTTAGCGAAAATGGATTAGTTTAAGTACTTGGAATCAACAGTTCAGAGTAATGGTGAGTGTGGAAGAGAGGTGAAGAAGAGAGTACTGGCAGGGTGGAATGGATGGAAAAGAGTGTCAGGAGTGACAGGCTGGTACCAGTAAGAGTGAAAGGGAAGGGTCTACAAGAGGGTAGTGAGACCAGCTGTGTTGTATGGGTTGGAGACGGTGGCATTGACAAAAAGGGAGGAGTCAGAGCTGGAAGTAACAGTTAAATATGTTAAGATTTGCACTGGGTGTGACAAGGATGGACAGGATTAGGAATCAGTATATTAGAGGGTCAGCTCAGGTTGGACGGTTTGGAGATGGGCGAGATTGCATTGGTTTGGACATGTGCTGGGGAGGGATGTTGGGTATATTGGGAAAAGGATGCTAGGGATGGAGCTGCAAGGTAACAGGAAAAGAGGAAGGCCTAAGGTAAGGTTTATGGATGTGGTGAAAGAGGACATGCAGGTGGTTGGTGTGACAGAGGAAGATGCAGAAGATAGGAAGAAATGGAAATAGATGATCCACTGTGGTGATCCCCAACATGAACAGCCGAAAGAGAAGTATCAATCTACTGATATTCTGGGAGCAAACTTGATTTGGGTGAGTTGATAGAGGAGCAGGGAGTAATGTGTAAGGGAGGCAGAACCAAATTGAGCTGAAAGGCTTTAGAATCGGCCAATCCCACAGGTTGAACCAGACAGAGACAGACAAGACAAGATCTATCATTATGGTGAGTACACAGCTTTCGTTCATCTTCTGAGCCGAGCAGCCAAGTTCTCTAGATTGTGCGGAACACTCCATATTTAACATAGACTTGGCCCACTGTTCTGCATTGAGCAGTGCTGGCTCTGCTTTATGATTTTTGATGGGTTGTAATTGCGTTATATGAGCTAGTTGGCGTTGTGGTATGGGAGCTAATCAAGTCACTGCTCCTAAGGCAACGGGAACGGTTAAGGGTGCAGACAATTCGCCCACTTGCATGACTCTACTAGTTTTTGCACCACTGCAATACCTTCAAAAAAGGTATTGCAGGGCGCAAAGAGTAAGAGAGATTATCTTCTCAATTTTACAGTGTGCCGCTGTGGTTTTCATTGTGGTTTCTTTGCTTTGTGACTTGAGTTGGCAGTGGGACAGTTATAGTAATGCTGTTACTGCAATTTTTTGTTCCTGTCTGTCTGCTGTTGAGGGGTTGTGGACTTTCATTGGAGCTGCAGCTGCTTTGTTCCCTTAATTGGTCAGTAGTACGTGACTGAATGTGTACACTCTGTGGCTCTGACAGTAGTAAGTGACTGAATGTGTACACTCTGAGGCTCTGACAGTAGTAGAGTTTGTATGTAAAGTTAGTGTCAGCATTCAGTTATTTTTATTTCCTTTCGTTTCCTGTTTTTTTTATTTATGCATTGACCAGTCCCTGAGTTTTGACTCCAGCTTTAACTCTGTCCCTTTAAATCCCTCCTAAAACTGGTAACTTATGGAGAACAGATTGTGACTTCTACTTAAATGACAAGTTAGAGTTGTAAGCTTCTATTATTTCAGAAATTGTGAATTAATTCACATTCTCCTATTTTGTCAATGTCTCAGGGTAATAGTAGAAATACTTTTGTATTCCTTATTAATTCTGGATTTGTCCTGATACTGGTGAGATTTTTCCAGGCTCCAAGGAAATGGTGGGTTTTTCTGAATTGCAGAAAAGGGTGTTGCACATTTTGATTGTCACACATTGCTAGTTTTTGTGTTCTACATTGGCCTCTTAAAAGATCGAGACCTACGTTTCAGAGTAAAAGAAGCAGCGACATTTTTTAATTTTGATGAAAAATCGGTCACACCACAAAAAATACATTAAAAAAAAGTGTCATCTTATTCTTAAATGTTTATACAGAAGTATGTGTTCTTATTAGGCCTGAAGTCACAGCAGTGCCATATGTTAAGTTTTTACATTTATTAAATCTGAAGGGACCCAATACTCTGTTCTGTTTTTAAAGTGAATGACCATTAGTTGTCACTGCTTACAAATGACTAACTGTGCATTGTGTCAAAATATTCAGTCTTAATTTATGCAGAGTGTTTTGTAAGACAAGGCTATTAGGAAATGCGCATCTTTCTACACAAGCAAGATGTATTGTGGTTTTTTTTTTTTTTTTTTGTGCTGTGACCCTTAAAAAAATGAAAAATATCATTACGTCAACATTAAAAATAGGGTTTAGGTATACATAGCTCTTGCCAATTGCCTGCAAAAGTGTCATATGTTTGTCAACTGAATGTCAGAGTAGAGTACCCATGAGTCTTTAGGGTTACTGGTAACACTTGACCGTATATGTCCATCTCTGAAACAATTTCAAATTTTCTGGCAAATTTCTGAGATATGCCTTAATTCTCCTCTACAGAACGTGTTTCGTTGATAATCTCACATATAGAGACATGCAACGTTCTCTAAACTTAGCACCAATTACTGCATGTGAGTCGGAATTAGGTGGGGTTAGAGAACATAAGAAGCAATTCTGTCACTGGATTTATGTAATGATGACTCAAATGTGTAACAGTTGTTGCATCCCCCTCACTGAACAGAAGTCTTATACCCACCCCAGTGAAAATGGAGTACAATATATGGCTTGCTAGATAGTTGCAATCAGTTTGAATGCCTTTGTGTAACAAGTGCTCCTTTCCTCCTTGATAAATTCTTGAAACTTTCAGACGCTGTACTTGAACATTTGGGTACAAAGTTATCATTTCTGTGGGAATTGTGTGCTGTTGGCACTGCCTGCAGAGATTTTCTGCATCCTTCCAGTATTTTGTTATGTAGGTACATGTACAAAAAGGACACCATGCTGAAGATTGGAGCGTCTGCTCCCTCTAGCGATGACTAGAAATACTCTTGTTAACTGATACTATTGTTTAACTGTCATACTAACAGGCCATGCAAAACAGTCTTTGACCTGTTACTGTGTGTGAGGCAGGAAAGCAAAGCAAATATCAAGTAAGGCATATACTGTCTCGCTTCTTGATTAATTGTTTAATTACGTATTTTTAAAATACTTTACAGTAATGGTTTCGAGCACATAAAAAGGGAAAAAAACTTGTCATGCTTAGTTACTGGGGTTTGGCTTTAATGGCTTGAATGCTTTAATAAAGACTTTTGAATGCCGCTGATATTTTATTTTTAAAATGCATGTAGGTGAAACAGTTGTACGTCCTTAAGGGGTAATTTGCAAATTTTCCACAGGCCTTTTTCAAAGGAGCTTTAAGGTATTCTGCACAGTGATGTCTCTGGTTTGCCAAAGCCTTTTGATGTATTTGTCCATGAGTTTTTTTGTGCGACTTTATTTGCTGCTTAGTTGTAGTTGTACTAGGGAAATGATTATCTGTGATGTGCTTTGTAGGTGGGAACGTTTTTGTGTATGAAATAATTTGATGCTTCACTAAAGGGCAGTTCTGTAATCCTTAGTTTGTTCTTGTTAGTTTGCTCCTGTCAGTGGCTTTCCAGTTCAAATGTGTAATGCTCACGGGGGGGGGGTAAGTTAGAAAGAGCGATGGTAGGTATACCGGAGTACTTTCCATTTGCAGTAGATTGAAGAATGCTGTACTTGAATCCATTTGTGTTTCTTTGAACTGTGTCCTGCTAAAGAAATGATGGATGTCCTGACTGATGTCACTTGTAAGTCTACTGTTTGACATCGGCGCCCAAACACATGGGTAAATAAACAGATGTATGAATTTAGTCTCCAGATAGGTTTGCCACCAGACAGAATTTAGGTTGCACACCCATCGCTTGGTTGTTGGTACTGTTGCTTCCAGAAAATAAACTGATAAATACCCTGTTGGGGAACCTTCCTTTATTTACTTAATTTGTTTTGCTGTAGCTGTATTAGATGTCAACTAGTAGGAGTAAGTGTGTGTGTGGTAGGTAAATCCCCTGTAAAGACCTCCTTACCAAGTGTCCTCTTCCTGTGAAGATGCATCTGACTGGGACCATTCTGTAGCCTATTACTTTCAAATTCACTCCCTTGGCCAGTTTCTCTCAGATGAGGAAGTCCATCTCTTCTGATTCCCCAGTGGAACAAGTTTCTTTTGGGGAGACAGTTATAAACCTGTGAAACGCTTTGGGGGTATAGTCAAATTTCAGAGGTCCAACAAAACTGTTATGACCTTTTGGAAGTGGGCACTTCTGCCCCTTGTCCTATACCACCAGATGTTCTTCATGTTTCACTGTTGCAGTCATTACATTTGGGTAGTCTGCTGGCAGGTTGCCCTCAGTCGGCCTGATTAACAAAGTATTGGGTCCTTCGTCAGTTGCTGTCCCTTCTTCCATGACGTCAGGTCATCCAGGGGTATAAAACATGCAGCTGATGCCATTACGTAAGTCTTTCTTGCCGTGCGGTGCCCGAAGCAGAAGCAGTTCGCAAGTGCTGGTTGGCCGACCCCTGAAATTTTCATTTTCGAGTTTCAGATCCGAAGTCTTCAACTAAAAAGCTAAGTACCCCATTGGGGAAGCTTTTTCTTGCTGTTTACCGATGTCAGTAAAAGTTAATAATTGCATTACTTGTGGGAAGCAAATACCTCATAAAGATTTTCATTTGTACTGTATTCCTTGCCTAGGCCCTGACCACAATGTACCTTGTCGGATTTGTGCTTTATTTAATCAACCACTATCAAACGTCTGTACATTTTTTGCTTCTGAATATTTTGGCTCGCGCTTTAATTATCCAGAAATGTCGTCAGTTAGCAGTCCGACTACTGGAATACCTAAAAAAATGCAAAGAAAAAGACCAAAAGTCCAAAACTGCTGACGATGCTTCTCCTAAGCCAGTCGCCAGTTCGCCGATTCTCAGTGAGGTGCTTTCGCAGCCCCTGATACCTGCTACTTCTGATTCACAGGCCTCTACTGAGACCTATTCTGAGTCTGGTATGCTGTGAGATGCTTCAATTATGGAACCCACGATGTCTCTACCTTAGATGGGTCTGGAGCCACTGTGCAGGCACCAGCTTCTGAGGGTGTTTTCAGGCCTACAGATTTGTATGTTAGACTGACGACATCTTCAAAACTAAGGCCAAAATCTCGACCTATGCCTAAAAAACAAATTATCAAAATGGCTGAAGATTTAATTACTCTGATCAGGGGTAGCCAACCCCCCTTGTAAGAGGCCTAGGCAAGACATTGATTATGAATCTTCTGAACAGGATTCTATTTCTTCTGACTCTTCTAATGAACAGGAATTGTATATACCTACTTATGAGGACTCTTATGCAGAAGATTCCATTTCTTCTGCTTCTCCCCCTGAGGATTTTTCTTTTGGGGAAAGTTTACATACCTTAAGGGAACATTTCCACTGGGAAAGTCAGGGTTTTTCTGAATCTAAAAAGAGACTTGGGGATTTTCTTCTTCTTCCTCAGCATAGGCCTTCGGCTATATACCTCCTGTTCCAGACATTGTTGATGATGTTTTTTCAGAATCTAGTATGGCTCCTGATTCTCTGCCTCCGGCTCCTTGTAAGCCAGACAGATACTACAGGGTTCCTGTCTCCCATAAATTCCTTTTCAAAAATCCTGTTGCAGATCTTGAAACCATTTCTCAGTGTTCCAAGGGCATTAAGGCTTCTACTGCTAAAAATCCTACCCCTTTTGATAGAGATTCCAGGGCGCTGGATAGATGGGGTAAGAAGGTTTACACTTCTGCAGCCTTGGCAATCAGGGCTTTAAACTGTCAAATATGCTAAAATATCAACAGCATATCATGGGACTGCTTAAACAGAAAATGATGTTGATTTTCTGATTGTGTGGAAAAAAGATTTACAGGATTTATTGCATTCAGCTGAACAAGTTGGGAAACATACTTTGCAATGTGGTTTTGATTCTTTGGAGGCCTCTTGCAGGGCTGCTGTAACTGGGTCTATGCTAAGAAGACATGCTTGGCTCAAAGAGCAAAATCTGCCTGATTATGTTAAAGCAAAATTGTTAGATGCTCCTTTACAACAGGACTGTCTCTTTGGTAATAAGGCTGAAGATGTTTTAAAAAAGATGGAAGTTGAAGCTAAATCTAAGCAAACTGTGAAAGATTTATTACAGGTGCAACCTCCAAGATTTAGTAGGTACTGGCCTACTAAAAACTGGTCCTTTCCAGTCCCTTCAAGAGCCACTGAAGCCAAACCCAGACATTCCAAAGGCTCCAGGTTTCAGTCCCAAGGAACTTTCAGAACAAAACAGTGGGGTGCCTCCTCTTCCAAATCTGGAAACAGCAAGACACCTCCCTATGGTAAACAGTCTCTAAGACTTCCCTTTACACTTATCAAGCACTTGACTGTCTCTTCATGCAAGCAACTGGCAACTTATAACCCAGGACAAATGGGTTTTAAATATAGTATCCCAGGGATACAGATTTCATTTCCACACGTTGACAATTCCAAACGGATGGCCAGACTTGCCCCCAAATCACTGGGCAGAGGCCCAGAAACAAGTACTTTCCCTAATGAGCATGGGGGCTATTCACCCAGTACCAGAAGAGGAAAAGGGACAAGGTTTCTATTCAAGACTTCTCCTGGTACCCAGAAAAGACCAATCATGGCGTCCAATTCTGGACTTATCTACTGTAAGCACCTTTCTGGACATTCCAAAATTCAAGATGCTGACTCTTCACCAGTTAATTCCTATGCTAGGCAAAGATGCCTGGTTGGCAACTCTAGATTTAAGAAGCTTACCTGCATATCCCAATCGGGGAATCTTGCAGAAGATACCTCCGCTTCAAAGCAGGCTACTTGCATTACCAGTTCTCTGCACTGCCCTTTGGCTTATCTACTACGCCCAGGGTCTTTACAAAGTGCCTGACTCCAGTATTTGCATTTTGCTGGCAAAGAAATATTCAAATATATCCATACCTGGACGATTGTCTAATTCAGGCAGAAAACAAGGACACTCTTCTAAACCATCTAGCATTTGTAAAAAGGGTTCTAACTTGTCTAGGGTACACTAAACGAAAAGAAATCGCAACTGGTACCCTCTCAAAAAATTACATTCCTGGGTGCAAGCTTGAATACAACTGCCCAGATGGCTTTCCTTGCGCCAGAGAAGCAAATTCATTTGGTGACTTACTTCAATCAGGTGGCCACAAAAACCCTGCTTTCTGCAAGGCAAATACTGCAAGCCTTTGTGTTCATGGCCTCCTGCATTCTTCTAATTCCGTATGTAAGACTGCATATGAGGAAACGTCAGTGGTACTTAAAAAGTCTATGGAGTCAGCATTGTCACAGCCTGGAAACAATGATTCCTATCATACCCTGCCTGCAACTAGAGTTCCTATGGTGGGCAGAGGCTTGCCACCAAAACAAGGGACTGCCATTCACACCACCCCCTGCCACCCAAACCCTAACTACAGATGCATCAGGCTATGCTTGGGGGGGGGGGCACATGTGGCAGGGAAGTCCCTTCAGGTTAAATGGAGCCTAAATCAAATGCACCGTCATATCAATAAAAAAGAAATTCTAGCTGTACAGAATGCAGTGACAGCCTTCAAGGACTACCTTCATCCAGGACAATTAATGATAAAGACAGACAACACCAAGGTTATGTGGTACATAAACAAGCAGGGGGGTACACACTCCTACCCCCTTTGCAGACTAGCCATGGCATTGTGGAACACGGCCTTGACCTATCAAGTACAACTACAAGCTCAATTCCTGCCAGGAAAGCTGAATATTCTGGCAGACGAACTAAGCAGAAATCTCATGGACCCACACGAATGGAAACTGGAACCACTGATTTTTTTTTTACATGTTGACACTCAAATGGGGGAGCCCAAACACAGATCTTTTTGCCTCACCCCAGAACTATCAGTTGGACAAATTTTGCACAAGAACACATCACAAAAAAGATTGGAAATTGGATGCTCTATCCTTCAGCTGGAAAAAACTATCAGTCTATGCCTTTCCCCTTCTGCCTCTGCTCTCCAAAGTTCTGCTAAAAGTCAAACTGGATGAACCAAAAATGATTTTGATTGCTCCAGACTGGCCTCGCCAACACTGGTACCCACTCCTGTGCAGTGTGTCACACCTTTCACCGTGGCACCTGCCTCAGACACCTTACTTACTGTCTCAGCAGAACAACCAAATTCTGCACACTCTGCTCCAAACTTTGAATCTTGCAGCGTGGCTAATCACCTAAATTCACCCTTAGCATCCCTCAGCAAACCTGTGATGGATGTAATTTTGGAGGCGAGAAGGCCTAGTACTAGAAAATCTTATGCTGACAAATGGAAAAGATTCTGTGCCTGGAATCAATGTCAAGGGATAAGCACAGCAGTGCCCAACATTCCTCAGATTTTACAATACTTAACTGAGATGCTTCACAAGTGCCTGTCCTTTTCTTCCAATTTTTTCCAGTCATTACAACACAGAACCTCCCCTTTTCTCTTCCTCTGCTAAAGTAGTATCTCAGAGGGGCCAAAAACACCCAGGAGAGCTCCGACCCCTGCCTGGAACCTCAATTTTGTATTGGAAAAGCTCACTGTCCCTCCTTTCGAGCCAGCTGCTACTACAGACTTAAAATTTCTCTCCTGGAAAACAGTTTTCCTTTTAGCAGTCACTTCAGCTAGATTGATTTCCGAATTACAGGCTCTTATGGCAGTGGAACCTTTCATCATTTTTCATGAGGACTGGGTATCTCTTAGAAACAATCCATCTTTCATGCCTAAGGTGGTATCCAGTGTGGCTCTTAATCAGACCATTCAGTTGCCAACTTTCTTTCCCAATCCACAGAACAAGGGGGAGCGGATTCTGCATTCATTGGATGTACACAGACAACTTAGATTTTACTTAAACAGGACAAAATCACAAAGAAAATCTGAACAACTGCTGGTGGCATTTGCTGCAGGGGCAGAGGGAAAGGCTGTTTCAAAGCAAACCATTTCCAAATGGATAAGCCATTGTATTATTTTCTGCTATAAGCACCATGGAAAAACTATCCCCCAGGGAATCAGATCCCATTCCACCAGGACTACATCTACTTCTACAGCCTTTCTCAGAGGTGTTCCTACCAGGGACATTCTAGAGGCTGCTACCTGGAGCTCAGTTCATACGTTCACCAAGCATTACCATTTACCACTTTTCTCTAAATCCAGAGCTGGCTTTGCCACTGTAGTCCTGTTGGGCCTTATAGCTGCTCCAAATGCTGTATAATTCCCTCCACCCAACCATAGCTTTGAGAATCTACCCAAATGTAATGACTGCAACAGTGAAACGCGAAGAACGTAGTGCAGTTGTGTACACTTACCATAAATGTAGATGTTCAAGTGTATTCACTGTTGCAGTCCTGGTTACCCTCCCTCCAGCCCCCTATTTTTCTCTGGCTATACCTCTACTTTCTTTCACTATGATTAAAAGCCCTTTTGGTGTATTTGCTTTTGGGATTGGAGGTATATTTTTTGTGTTTTTAATTTATTTGCTTCCCATTTGGGGGGCACCTGACATCTGGGGCAAGAAAAACTAACGTAATGGCGTCTGCTGAATGTTTTATACCCCTGACGACCTGACGTCATGGAAAAAGGGACAGCAACTGACGCAGGACCCAAGACTTTAAGTAAGGGACCCAGGTCCAATAGTCTAGTTAATCTCCTCTGTAGCTATGAACCTGTGATCCTAAGGAACACCGAGGTGACATGCATCAGGACTAGCTTGCTGTGTCAAGGGGTATGCTTCAGGCCAACTGAGGGCAACCTGCCAGCAGATTACCCATATTTAATGACTGCAACAGTGACACTTGAACATTTACATTTACGGTAAGTGTACACAACTGTACTTTTTGGAGGCCTTTTTGACACTGAATAGTCTATCTTTACAGTTCCTGATTCACAACCATGTGCTTCTAAAAGGCCAGACTGGTTTTAGAAAGTTCCTGATGAGCTTAAATTCTTGTACAAGAGCCTTGTGACAGACCCCTCTTGCTGGCTGTGTCACTCTTTTGACAAACCTTCCAAAATGCAACCCAATGCCATTGCCTTCCCTGTAGACAGTAGGACAGTATGACAGTAGGACAGTACTAGTAGTAGGAGGTGGGGAAAGAAGGTCTGTACTTCCTCTACTCTGGATTTCAAGACTACTAACTACCAGACCCAGATAACCAAGTATCTGTTGTCCATATACAACACTTTGAACAAGGTAGTGGTGGATTCACAGGCTCAGGCTCTGACCAACAAATGCTGTTCCTAATCGATGAGGCTACTCTGGTAGCCAGACATAGTATTAAATGTAGTTGTGATGCTGTGGAACCCTCTTCCAGAGCAGTTGCTATGGACTGCCATTCGCAGGTATGTATTGTTGCCCAGCCAACCTATGCAAGAGGATTTTGAAGCCAATGTTATTGACTCCCCTTTAGACAGGAATCTTTTGTTTGGCCCATAGCTAGCCAACTTTATATAAAGACTGGCAGAGCAAGGCAAAACTATGAAAGATTGCAGCAAATTCTGCTTACCTGTGTATCTAGATACTAGAGGAGCTGCCCAGCCAGGCCCACGTCTTTTGTTAGAAGGGACTTCAGAAACACAGGAAGATGCTCAGAGATTTCCAGAGGAATTTCAGAGGTACTGCAGATCTGAGAGGCTTCTCTGTTTTGAAAAGTCTGTGACCATCTTCCAAATGTTTTTCATTGTTAGATACTGCTTCTTTTGCCAGTTCAAAGGGTTGATGATGGGATGTGGGAGGATGCTATACAGACAGTAATGTGGACCCACCTGTCTTGTGACATCTGAGTTATGAAGCAGGTGAGACAGTGTTGGGACTGGATGAAGTAAATATTTCATGTTATTGCAGGCTTCCTTTTTTTGGGGGGATTCTTGCTGAGCATTGGATTTTGAAAGCGTCTTTTAGAATAGCAACTGCAAAAATATTGGGCCAACAAACTTTGGGGGGGTATTTTTATTTAGTTGTAGGTAGGTCATTTCAGCTTGATTGCTTTTGGTTAAATGTGGAACCTGGTTTTGTGCTGTTGTAAACCTTGAGTGAGTTTCTGTGAATCATCTTCCCAACAGTAAAAAAAAAAAAAAAAAAAAAAAAAACTTTTAGGTTAGTCCCCCTTCGCTAGAAGTTGCGTGGTGGCAAGGACTGAATTGGTATACGTTCTTAACTCGTAGTGATACATTTCTTTTCTGTTTCTAATTTGTAGGTATATGTTCTTAAAAGGCCTTTTGTAGACGAATTCCTGCGAAGAATGGGAGATCTTTTTGAATGTGTGCTGTTTACTGCCAGTTTAGCAAAGGTATGTATTTCTTCTGCGTTTTGAGATGTCCACATAATTGCATTTGATTTCCTAATTTGATTTCAGGCGTGCAATGTTTCTGCCATATAATTTAAAAAAAGTTAGCACTTCTAAAGGGTTATAATTTTCCTTCCACCTTTTGCACCTTATGGTTGCACTGGTCCTCATGGTCCTTGGATGAAGGGTAATAGAAGCCCTGTGTGTGTGTGTGTGTGTGTGTGTGTGTGTGTGTGTGTGTGTGTGTGTGTGTGTGGTGTGCATGTTAGTTCTTTTTATACTACTGTACTCCTTAGGTTGTGTGCTCGCCTCTGACTTGCCTATTTCTGCCCCATTGTTCTTTGTTTTTGTGCCCACAACATTTAAAAAAAAGAAAAAAAAAAGCAGTTTCACTGCCCCACAGACAGCCATAACAGTGGCTACAGAATCTCCTGGCTGCCACTTTAAACTAGCATTCTCTGCATGTCAACAAGTTCAGTGGTCATGACTTGAACCTGTATTGCTTTATATGCGTGTGAGAATATAAAGCTATTGATAGAGGAAACTTTTTCCTTTCGTGTGTAAGCTATCGATAGAGGAAGCTTTCCTTCCTCATGTTTCCATGCAGATAGCTTCCTAGTGTAAGCATAGGTGTTCTTGCCTTCACCTTACTACAGGAGCACTCACCAAGTTCTTTTTATTGGCAGTTTTACCATTTAATTACCTGCTCCATTCTTTCTGTTAAATGTCTTGCTGTAGTCAGCATAGACAGCATTTCACTCACTAACCTTACTTCTAAAGCTGAAATATAAAAAAGGTCCTTTCTCACTGTGTAGTTACACAGTGTTGATGTTGAAGCTTGTAGTTTTTCCTTTGATGTAGCCATATCTTTGTACTGATGAGATTTTGGCTTTGTCATCATGGAGATACCTGCGAAGTGAAAGGCCTGATTTTTTTTGTCAGCTTTAAGTGATAGTACTATGTCAGATACTGGACTCCCAGACAAGTTAGCTGTGTAATTGCCCTGCTGTTAAGCAGACTCAGTGTGGTAAAGTGTTGTATCTCACCCCCTCCCATCAA
Source organism: Protopterus annectens (assembly GCF_019279795.1). Lineage (NCBI taxonomy): Eukaryota > Metazoa > Chordata > Ceratodontiformes > Protopteridae > Protopterus > Protopterus annectens. The sequence goes on from NC_056743.1 coordinate 809,331,082, forward strand.
TTCTGTAATTGGATAAATCCAATTTCTCAGGGTCTCACCAGTAGTGTTACACCTGTACTACATAACTGGACAGTTTGCTTTCTGGTAGGTCAGTGATGCAGAATGTGTCCTACATTATCTGAATTTCACAAAATAGAAGTTTTGTACAAATAACTTGTGTTTTTTCACTTCTGTTCCTTGTTTACATGTGTACTTCCCTATGAAATTTGCTTTGCAGGACCTGTAGGCCTTGTCCACATTCCTGTTGCACTGGTCTGCAGTTTACTACTTGGGCTGTGGCATCTGAGTAAAAATTACTGTGACAGCCATGTTTAAAAAAAACTGTGTGACATTTCTTTGTCATTCATACCACTTCTCCCCCACTTTAACACTGCGTGTTGGCTCTGCTCTTACAACCCAGGCTGCTACCCCAGCTTCAGTTTACATCTGTCTAGTTTAGCTTAATTGGTAAACTGTATTTGTATAGCTCATCTCAGAACTTTAACGCTGTGAACAGATGACAAGCTTCTTTCTGTAGTTCTGATTTTATTTTCATCTTCACTTGTAAACTATGCATCTTTGCACAAGTCACTTAACCAGACTGTACTCCTAGGTCTGCCTGAAAAGCAACACTTTTGCCTACTGGGCGTAATTTGGTAACAGACTAAGGTAAATAAACAAAACTTAGAAACCTGGTCCCCATAAACAGGATTGTATCTGTAGGGAATACCTGTACTCCCCCATTTAGTGTGGAGTGGCACAAAGAGTGACACGGGTTCCATCTCTGTTGTCTCTCTTCTTGTGCATGTGTGCTTGTCTGTTCCCTGTCTGTCCCAGGCTGTGACTGACATTTTTTTTATTGATTCTGCCCTTCACTGGGTTTGTATTGTAGTGGTTGGTTGGTTGACAAATCGCACTTTTCCTTCAAGTAAGAAACAAAATTGGAATTGTTTGCATTTTGGAATTGTTTGCATTTTGGAATTGTTTGCATTTTGGAATTGTTTGCATTTTGGAATTGTTTGCATTTTGGAATGGTTTGCATTTTGGAATTGTTTGCATTACTTTGGCAGTGCTGGATATATTGATCTTCTGTAGAAGAGTCAGATGTTTTGGAAAATTCTTCCTGACGTACCATTTGAAGTTTAGATGCAATGGTCATGGGTGTTAAGAGGTATGCTTGGTGGACCTATAGAGGATTATTTTCAGGTGAAACCAGAAATTGCTTAGAACATCGCCTTCAATTTTTTTTTTAATCATTTCTTCATATTGTTCACTCTTGCAGGAGTACTAACTTTTGGAGCTTCAAATTCAGAAGCCCAAATATCTGGCCTGACTGTAAGAACTTTTTTCCCTTCTCCCTCTTAACTAGGGAGGTACCCTCACACCTGGATGTCTGTACATCTGTGACGAGGGATATCGAGGTGCACCATCTTTAAGTTCTTTCTTGCTGCAGTACAAGAAGGAAGAAGCATTGTTGATGCGAGTATTGGGCTTTTCCAGTCCATTCGTTTGGTCTGGCTTTCAAAGTACAGACAAGTACCCCATCAAGGAAATTAATTTTTGTAGACTTGTAGTTGTACATATAGATGTCAGTTTTTAAAGTCACCAAATGCATTTGTTGTACTGAACAACTGTCCCATAAAGGCTTTCATAGTCTATGCTTGTCTAGGGTTTGAGCATAGCATCACTTCTTTCCTGCACTGTGCTAGGCTCAACCAGAAGACCATCAAAAGAGAGCAAAATATCTCCAGGACTGTTCAAACCAGAAAAAGACTACACTCCTTGTCCAGGGCTGCCTTGTTATTAGCTACATTGTTTGCGGATTCCCTATTTGAAGATTAGAAAGTGAAGTGCTTCTTGAGCAAAGGAACAGTGGGAGGCTGACATACTATTGAGTCCCAAGACTTCCCTAAGCTCAGGGCTTCTAGTCTGAGTTGTGTTTGTAATTTCTGACCCTGGTACCTACTGGACCAAGGCTTCTGGTAATGCCTGTTTGGGAGCCACTACACTCTGACAGAAGCCCATCCTCTCAAGCCAAAGCCCTTTACCGTTTGCCTCCTCATGGGCAAGTGGCTGTGGCATCAATATTTTGATTCTGTCCTTTGTTGGGTCCACAAAGGTGATATCCTCAGCTGTCAAAAATCAGGACTATATCTGTAATTCAGATATTAAAGTCACTGGCACTCATAGAAACCTCTAAGGCTGCTACTGGCCCAGAACATCCAAACTTCAGGCTTTCTTTATCCTGCCTTGGCCCAAGCTGGGTGGGATTTCTTCCTCCCCTGGAACCCTCTTATGATATAATGAGATCAGCATGGGACCTTTCTTCAGGAATCTGCAGTGTCAGTCAGGGCTTCTGTCAGTTTTGCGGTTCCCCACACAAAAAAAGAAATGAGAGAATCTGTCCTATAACTAGGAGGCCTGCAAACCTTGCCTTGAGAGTTTTCTCTGCCCCGTCTCAAACGTAAGGATAACTTTTTCTCCGTTTCAGCACCAGAGAATTTCTCATTTGGAGACCTCCATAGCATAAGGATTTCTTCAGGTGGTAAATGGAGTGTTACATTGTGCACATTGTTGAACCCTTGAAAAATGCATTCACCAGTACATTTTTGAGCTAAATTACCCCTAACCCCTGTGAGAGGGAAAACATTGTGCTTGACTGAGAAGAGCATTTCTCTTTGCTCCCTTAGCTTTTTGGGTTCTGAACTGTCAGATTTGCATTTCAGTGTTCCCGTGTCCTCTGTGCAAAATCGAGGAAGAGGAGGTAGAAGACGAAATTCTGAGAAATAAAGTGCTGGACCTTTGCATCCTGTCTCCCAGGTTGGAAAGTGCTCTATTGAATGTGGTTCTGATGGAAAGGATGCATTTTGCAGGACAGCAACAGGAGTCTCTCTAGCAGTGTTTGGTTTGTCTGAGGACACAATCCATGCTAGAGCTTGAGAGAAAGCAGTTTCTGTGCTTCTCTTGTAAGGTACTTTGTATTGAAACTGTGGAATTTGTTGCGGAATGTGCTTCTTTGTATATTGAGTCTAGGTTCTTTTGAGTATAACATGTCCCCTCCCTCAAAATTAAGGGAAAAAAAACTTTTTGCTGCATGAATATGTTCAGGTTTGCTACACTCAAACGATTAAAGTGCAGCCTTTTGCGTTATTATTATGACTTTAAAGTTGTAAAATTTAGAAAAATCACTTTTTGAGTAGTACATGTTTGAGTGCCATAGACTTGACTTTAGTGAAGTAGTGTGTTTTGAGATTCAGAACTGTGGTTGGAGACCCTTGTGTTTTTTTTTTGCTAATGCCTCTTATTGGAATTGTGACCCTCAAGTACAGCTGTATGAACATTCTGAAGTAATGATGTGCTTCATCACTGTTAGGATCGTCAAAGTGAAAGGATATGGATATTGCCTCTCATTTGGGTCTTGATCCCAAGACTTTCCCTTCAGTGATTCTAGTAGTGCCTCAGCACACAGTTTTGTGTGCGTGCGTGTGTGTATGTATGCGTGAGTGTTTGCAGTTTTATCTTGATCGTCATGTTAGGGTTTTCTAGCCTAAGGGAAAGCTTGACACCTGTTTTTTCAGAGACTGTTGTTCTAGTAGCAGTGATACCAGCACGGTATATTGGAGGTGTCGGGTTTGAGTCTCAAATATGGGCGAATACTCTTCCACTTTCTAATTGTGCATATGCAAAATATGTTTTCTGTATGTGTGTGTGTGGTGTTACAATGTCAGGAAGTTAAGAGCTAACACTCAGCAATGTGTGTAGCTAGTTCACAATAATTCTGTCCACTCGAACTCAAAGGAAGTTGCTAATATCCTGGCTGACAAGTCTAGTGTAAATTTTACTACACCTACAGTTCCACAGATTCCACAGTCACAGCCACCCATATAACTGTGAGACAGGTATTTTCAAACCTCTCAAAAGCTAACACTTCATCAGTGGGTCTTGATAACATACCGGGTTTTCTGATTATTGTAATCGGATATGGCCATCTGAACCCATACTTTAACCTCTTTTTAAAAAACACCTTCATTGTATACATTCTTGAAGTCTGGAAAACTCCCACTGTAATACTGTTACACAGGGGTGGCCCAATTGCATACACTGGTCACTGTAGATTTATTGTCTTGCACAGCTTTACATATTAGGTCAGTATCCTGTCTCTGGCCTCTTAACATTGAAAGACTCTTAACCCTGGACCCTCCTCAGTTCCACTTTGTTAAAGTCAGGTCCTTACCTTCATTAGCTTCTTCAAAAAAAATTCCAGAAACCATGTGCAGTACTTGTACAGTAAATTCTTCATATTTATACCTGGTCACGGCCTTTGACAGTATTCCCCATGCAAGCATTATTTACAGACTTGTAATTCTGAATGTAAATCTATATGTTGCGCTATGGATTACTAACTGGCAGTTTGACAAAACCCATGTAGTTAGTCACAGGTGCCACTGCTGAGAGCAAAAAGCTACCAGTGGTCTTGTTTTGGCATCTGTTTCTCATACTTTCACTCAAACACTCTTGGCCGATGACTGTAATTTGCATTCATTCCTGTACCGACTCATTCCTCTACTGACTCAAAATTAATCAGTATGGGTTAGTTGATAAGTTTGTGCAAGGACAGTGGTCTCCAACTAAATGTGAAAAAATATATTGTTTTATTTTAGTAAACAAAACATTTCCTTAATATACCTTCTAAATGACAGTCCTTCAATCATATATTGTTACGGGATTTAGATGCTCATGTTGATAATTATTCATCTTTTGAGCGTCATGTCTCCATAGTTGTTGGAAATCAGTTGGTATACTTCAGCTAATTTCCAAAGGATCTTTTCTAGATTCAAAGTCTTAATTCCCCTACAGTCCCCTTATCAGACTAGTTGTTGAGTGTAATGCCCATTTGTGTATATATTTGCAGAAGTGTAGCACTCTACTTGAGAGAATTCAGAGATTCTTAACAAAAGAGAGCAGAGGCCTCAAGACTCTTCATTATCTAGACCGACTAGAATTCCCCTCTCTGTCTTTGTGTCTCCCACCTTGGTCTCATAGAATCTTCCTGATCATATTTCTCTAGGTTTTTATGCTATGAAAGACCCAACCCTCCTTGACCTCTGTTCTTTCACAGAACAGATGGTTCCTCAAATACCTGGTTAAAGGACCAGAACCTTCATCAATGATCAAGTTAGACAAGTTGGCACAATAGCATCATGTCACAATGTATCCCTCACTTATAAACAAACCTCAAGAAGGGTTAGCTTCCTGTCCAGCTTCCAATTGAAACTGGGCATTAGAATGGGCAACCTCAAATTCTTCCTAGTCTGTCTTGTATTGCTATCCTTGAGGCTGGAAGGAATCTAGTTAGTAATAATTTCTAGACTGCTTGCCTAGTACTTTACCTATGGACGTAACGAGTAGGTAACACACTGCCATCTGTAGGTCCATTTATATACTTATTGTTTCTGCACCCTGAGTATCATACCCCCCCCCCCCCCAGTCTTCTCATTGATCCATTATTTTCTCCTGACTTCCTGCATGTTAGAATATGGGAAGGGAGAGGTGAACACTGTATTGCCTCCATTCTGCTAGTGGTTAGATTTTTTTTCCCATGTAGTCTTACCTGATTTGCTGGAAAGTGCTGTGCATTGCACTGTGCTGGACCTGGTGGTGATGGTGCAGTGCTGTTTCTCATTCTCATCATATCTGCCTAGAAACACCAGTTAGCAGGCTGATGCTCCCAAAGTCTAAACCTGCTTGGAGCTGCAGTACAAATCCTTCCCCCAGGTGGACCTGTTTTGTGTTGAGACTCCTCTAGTCTTCAAGGATAGGTGAGGCAGTATCAGCTGCTCATTCCCATCCCTATCCAGCTGGTTCCTCCACTGCCAGCTCTGTTAATCAAATGAGGTCATCTCAAGTATAGTTTGAGCTTCCACTTTTTTCACCACAGGGGCAGTCACTTGCATATTCTCTCCTGAAGCTCCCCTATTCTCTTGCAAATCCCCATGCCCTCTTTCACTCCAGAGGTCCTTGTCCCAGACCCCTGCCTCAAACCCTGGGCACCTTACCCACTGCTTCTTCATCATACATCGCTCATCTTCCACCATTTTATTTTTCTTCTTGGATATGTCTTCCTTTTCTCCTCTGTGCTTGGAGTCCCTTCACTGGCTTCCTCCTGCCAGCATAACACCTCTTGAGAGAAGCTATGGGCCTCTGTTAACAGTCTCCCTTATGCTGCTTTTTCCCTCCAGTACATAATGGTAACTAATGCTTCTTAATGTAGAGAAGAAACAGAAAACAGTAATTCCTGGAGTTTTAGCAAGATGGCATATTCTTGCAGCATGTTGAATCATTTTCCACCATGCCCCATCTATGGGAGAAAGGGAGTTACTCATGGAGTCTGGGCGTGTCTGGCTGTGTTGAAGCAGTGTAGGGGTACTGTTAAAGAATCTCTTTGTTCTGCTGTCTCAGTGCTATGATTAATAACTGTAAGAAGTCATTAAATTACAAGGAGGCAGAGAAAGGTATGAATTTTTTTGTCCCAGTTAATGATATGGTTAGCAGCCTGCCCTTCCTCTTGTCCGCCTCCCCCCCCCCAGACTAATTGGTTTATCCCACCCCCCAACTGGGACCATAAACATGTTAGTCACAGCTGCCAGAGCAGTACCGAGGGGAGAAAGATCAAGTTGGCTTAACTCTGCATTATTTTCTTCCAGCAGTGGAGATTTTTATATGTCCTTCAGTTCCTAACCATATATATATATTTTGTGTGTCCTACAGTTTCACTTGCGTGTAGGTGTGCATTGCCATTGCCATTAGTACTTGTGCATGCACACTTCCCCATCTGCTGTCTCCTCAAATTGCGCATGCACCCTTGTATTATATGTCCTTCAGTTCCTAACCATGTATATATAATTTGTGTGTCCTACAGTTTCATTTATGTAGGTGTGCATTGCCATTGCCATTAGTATTTGTGCATGCACACTTCCCCATCTGCTGTCTCCTCAAATTGTGCATGCACCCTTGTATTATATGTCCTTCAGTTCCTAACCATGTATATATAATTTGTGTGTCCTACAGTTTCATTTGCGTGTAGGTGTGCATTGCCATTGCCATTAGTATTTGTGCATGCACACTTCCCCATCTGCTGTCTCCTCAAATTGCGCATGCACCCTTGTATAACAGTAGCACCACTCCCTAGCCTCCATTAGAACAGCAAGCCTTTTCTCCCATTGCAGGTGAGATAGCTATTGCTCCTGAAGCCCACCCTTTCCTCTTCATCTGCCAGCTTTCTTTGTAGCTAATTGACCTCCGTTTGTAGGTAAACTTCCTATGCATGTGCATACTTGCAAGTGAGCATGCATGTTAGTGAGCCTTTGTGGGATGTCTCTCTCTCTTCTCTCTCTCTCTCTCACACACTGTACATGGCACTGGCTTTGAAGCAGACGTAATCCCTCTGCTTTAGTGACATTGGGATATTCACTTGAAACTGCTGATTACTGACCTGAGCCTGAATCACATGGCACTAGAGGATGGAGTTTAGGATGACTGCCAGTATTAACAGGAAAAAGGAAGTTGCTGTTGCATGCACTAGAAAATGTTTGCATGTAGCAAGAGGTTAATGTTTTCTGGTCAACATCAACAGCTGTTTTAAAAACCTTTTGTGTGGTTTTAAGGTAGTTAGAGAAGGAGAGAGGGGTAAATCTGTGTAGTGTGTGATGTTTTTCAGTGATGGTCTGCTAAGTTACATCCCAGGGACATTTGATAAGTCTGCCCAGCAGATGGGGAGGTATTGGTTTATTGAAGTGAGTTTCCTCAACCTGATGACATGGGATCCTGAAAAGTCAGTTTGTGCCTTCTAGAACATTTTCATATGTTGTTTGTGTACTTCTTTTTTAAAGGAGATATGTGGAAACCATTCTAACAGCTGTACAAACTGGGGCTTTCACAGCATATTTATTCTGGTGCAGCACAGGTCAGGACATGTTATCTAATCATTACTCCCAAGTATTTCTAGGCTTAAAATACTTTTGGCTCCGTGCAGCTGGCGTAGTCTATGCATTAGTTCTATTACTCACAGGATGACCGTGTCATGCCTGTGGCTTAAGTCTCTTAGCTGCGTAATTTTTGCCTCTGCTGTTTAAAACGACAAATGATTTGGGATAGTTTTATAATGTGCAGCATGTATTCAGTGCTGCTGACTTTTGGGCAGTGCACTTTCACTGTATGTGAAAATCAAGGCTACATGGTGCTGTTAGATTTACTTTATCAGCTACTTTGCTGTAAAATTACCAGCAGATGAAAGCTTAATTTCAGGCCCAGGATGGCTTTACAAATGTGACAGAGAGGACTTTTTTCCTTGTTTCTCAGTAAATGTGTAGTGAAAGTATTGACTTCTACAGTAGAAAAGACATTTTCCTTGCTAGTAGTACCCCCATAATGCTCTGTGCTTTGATTCCAAACATTTTTCCCCATTGTTTGCAGTTTGTACACTGAACATGTACATCCCTGTTCTGTAATCCTGTTCCTGGCTTTGGCTTGGCTAAAAAGGGTTCTGTTGTTTCAAAGCACTTACCAAGCTAATAAATAAACCCTTCCAGTGATCAGAATGCTCTGAACTTTCCTTTTGTGTCTGCGTTGTTAAACTGTTAAAAGCTTTTTACCTAGCAAGCTTTCCCTTATCCTAACCTGACCCTTTGACCTTACCCAATTAGTATGCTGATCCTGTGACAGACCTGCTAGACAAGTGGGGTGTTTTCCGAGCTCGTCTCTTCAGGGAATCCTGTGTCTTCCACCAAGGTTGCTATGTCAAAGACCTCAGCCGGCTGGGAAGGGACTTAAGCAAGACAATCATCTTGGATAACTCGCCAGCATCCTATATTTTTCATCCAGAGAATGCAGTAAGTAGCTTTCAAATGTTTTTTAAGCTTGAGCTATTCTTAAGTACATGGAATAAACTAAGAGGTTAGAGCTGTATCATCCTGTTGTGTTTTTGGTCACTTTTACTTGCACCACTTTTAAGGTGACTGAACAGTTACATGAAAGGTTGAAGTATTGGAATTCATCCCCAGCGCATAGGGGCATCAGTAGTATCTCTGTATAGACAGTGGGGCAGTTACCACATATGGAGTTGGTCCTTAAATGTTACTAAACATTTGGCCTCTTGGTCCTAGATGTAATACTTCAGTCATGTATGTATTATATATGTATATATACATACATAATACATTATATGCATACATACATACATAAATATATATACATATGTGCATAAAAGTCTTTCAAGCATGGGGATTGTGCCCTTCTAGCCTGCCAGTATACTAAATCTATGGTCCAAGGAGCAGCATGGGACTTGCCCGTTTGTGAGAGAATGCAGATCTCCTCGTGTTTTATTTTCTGCTCCTTACCTTCATTGTTATGAGCTCCTTCTCAGAACAGTCTGCCCTTTTCTTCCACTCATCTTGCCTGGTGCTGAGACAGAGTGAGAGCTGGCCAGTTGAAAGCTGTCACCATGGCAAGCATAGGAGTTTTTTTTTTCCCTTGTATTTTCTGTTTGTTCTTCTCTTTTCAGTAGTTAAGTGCACTTGAAAAGGCAGGGCTTTCAGCATTTTATGCATTGGTTTGTGCTGCCTTTATCAAGTAACCATTCTTTTTAGCAGGACAACACTCTCTACTGTCAGACTATCCTGCTGTCCCCACCAGATGAGACTCTCATAGTGCGACCTAGTCACCACCCTGTTCTTTGTGATGGGTGAGATAACTGGCAACTCCCTCCCATCCCACATCCTTGCAGGTTTATTTTGCACCTGGGCTCAGTAATCAGACCAAGGTCACTTGGGTTACACTCGAGCTTCAGCTTCCATTTTTCACATTTAGACTTTGGTGATGTGGACTTGATGTTAGTAGGAGTGAAAGAATGACCCCAGTGCGGGTCATTTAGTTTAAAACAGCATATTTTTACGAGCATTGTTCATATTGTGTCAGGTTTGCTGTCTTATGGTGCTGCAGATCACCCAAGTTAAACAAAAAAGGGCACACCAGTGTCTGGTATGCCTAGTCTTTAAACAAGCATGAAGTAAATGCATCTGTTTGTAACTTGCCACGGAACTCTGTAGCTCATTCCCAAGTCTGTTTTTTCTTCTTTGCTGTCTCTGAGTTGAATCTTTGAATTAGTGTCTTGTAATATTCCATATGGAGGAACTTCATAGCTTTATGTATATTTTAAGGTGCACTGATCAACATGAGTATGTGTAGCTTTCTTTGATGTCCTTCAAGGATGCATCTGCAGTCCTTACATATGGGTTGTCCTGCCTCAGGCAGCCCTTCGGTCGGCCGGATTCCAAAGTCTGGGTCCGGCGTCGGCTGATGTCGCCCTTTCCCCGACGTCAGACCGCCGGGGGTATAAGAGTCAGCCGACGCCATCTTCCTCAGTCTTTCTTGCCGCGTGGTGCCCGAAGCAGAAGCAGTTCGCAACGGCCAGCTCCTGTAAATTCAGCTACCGAAGACTTCAAAAAGCTAAGTACCCCGTTGGGGACTCTTTCTTGCCTCAGCCGATGTCAGACCAAATGCTTAAAGTTAATAATTGCTTGACTTGCGGGAAACAAATACCTCATAAGGATTTCCATTCCTACTGCCTCCCTTGCCTAGGCCCAGACCACGACGTCTCGGCCTGTACTGCCTGTGCCTCCTTTAATCGATGCACTCTTAGGCGTCGGTCGGAGTTTGCAGAGGAATTTCTTGGGGCTAGTTTCTCTTATAAAATGCCGTCGGAGACTCCGACTTCTCATTTAACTAAAAAACGGAAGGACAAGGACCGACACACGCGGACCGTGGTTTTGGCTGAAACCACATCTAGGCCTACCGCGAGTGTCTCGGTCTCTGCTGAAATCGAGTCGTTGGTACTTCCGACCGTGGAAACGGTACAACCGACAGCCTCGGCCCCTGAGGCTTCTTCTGTGTCTGTTATGGATTTATCCTCAGAAACCAGTGTTCAGGAAACTACCGACACCATTCCCTTAGACAAGACCTACCCCTGCACTTGGAGCAGCCAGGCCCCCTGCATCCATGTCCATTAAAGCATTCACCAGGGCTAAAGCTGCTAAGCAACAAAAAACTCTGCCTCCCAAGACTATTTCTCAGGGATCCACTGCAGGTTCACAGATACTAAGTTTGGCTGAGGATCTTATTTCCTTAATCAGGGGATCCCAGCCTCATCCGGACAGGGGCTCTCAACCCCCTCTAGACAAAAGGCCCAGGGTTGAGTCCGCTGATCCTCAGTCCTCTGATGGCTCTGCTCTATCAGATTACCAGGAGGAGGCCTTCATGGCCTACGAGGATTCTGATGCAGAGGAATCCATTCCCTCTGCCTCCCCTCCTGAAGAACTGTCCTTTGGGGAGACCCTTCACTCCATGAGAGAGCATTTCCAATGGCAGGGCCAGGACTTCTCCGATTCCAGGAAGAGATTAAGGACTTTTCTTCATTTACCTCAGCGTAGACCTTTGGCTATTCCTCCTATTTTAAGTGTCATTGATGATCTGTATTCTGAGTCTAGCACTACCCCTGACACCCTTCCTCCAGCTCCTGTTAAACCCGATAGGTACTACAGGGTCCCGGACTCGCATCTTTTCCTTTACAAGGCCCACTCTGCTGACCCAGAAACTATTTCCCAGGGTCCTAAAGGGGTTGCAGCGGCCACTTCTAAAAATCCACTCCCCTCTGAAAGGGAGTCCAGGGCTTTAGAGAGATGGGGTAAAAAAGTGTATACTTCCACTCTGTCTATGAGGGCTTTAAATTGTCAATTTCATATGATACAGTACCAAGAGTATTTGTTGGATGAATTGCAGAAAAAGCTGTCTTCTCCTGAACCCCTAGACCGTAAGTCACTTCAGGATCTGGTACATAATTCACAACAGGTTAGCAACCATTTCTTGCAGTGTGGTTATGATGCATTGGAAGCTTCATGTAGGTCAGCAGTGACAGGTGCAGTCGTACGTAGACATGCTTGGCTGAAGGAACAATCTCTGCCAGATCATGTTAAGGCTAAGCTTCTGGATGCTCCACTGGAAAAGCAAAAGTTATTTGGCTCCAATGCACAGGAAGTCTTAAAGAAATTTGAGGAAAAGGCTAAATTTGTACAAACAGTCAAATATTTCCTCCAGGTACAACCACCAAGATTCAGCAGAAATTGGCCTTCTAAGAATTGGTCCTTTCCAGAAGAGAGATATCAGAGGCAAGAACAGGCGTGCCAGAGGTAGAGGGCAAGCTAGAGGCTCCTACAGAGGACGTCAATGGCAGCCTCCTAACCATAGAGGTAGTGCAGGACCAACAACTGCTGCACAAGGACAGACTCAATGACTTCACCTTGATCCCGCCAACCAGGGCTCAATTAGAAGCACCTTTGGGCGGAAAATTGTCTTTATTCTCAAGAAATTGGCACAGTATTACAAGGGACAAATGGACACTGCAAATAGACAAAGGATACAGGTTCCATTTCCATACATTACCAAAAAGAAAAGGAATGCCAAACCTGCCACCAAATCAAAGGGCAGAGGCTTTAAAACAAATTGCCAACCTTTTGCAAATGAAAGATATAGAAAAGGTTCCTCTCGCAGAACAAGGCCAAGGATTTTATTCCAGACTATTCCTTGTCCCAAGAAAAGAAAAACAATGGAAGCCTATTCTCGATTTGTCCGCACTCAATACTTATCTCATTGTGCCAAAATTCAAAATGCTGACCCTACAGCAACTCCTTCCCATGCTGGGCAAGGGGTCTTGGCTGGTAACTCTAGACCTCAAGGAGGCATACCTGCATGTCCCTGTCAGACAAAGCTGCAGAAGACACCTCAGATTTCTTGCAGGTTCAGAGCATTATCAATTCTCAGCATTGCCCTTTGGCTTATCTACTGCGCCCAGAGTATTCACGAAATGCCTGGCATCAGTAATTGCACATTGCAGACTTCAGGGGATTCAAATATACCCATACCTGGACGACTGCCTCATACAAGCGGACAGCCGACAAACTTTGGAAAAACATTTGAATTATGCCATCCGCCTTCTGCAGTCCTTTGGATACACAGTCAACATTCACAAGTCAAGACTTGTGCCATCCCAAAGAATAACTTTTCTGGGTGCGGAACTAGATACAACCACCCAAATGGCTTTTCTCACAGAACAAAAACAGACAACTACCGGATTACTTCAAAAATCTGACAAAACAAACTCTGATAACTGCAAGGAAAATCCTGCAGGCCCTGGGTTACATGGCATCGTGCATTCTTCTGATTCCACAAGCAAGGCTGCATATGAGAAAACTACAATGGTACCTAAGGAGTTTATGGTCTCAGCACAATCACAGCCTAGAAACTTTCATACCACTCATTCCATGCCTTCAAAAGGAATTCCTGTGGTGGGCCCAAGCAAGCCAGTCAAACAGGGGTCTGCCTTTCAGCAAACCAGTAACCAGCCAAACCATTACCTCGGATGCTTCAGACCATGGATGGGGAGCACACATGGAGGGCAGATGCATCCAAGGACTATGGTCTCAGAAAGAATTGTGCATGCACATAAACCAAAAGGAAATGCTGGCAGTGATGCATGCAATCGAGGCCTTCAAGCACTTTCTACATCAAGGCCACCTGCTAATAAGGACAGACAATACCACAGTTATGTGGTACATAAACAAGCAAGGAGGTACCCATTCCTACCCTCTTTGCAGACTAGCAATGAATCTTTGGGAACTTTCCCTAAAACTCAATATAGAGCTGCAATCCCAGTTTGTGCCAGGAAAAGAAAATATACTGGCGGACAGCCTAAGCAGAAATACCATGGATCCACACGAATGGATGCTACACCCAGACATCTTCCTTCAGATAACACAATCTTGGGGGAGGCCGGACATAGATCTTTTTGCCTCCCACCACAATCATCAGCTGAAGAAATTATGTTCAAGGACATACCACCCACAAGCATGGAAAGTGGACTTTCAGCTGGAAATACTCTAACAGTGTATGCATTTCCATCTCTTCCACTAATGACCGGGGTCTTACTGAAAATCAGGACAGAGCAGCCAAAAGTGATTCTAATAGCCCCGGACTGGCCAAGGCAGCACTGGTACCCACTGTTACGATACCGGTCACACACGAAACCGTGGCCTCTACCACAATGGTCACTCCTTCTGACACAACACAATTACAAAACTCTGCACTCCAGCCTGCAAACCCTGCAGCTGACAGCCTGGAGAATACCTTGACTCCTCACCAGGAAAAGCTATCCAAGAGAGTGAAGGATATCATCATGGAAGCTCGCAGACCTTCCACGAGAAAGGCATATTCAGCAAAATGGAAAAGATTCCACACTTGGAGCACCGCAAAGGGCCTAGATGCCACAGTGATGAGCATGGCACATATACTGGAATACTTGGCAGAAATGCTCCACAATGGCCTTTCTTACTCTTCCATAAAAATTCATGCTTCAGCAATTTCAGCAGAATACAATACTGATCCACCTGTCTTCTCTCATCCTCTCCTAAGGCAGTTTCTAAGAGGAATTAAAAACATCAATCCTCCAAGAAAACCACCAGTGCCTACATGGGACCTTAACTTCATGTTGGAAAAGTTGACTTTACCTCCCTTTGAACCAGCAGCAACTTCAGAGTTACAGTTCCTGTCTTGGAAGACTGCCTTCCTTCTGGCCATAACCTCATCAAGAAGAGTATCTGAATTGCAGGCACTCATGGCAGTACAAACATTTCTTATTTTTCATCAGGACAGTCTCCTTGAGAACCAATCCTTCATTCATGCCAAAGGTGGTATCCAGGGTCTCATTGAACCAAGCTATTCACCTGCCTACCTTCTTTCCAGATCCGCAAAACAAGGGAGAAAAACTTCTGCATACCCTGGACATTCACAGACAGTTACGCTACTACTTGGACAGAACTAAGACTTTCAGAAAAACTGACCAGCTGTTGGTAGCATATGCTGCAGGCATTCAAGGCAAAGCAATTTCCAAACAGACAATTTCAAAATGGATAGGAAATTGCATTCGATTCTGCTACTCTTATCATGGAAAATCTGTGCCAGCTAACATCAGACCTCATTCCACCAGAGCCACAGCCACCTCCACAGCCTTTTTGAGAGGGGTGGCTACCAAGGACATTTTAGAAGCTGCTACATGGAGCTCCGTGCATACTTTTTCCAAGCATTACAATTTGCCCTTATATTCCAGATCCAGAGCAGGCTTTGCTACGGCAGTCCTGCAGGGCATTTTAGCTACACCATCACTTTCTTAGATCCTACCACCCCCAGCTTGGCTATGGTATTCTACCCATATGTAAGGACTGCAGATGCATCCTTGAAGGACATAGTACAGTTTTGTACCTACCATAAATGTAGATGTCCGATAGGTATGCATCTGCAGTCAGGTTTTCCCTCCCTCCTTCCCCTCAGTGGTATTTCTTGGGTGATTATCCCTCTTATAGCTAGCTGGGGTTATCTATTATGGTGTATTTGTTTTATATTACTGTGCATGTTTGGAATATTTTGCATTTCTCCAAATTTAGCCTTCCTTAGAGGGCACCTGGCATTTGGGGCAAGAAAAACTGAGGAAGATGGCGTTGGCTGACTCTTTTATACCCCCGGCGGTCTGACGTCGGGAAAGGCGACATCAGCGCCGGACCCAGACTTTGGAATCCGGCCGACCGAAGGGCTGCCTGAGGCAGGACAACCCATATGTAAGGACTGCAGATGCATACCTATCGGACATCTACATTTATGATAGGTACAAAACTGTACTTTTTTCATGCCTTTATGTAAACTCATTTCCTAAAAGTATATTAAATACTTTGATTTTAAAGGAAAGCCATCACATCAGCCTGTTAAACGATATTTAGAACATATCTTTAGGACATGAACACAGACCTGGATGCATTATTTAGGGTTCCTACAGTGGTAACATTCTTGGGCCTTACATTTACAGGAGAACTTCTTAAGGTCCCTTGTGCAAACAGGAAGTTTTAGAAATAAGCTAGGCTGTGCATTAAAAGAAAGAATGTTATGCAAGTGATGTTCTTCGTGTTTCACTGTTGCAGTCATTACATTTGGGTAATCCTGCTGGCAGGTTGCCCTCAGTCAGCCTGAATTCCAAAGTCTTGGGTCCTGCGTTGGCTGCTGTCGCCCCTTCCCTGACGTCAGGTCGTCAGGGGTATAAAAGAAGCAGCCGGCGCCATTTTCTTCAGTCTTTCTTGCTGCGCGGTGCCCGAAGCAGAAGCAGTTCGCAAGTGCCGGTCGGCCGACTCCTGAGATTGTCGTGTTTGAGTTTCAGACCCGAAGTCTTCAATAAAGCTAAGTACCCCATTGGGGAAACTTTTTTCTTGCTCCAGACTAATGTCAGAAAAAGTTGATGATTGTATTTCTTGTGGAAAGCAAATACCTCATAAGGACTTTCATTCTTACTGCACTCCTTGCCTAGGCCCTGATCACAATGTTTCTGGTTGTCTGTTTTGTGCTTGATTTAACCAACGCACTATTAAGCATTGGTATGATTTTGCTTTAAAGTACTTTGGACGCCGGTTTAATTATCCAGAAATGTCGTCGGATAGCCATACGACTACTGGAGTTCACAAAAAATGCAAAGAAAAGGAGAGAGATAAACAACCGAGGTCCAAAACCAACGACGAAGCTTCTCCTAAGCCAGTCGCCGGTTCTCAGTGAGGCGCTTTTGCAGCTCCTGACGCCCGCTACTTTAGAGACGCAGGCCGCAACCGACTCCCACGTGGAGTCTGCTATGCCGCTGGAAACTCAAGGCATTGGAGCCTCTGACACTATTCCCTCAGATGGGTCTGGAGCCGCTGAGCAGGCACTGGCTTCTGAGGGTGTATTCAGACCTAAACATCTTTACATTAAACCGATTTCAGCTTCAAAGGCAAAGACTAAAGCACCTTCTAAAGCAAAGAAACAAACTCAAGAGCCACGTGGACAGGCCTCTATGCCCAAAAAACAGATGCTCAGAATGGCCGAAGACTTGATCAGGGGTTCCCATCCCCCTCCTGATAAGAGGCCTAGGCAAGAGACTGACTATGAATCTTTCGATCAGGTTTCTATTTCTTCTGATTCCTCTTCTGATCAGGAATATTCTCTACCCTATGTGTTTTCAGAGTCTAGTCTGACCCCTGACTCCTTACCTCCAGCTCCTGTTAAGCCTGACAGATATTACAGGGTCCCTGACTCTCATAAATTCCTTTTTAAAAACCCTGCTGCTGACCCAGAAACTATTTCACAGGGTCCCAAAGGAGTTAAGGCTTCTGTTGCAAAAAACCCTACCTCCTCTGACAGAAATTCGAGGGCACTGGATAGATGGGAAAAAAAGGTTTACACATCTGCTACCTTGGCAATAAGGGCCTTAAACTCTCAGATTCTTATGCTCAAATGTCAGCAACATGTCATGACAGTGCTTAAACAGAAAATGTTGTTAAACTCTGAATGTGCAGAAAACAAGGAAATGCAGGATTTATTGCATGCAGCTGAACAGGTTGGAAAGCATACTTTGCAATGTGGTTTTGATTCTTTGGAGGCCTCCTGCAGGGCCGCAGTTACGGGTTCTGTAATTAGGAGGCATGGTTGGTTAAAGGAACAAAATCTGCCTGATCATGTTAAAGTTAAATTATTAGATGCACCTTTACAGCATGATACTTTGTTTGGTGTTAAGGCAGAAGAGGTGTTAAAGAAAATGGAGGACAAAGCTAAATCTATGCAAACTGTCAAAGATGTTTTACAAGTACAGCCACCTAGGTTTAGTAGACACTGGCCTACAAAGAATTTGTCCTTTCCTGTGTCGGACAGACCTCAGAGGGGCAGATCCAGACACCTTAGAGGCAGAACCAAGGTGCAAGGTTCATACAGGTCAAAGCAATGGGGTGCTTCTACCTACAAAGTTGGAGAAGACAAATCACAGCCATACAGGAAACTCCCATTGACTTCCCCCCTGCCGGCACCAAGCACTTATGTCCTGGCAGCACCCTTAGGGGGAAAATTAGCACTTTTTTCTCAAAATTGGCACATTATAACCCAGGACAAGTGGGTTCTAAGTAGTGTCACAAGGGTACAAGTTCCATTTCCATACCCTGCCAAAGGCAAACGACTGGCCAGATCTCCCAAAATATCAATGGGAAGAGGCACAAAAACAAATCCCATCCCTCATAGACATGGGGACCATTCAACAAGTACCAGAGCAAGAGCGGGGACAAGGATTTTACTCAAGACTGTTCTTGGTACCCAGAAAGGACAAGGTCTGGAGACCAGTACTGGACCTATCTATTCTAAACACATTCCTGGATGTACCAAAATTCAAAATGTTGACTTTGCAGCAGCTTCTGCCCATGTTGGGCAAGAATGCTTGGCTTGTGACTTTAGACCTAAAGAGGCATACCTGCATGTTCCAATCAGACAGTCATGCAGAAGATACCTCCGATTCAAGGCTGGCTCAATGCGTTACCAATTCTCTGCACTGCCCTTTGGCTTATCTACTGCGCCCAGAGTCTTTACAAAGTGCCTGGCACCAGTAATTGCATTCTGCAGACAAAGATGAATACAAATATATCCTTACTTGGACGACTGTCTAATTCAAGCAGAGAACAAGGACATTCTTCTACAGCATCTGGCATTTGCGAAAAGACTTCTAACATGCCTAGGGTACACAGTCAACGAAAATAAATCAAAACTAGTACCCTCTCAAGAGATAATATTCCTGGGTGCAAGCTTAAATACAACTGCCCAGATGGCTTATTTCCCGCCGGACAAACAAAGGCAACTGGCAACCTATTTGAAAATGTTGGCAACAAAGGCCCAGTTATCTGCAAGGAAAATTCTGCAGGCTTTGGGCTTCATGGCATCCGGCATCCTGCATCCTACTAATTCCATATGCAAGACTGCATATGAGGAAACTTCAGTGGTACCTAAAAAGCGTTTGGACTCAGCATTGCCACAGCTTGGAAACAATGATTACTCTCATTCCCTGCCTGCAACAAGAGTTTCAATGGTGGGAAAAGGCTTGTCACCAGAACAAGGGACAGCCATTCACATTACCCCAGCCAAGCAGACGCTAACAACGGATGCTTCAGATTATGCCTGGGGGGCCCATATGGCAGGAAAATGCATTCAGGGCACATGGTCCTCAACCCAAATGCATCTACATATCAATCAAAAGGAGATGCTAGCTGTTCAAAATGCCCTGACAGCCTTCAAGGACCAACTTCATCCGGGACAACTACTGATAGACAGACAACACCATGGTCATGTGGTAGATAAACAAGCAGGGAGGCACACATTCTTACCCCCTTTGCAGACTAACCATGACTTTGTGGGGGACAGCCTTGACTTACCAAGTACATCTGTAGGCACAATTCCTGCCAGGAAAGGAAAGCACTCTGGCAGATGAACAAAGAAGAAACCTCATGGATCCCCACGAGTGGCAGCTGGATCCACAAGTCTTCAGCATGATAACAAGGAAATGGGGGTGCCCGGACATAGATCTATTTGCCTTCCCTCACAACTACCAACTAAAAAGATTCTGCACAAGGACTTCTCACAGACAAGCATGGAAAGTGGACGCCCTATCTTTCAGCTGGAAAAACCTATCCGTATATACCTCTCCTCCCCAAGGTACTCCTAAAGGTCAGACAGGAGAAGCCAAAGATGATTCTGATTGCCCCAGACTGGCCCCGCCAATACTGGTATCCAATCTTAAGGAACTTGTCTCAATGCCTAGCTTGGGCCTTACCTCAAATACCTCATCTACTGTCCCAGCAAAACAGTCAGATCCTGCACAGCCAACTCAGTACTTTAAACCTGGCAGCATGGCGGATAATGTAGTCATACAAAACACACATCTCAGTAAAGCTGTGATGGGTGTCATTTTGGAAGCCAGAAGGCCTAGTACTACAAAATCTTATGCTGGAAAATGGAAGAGATTCTGAGCTTGGAACCAGGCACAAGGAACTGATACAGCTGTTCCAAACATTCCTCAGATTTTGCAATACTTAACTGAGATGCTGGACAAAGGCCCATCTTTTTCATCAGTTAAAATTCATGCCTCTGCCATTTCGGCTCATTACAATACAGAGCCACCAATCTTTTCTCATCTTTTATTAAAGCAGTACCTCAGAGGAGCCAAAAACTTAAGGCCTCCAAGGAGAGCAATGCCTGCATGGGACCTCAACTATGCCTTGGAAAAACTCACCCTGCCTCCTTTTGAGCCAACTGCTACTGCTGACATAAAGTTTTTATCTTGGAAAACAGCTCTGCTCCTAGCAATAACTTCTGCAAGACTGGTTTCAGAGTTACAAGCACACATGACTGTGGAGCCTTTTATCATGTTTATCCAGACAGGGTCTCCCTGAGGACAAACCCGTGCCTCTACCACACTGGTACCCACTGTTACGATACCGGTCACACACGAAACCGTGGCCTCTACCACAATGGTCACTCCTTCTGACACAACACAATTACAAAACTCTGCACTCCAGCCTGCAAACCCTGCAGCTGACAGCCTGGAGAATACCTTGACTCCTCACCAGGAAAAGCTATCCAAGAGAGTGAAGGATATCATCATGGAAGCTCGCAGACCTTCCACGAGAAAGGCATATTCAGCAAAATGGAAAAGATTCCACACTTGGAGCACCAAAGGGCCTAGATGCCACAGTGATGAGCATGGCACATATCCTGGAATACTTGGCAGAAATGCTCCACAATGGCCTTTCTTACTCTTCCATAAAAATTCATGCTTCAGCAATTTCAGCAGAATAAAATACTGATCCACCTGTCTTCTCTCATCCTCTCCTAAGGCAGTTTCTAAGAGGAATTAAAAACATCAATCCTCCAAGAAAACCACCAGTGCCTACATGGGACCTTAACTTCATGTTGGAAAAGTTGACTTTACCTCCCTTTGAACCAGCAGCAACTTCAGAGTTACAGTTCCGGTCTTGGAAGACTGCCTTCCTTCTGGCCATAACCTCATCAAGAAGAGTATCTGAATTGCAGGCACTCATGGCAGTACAAACATTTCTTATTTTTCATCAGGACAGAGTCTCCTTGAGAACCAATCCTTCATTCATGCCAAAGGTGGTATCCAGGGTCTCATTGAACCAAGCTATTCACCTGCCTACCTTCTTTCCAGATCCGCAAAACAAGGGAGAAAAACTTCTGCATACCCTGGACATTCACAGACAGTTACGCTACTACTTGGACAGAACTAAGACTTTCAGAAAAACTGACCAGCTGTTGGTAGCATATGCTGCAGGCATTCAAGGCAAAGCAATTTCCAAACAGACAATTTCAAAATGGATAGGAAATTGCATTGATTCTGCTACTCTTATCATGGAAAATCTGTGCCAGCTAACATCAGACCTCATTCCACCAGAGCCACAGCCACCTCCACAGCCTTTTTGAGAGGGGTGACTACCAAGGACATTTTAGAAGCTGCTACATGGAGCTCCGTGCATACTTTTTCCAAGCATTACAATTTGCCCTTATATTCCAGATCCAGAGCAGGCTTTGCTACGGCAGTCCTGCAGGGCATTTTAGCTACACCATCACTTTCTTAGATCCTACCACCCCCAGCTTGGCTATGGTATTCTACCCATATGTAAGGACTGCAGATGCATCCTTGAAGGACATAGTACAGTTTTGTACCTACCATAAATGTAGATGTCCGATAGGTATGCATCTGCAGTCAGGTTTTCCCTCCCTCCTTCCCCTCAGTGGTATTTCTTGGGTGAAGAGGGATAATCTATTATGGTGTATTTGTTTTATATTACTGTGCATGTTTGGAATATTTTGCATTTCTCCAAATTTAGCCTTCCTTAGAGGGCACCTGGCATTTGGGGCAAGAAAAACTGAGGAAGATGGCGTTGGCTGACTCTTTTATACCCCCGGCGGTCTGACGTCGGGGAAAGGGCGACATCAGCCGACGCCGGACCCAGACTTTGGAATCCGGCCGACCGAAGGGCTGCCTGAGGCAGGACAACCCACATGTAAGGACTGCAGATGCATACCTATCGGACATCTACATTTATGATAGGTACAAAACTGTACTTTTTTCATGCCTTTATGTAAACTCATTTCCTAAAAGTATATTAAATACTTTGATTTTAAAGGAAAGCCATCACATCAGCCTGTTAAACGATATTTAGAACATACCTTTAGGACATGAACACAGACCTGGATGCATTATTTAGGGTTCCTACAGTGGTAACATTCTTGGGCCTTACATTTACAGGAAAACTTCTTAAGGTCCCTTGTGCAAACAGGAAGTTTTAGAAATAAGCTAGGCTGTGCATTAAAAGAAAGAATGTTGTGCAAGTGATGTTCTTCGTGTTTCACTGTTGCAGTCATTACATTTGGGTAATCCTGCTGGCAGGTTGCCCTCAGTCAGCCTGAATTCCAAAGTCTTGGGTCCTGCGTTGGCTGCTGTCGCCCCTTCCCTGACGTCAGGTCGTCAGGGGTATAAAAGAAGCAGCCGGCGCCATTTTTTTCAGTCTTTCTTGCTGCGCGGTGCCCGAAGCAGAAGCAGTTCGCAAGTGCCGGTCGGCCGACTCCTGAGATTGTCGTATTTGAGTTTCAGACCCGAAGTCTTCAATAAAGCTAAGTACCCCATTGGGGAAACTTTTTTCTTGCTCCAGACTGATGTCAGAAAAAGTTGATGATTGTATTTCTTGTGGAAAGCAAATACCTCATAAGGACTTTCATTCTTACTGCACTCCTTGCCTAGGCCCTGATCACAATGTTTCTGGTTGTCTGTTTTGTGCTTGATTTAACCAACGCACTATTAAGCATTGGTATGATTTTGCTTTAAAGTACTTTGGACGCCGGTTTAATTATCCAGAAATGTCGTCGGATAGCCATACGACTACTGGAGTTCACAAAAAATGCAAAGAAAAGGAGAGAGATAAACAACCGAGGTCCAAAACCAACGACGAAGCTTCTCCTAAGCCAGTCGCCGGTTCTCAGTGAGGCGCTTTTGCAGCTCCTGGCGCCCGCTACTTTAGAGACGCAGGCCGCAACCGACTCCCACGTGGAGTCTGCTATGCCGCTGGAAACTCAAGGCATTGGAGCCTCTGACACTATTCCCTCAGATGGGTCTGGAGCCGCTGAGCAGGCACTGGCTTCTGAGGGTGTATTCAGACCTAAACATCTTTACATTAAACCGATTTCAGCTTCAAAGGCAAAGACTAAAGCACCTTCTAAAGCAAAGAAACAAACTCAAGAGCCACGTGGACAGGCCTCTATGCCCAAAAAACAGATGCTCAGAATGGCCGAAGACTTGATCAGGGGTTCCCATCCCCCTCCTGATAAGAGGCCTAGGCAAGAGACTGACTATGAATCTTTCGATCAGGTTTCTATTTCTTCTGATTCCTCTTCTGATCAGGAATATTCTCTACCCTATGTGTTTTCAGAGTCTAGTCTGACCCCTGACTCCTTACCTCCAGCTCCTGTTAAGCCTGACAGATATTACAGGGTCCCTGACTCTCATAAATTCCTTTTTAAAAACCCTGCTGCTGACCCAGAAACTATTTCACAGGGTCCCAAAGGAGTTAAGGCTTCTGTTGCAAAAAACCCTACCTCCTCTGACAGAAATTCGAGGGCACTGGATAGATGGGAAAAAAAGGTTTACACATCTGCTACCTTGGCAATAAGGGCCTTAAACTCTCAGATTCTTATGCTCAAATGTCAGCAACATGTCATGACATTGCTTAAACAGAAAATGTTGTTAAACTCTGAATGTGCAGAAAACAAGGAAATGCAGGATTTATTGCATGCAGCTGAACAGGTTGGAAAGCATACTTTGCAATGTGGTTTTGATTCTTTGGAGGCCTCCTGCAGGGCCGCAGTTACGGGTTCTGTAATTAGGAGGCATGGTTGGTTAAAGGAACAAAATCTGCCTGATCATGTTAGTTAAATTATTAGATGCACCTTTACAGCATGATACTTTGTTTGGTGTTAAGGCAGAAGAGGTGTTAAAGAAAATGGAGGACAAAGCTAAATCTATGCAAACTGTCAAAGATGTTTTACAAGTACAGCCACCTAGGTTTAGTAGACACTGGCCTACAAAGAATTTGTCCTTTCCTGTGTCGGACAGACCTCAAAGGGGCAGATCCAGACACCTTAGAGGCAGAACCAAGGTGCAAGGTTCATACAGGTCAAAGCAATGGGGTGCTTCTACCTACAAAGTTGGAGAAGACAAATCACAGCCATACAGGAAACTCCCATTGACTTCCCCCCCTGCCGGCACCAAGCACTTATGTCCTGGCAGCACCCTTAGGGGGAAAATTAGCACTTTTTTCTCAAAATTGGCACATTATAACCCAGGACAAGTGGGTTCTAAGTAGTGTCACAAGGGTACAAGTTCCATTTCCATACCCTGCCAAAGGCAAACGACTGGCCAGATCTCCCAAAACATCAATGGGAAGAGGCACAAAAACAAATCCCATCCCTCATAGACATGGGGACCATTCAACAAGTACCAGAGCAAGAGCGGGGACAAGGATTTTACTCAAGACTGTTCTTGGTACCCAGAAAGGACAAGGCCTGGAGACCAGTACTGGACCTATCTATTCTAAACACATTCCTGGATGTACCAAAATTCAAAATGTTGACTTTGCAGCAGCTTCTGCCCATGTTGGGCAAGAATGCTTGGCTTGTGACTTTAGACCTAAAAGAGGCATACCTGCATGTTCCAATCAGACAGTCATGCAGAAGATACCTCCGATTCAAGGCTGGCTCAATGCGTTACCAATTCTCTGCACTGCCCTTTGGCTTATCTACTGCGCCCAGAGTCTTTACAAAGTGCCTGGCACCAGTAATTGCATTCTGCAGACAAAGATGAATACAAATATATCCTTACTTGGACGACTGTCTAATTCAAGCAGAGAACAAGGACATTCTTCTACAGCATCTGGCATTTGCGAAAAGACGTCTAACATGCCTAGGGTACACAGTCAACGAAAATAAATCAAAACTAGTACCCTCTCAAGAGATAATATTCCTGGGTGCAAGCTTAAATACAACTGCCCAGATGGCTTATTTCCCGCCGGACAAACAAAGGCAACTGGCAACCTATTTGAAAATGTTGGCAACAAAGGCCCAGTTATCTGCAAGGAAAATTCTGCAGGCTTTGGGCTTCATGGCATCCGGCATCCTGCATCCTACTAATTCCATATGCAAGACTGCATATGAGGAAACTTCAGTGGTACCTAAAAAGTGTTTGGACTCAACATTGCCACAGCCTGGAAACAATGATTACTCTCATTCCCTGCCTGCAACAAGAGTTTCAATGGTGGGAAAAGGCTTGTCACCAGAACAAGGGACAGCCATTCACATTACCCCAGCCAAGCAGACGCTAACAACGGATGCTTCAGATTATGCCTGGGGGGCCCATATGGCAGGAAAATGCATTCAGGGCACATGGTCCTCAACCCAAATGCATCTACATATCAATCAAAAGGAGATGCTAGCTGTTCAAAATGCCCTGACAGCCTTCAAGGACCAACTTCATCCGGGACAACTACTGATAGACAGACAACACCATGGTCATGTGGTAGATAAACAAGCAGGGAGGCACACATTCTTACCCCCTTTGCAGACTAACCATGACTTTGTGGGGGACAGCCTTGACTTACCAAGTACATCTGTAGGCACAATTCCTGCCAGGAAAGGAAAGCACTCTGGCAGATGAACAAAGAAGAAACCTCATGGATCCCCACGAGTGGCAGCTGGATCCACAAGTCTTCAGCATGATAAGGAAATGGGGGTGCCCGGACATAGATCTATTTGCCTTCCCTCACAACTACCAACTAAAAAGATTCTGCACAAGGACTTCTCACAGACAAGCATGGAAAGTGGACGCCCTGTCTTTCAGCTGGAAAAACCTATCCGTATATACCTCTCCTCCCCAAGGTACTCCTAAAGGTCAGACAGGAGAAGCCAAAGATGATTCTGATTGCCCCAGACTGGCCCCGCCAATACTGGTATCCAATCTTAAGGAACTTGTCTCAATGCCTAGCTTGGGCCTTACCTCAAATACCTCATCTACTGTCCCAGCAAAACAGTCAGATCCTGCACAGCCAACTCAGTACTTTAAACCTGGCAGCATGGCGGATAATGTAGTCATACAAAACACACATGTCAGTAAAGCTGTGATGGGTGTCATTTTGGAAGCCAGAAGGCCTAGTACTACAAAATCTTATGCTGGAAAATGGAAGAGATTCTGAGCTTGGAACCAGGCACAAGGAACTGATACAGCTGTTCCAAACATTCCTCAGATTGTGCAATACTTAACTGAGATGCTGGACAAAGGCCCATCTTTTTCATCAGTTAAAATTCATGCCTCTGCCATTTCGGCTCATTACAATACAGAGCCACCAATCTTTTCTCATCTTTTATTAAAGCAGTACCTCAGAGGAGCCAAAAACTTAAGGCCTCCAAGGAGAGCAATGCCTGCATGGGACCTCAACTATGCCTTGGAAAAACTCACCCTGCTTCCTTTTGAGCCAACTGCTACTGCTGACATAAAGTTTTTATCTTGGAAAACAGCTCTGCTCCTAGCAATAACTTCTGCAAGACTGGTTTCAGAGTTACAAGCACTCATGACTGTGGAGCCTTTTATCATGTTTATCCAGACAGGGTCTCCCTGAGGACAAACCCAACATTTATGCCTAAGGTGGTGTCCAGTGTGGCTCTTAACCAAACTATTCATCTGCCAACTTTTTATCCAAATCCACAAAACAAATGGGAGAGAATTCTGCATTCTTTGGACGTACACAAACAACTTAGATTCTACTTGGACAAAACCAAAGTTTTCAGGAAAATGGAGCAATTACTAGTGGCATGTGCTGCAGGATCACAAGGAAAGGCTATCTCAAAGCAGACTATTTCAAAGTGGACAGGCCACTGCATTCGTTTCTGCTATATACACCGTGGCAAGCCAGTGCCTAAGGGCATTAGACCACATTCAACCAGAGCTGCAGCACTTCAGCAGCCTTTCTCAAGGGAGTACCAACCAAAGACATTTTAGAGGCTGCTACTTGGAGTTCAGTGCATACCTTTACAAAGCACTATCATCTGCAACTCTACTCTAAAGCTAGGGCAGGCTTTGCCACTGCAGTTCTGCAGGGCCTCATAGCCGCTCCTAATGCTGTTTAGCTCCAGCCTCCCAACCATAGCTTTGGGACTCTACCCAAATGTAATGACTGCAACAGTGAAACACTAAGAACATAGTACAGTTGTGTACACTTGCCATAAATGTAGATGTTTTTGTGTATTCACTGTTGCAGTCCAGGTTACCCACCCGCCATCTCCCTTTTTTCTGCTGGAACTTTTCTTTCCTTCTCTGATTTATACAACCTATGTGGTGTATTTGCTTGTTGGTGAAGGTAAAGTTTATATTGGTGTGTGTATTTTTATTTATGTATAAATTCTGGCTACCCTTTTAGGGGGCACCTGACATCTGGGGCAAGAAAAACTGAAGAAAATGGCGCCGGCTGCTTCTTGTATACCCCTGACAACCTGACGTCAGAGAAGGGGTGATAGCAGCCGATGCAGGACCCAAGACTTTGGAATTCAGTCTGACTGAGGGCAACCTGCCAGCAGGAGTACCCAAATGTAATGACTGCAACAGTGAATACACTCTTAACATCTACATTTATGGTAAGTGTACACAACTGTACTTTCTCCTATGTGGTTTTGGTAAATTGGTAATTTTTTTTTTTGTTGGAACAGCTTGTGAAGTGGGAATGAACATCCAAGTTTTTAAGGCGACACTGGAGGCAAGGAAGATGAATATAATTCATTGTATTTGAAGTTTTGTAAGTAGTTGAGCCTATCAAGACTGGTGGATTATGTTATTTTTTTATTTAATTTATTTATTTTTCTAGTACTGCAGCACCTGCATTTTGCTCATGCTTTGTTCATGTACACTAAGGGCCAGCATTTGGGTAGTGGCCTTCTGAGGCTGCATTCCCCTGTTTTGGTTCTCTATTTATTCATCTCCCTTGTGCTGGATGAATACCTGGGCTGTGAGCATTTTCTTCCATACACTTTCTCTCTTTATGACCATTTTTCTCTGGAGTCCACCAAGCAGACAGCATTGCAGGATCTCTCATTCCCTTTGTGCCGAAAAGATGAGTTAACCATCAGTGTTATGAGGTTTGTTTTTAAATCGTACAGCACACTGTCCTTTTGGCATACAAGAATGGAGGCTTGTCTGTGTTCCAGGTGACTGAGGTTGAATTGCTGGTCAGGGCAGCTTGAGTGAGATGAGTGAAAGACCAAGGTCATCTGTTTCCCTCCAGTGGGAGAAAACCATGTCAGGCCCACTGTTAGAGCACCTCCATCTGGATGGGTGGTAGCCTCAAGGATTAGGACTTTAGGAAATGTAGTCTTTCGAACTGCTGTAGCACATTGTAGCTAGATGGCAAAGTCATAAGGGAACAGTTAAGGAACAGTTGTTTTTAGTAACCCAGCACGTTGCAGTCATTTAGAGGTAAGGTTTCCTCATCCATTTGCCAAGAGTGACTCTACTGTAGATCTGTGATGCCCATCATAGAGCCAGTCAGTATTGTAGTCACTCTCTCCCCCCTGGTTCTGCCTCCATGGATGACCCCCTTTTTGAAGTGGGGTTTAAGCTAGACTTTTGTACTGGGAGGGAGGACAAATCCTGTTTGAAAAGCTTTGCTGGAAATTGACAGTATGGCATTTAGTTGCCATTCTCTTTCCTTCAGTCTAATGAACTTTCTTCTTAGAATTGAAGTGCTCTGAATTACGGCTTCCTTTGCAAATTTCTGGAGAGTGTTGGTATACTTTAAGTGAGAGGCTTCTTTTCATAGTCCCTGTTTTTAAGGTTCCCTATTAAGTAAGTGGACGCTTAATATAGCGAACACTGTTTAATCGACAGCTAAATGTTGAAACGGCAAAATCCTGAAGACACGGAACAGTGATTTATTTTTTTTTTTTTCCTAGGGGAAAAAAATCACTGGGCCGTTTTCGGGACTTTGCTGCTTCCTCCACTGTGGTGCGATCTCTGAGTTGGTATATTTAAGTAGGGGGAGTGTGGGGGGGGGGTTGTTGGGGGCGAAGCTCACCACTTTGTTTTTTTTGCGGACCAGCGACCTCCCCCCCTCCCCAGGGAAAAAAATCACGGTTACGTTTGTTCGGAATTTTGTGTTTTTATTTTTTTTGGGTCGATTATACAGTGTTCACGTTAAGCGTTCGCTGTTATAGTACAGACCCTTTTTTTAAATAGAATTTTCTGGGACAATTCTAACTGGTAAAGAAGGGAGGCAGGTCAACAAAAAATCTTGCTTTGTGGATTTTTCCTGGACTCTGTCTGAAAAGTAATGGCCAGTGATTGTGTAGAAGCTGCCCGAGACAATTAAAGTGTCTTGTGACTTCATAACAACCCAAGAGTTATTCCATACGGAGGCTGTACAGCACTGCAACACCACACAAAGGTGAAAGTGCAAAAGCAGACTATGTGCATTCTATTGGAGGAATCATTTGCAGGGGAAGGCACCACACCCTACGATGAGGAGAAATCAGTAGGTAGTTGTTGTTTAGGGGACTCTGTACACAGTATGGTGAAAGTTGGCGAACATTTGTAGATGTGCTGTACATTCTTTGGGCTTAACACAGAGATCTCAGCATTGATCTCGCTGTATAGTTAAGCACTCTGTAGCACATGTACAGAACCCCACAGTTGTATTTGTTTTTGTGTGGCACACCTTAGCCATTCTGCATGAGGAAATGGTATGTGCAGTTCCATCTCAGTTGCCCTATAGTGAGACCACGTCAGAGGCTGGAGTGGTGTCAGAAGTTCTTAGACTAAGGAACCGGCAGATCAAGCTGATTCACTTATCTTGGAGACTCTGTTGGGCATCTCCCAGATACCTATTGAGATAATCCCAGGTAGACTTAGGTTTATAGGTAGGTACTAGGCTAGCTGCCCAAAGGCATTTGTAAGCCTAGCTGGAATGTGTTGGCTTTTGCCGCCCCCCCCCCCCTTAGATTAGTTCCCTGTGTCTCTGTCCAACAGAGCCATTGAAGTGATCCCTGGGGTAAACTTTCTGTTTCCTAGTCACTTGTTAAGGTTTCTCTTGAAGAGTGTTAGCGAGGAGCTCTGCCTAATGTAGATTGGAATCTTGTTCCAGAGCATGGGAAGTCTCTGGGACAGGAATCTATCCCTCCAGCACGTCCTATTTATTGTTGTGGTGAGGTTTAGATCCCTGGAGCTTGTGGCTCGAGGGGATATGGTTTTCTTTAGGTGGAGCATTTCCATCAGTTCTGGGTTGGACATAGCCTTGTTATGTCAGCCTTGTATGTTAGGCAGAGATCACCTCTGAGTAGGCTGTATGCAGCCGAGTACAGCTGGAGTTTCTTCAGTCGAGCTGCATAGGGCATCTGCTTGAGGCCAATGATCCTCTTGGTGAGGTACTTCTGTGGTCTTGTTGCAGGTGTCTTGTAAGGTACATCCCAAATAGGGCATTTTGATGGGTCTGATGAGTGATGCGTAGAGGGGCCCATTGACCTCTTTCAATCTGGATGCAAACCCTTTTATGATTAGGTGGGCCACATAGAAGGATTTTCTAACCACTTTGGCAATGTGATTATCAAAGGAGAGGTTACTATCTACTTGGATCCCCAGATCCCTTATTACGTCTTCCGTATTTAGGGGGCTACCACCTATGTGGTATTTTGTGGGTACTTGTTTTTTCCAAAGGGGATGACTATGCACTTTATGGCATTTAGCTTGAGGCCATGGTTTTGACACCAAGTATCTGTGTCAGTGAGACCCTTTTGGAGGATGTCTGTGTCAGCAGGAGAGTCAGTTATAGCCCCTAGTTTGCAGTCGTCTGCGAACTTGGTCAGCCATAGTCCTCCTGTGCTTGCCTATACTTCTGAGAAGTATATGCCGAACAGAAGGGGTCCTAGGACTGAGCCCTGGGGAATGCCACTTGTAATCGGTTTAGAGTCAGACCTAGCTCCCGCAACTCTTACCGTGTAGTTTCTATCCATGAGCCAGTTGGCAACCCATCTCATGACGTAGGGGTTTATGTTCAGGCTGGTGAGCTTGTCTATAATACCTGAGTGGGGAATGGTGTTGAAGGCTTTTGCGAGATCTAGGTAAGCTGTGTGGACCACCTTTCCCTCGTCTATAGCCTTGGTAACGGTCTCAAAGAAGTCCACCAGGTTTTAGGAGGCATGATCTGCCCTTTACAAAGCCGAACTGGGTAGGGTCCAGTGTTTGGAGGTTCCCAATGTCTCTGTTAATGAGATCCCTGATGATGTGCTCCATAGCTTTGCAGACCAAGCAAGTCAGGCTTCTAGGACGATAGTTCCCAGGGTCCGTTGTGGCTCCACCTTTGTGGAGTGTAATAACCGTTTCTGTGTGCCATTCTGTGGGCATGTAGCCTGTAGGGAAGCTGAGTTTAAACAGTGTGTTTAGGTGAGGGGTTAGTTCATCTTTGAGCTCGTGTAGGATGCAGCCTGGGACACCGTCCGGTCCCATTGATGCTGTTTTTTTTGGCTTTGGAGAGGGCTGTTTTTAACCTGAGTGTCTGTGATTTCAGGGGCACTACATTTTTCTGGTATAATTATGGGCCCTTTTGGGGGTTTGCACTGAACCTATCTGCCAGGATGTTGGCTATATCCCCTACATACTTTATACATTTTAAACCATAAACCATACACATGGATATTTATAACTGCAATGAATAACTCATTGCAGAAAACAATACTTACGTAAACTATGTAGGGGGCTTTGCCCCCCACCCCTAACTAGTGATATTAACTCCAGGATCGCACTACAGTGGAGAAAAGGGCATATACCTTTTACTTTAATGTCTCGGTGTTATGAGTTTCAGTCAAATGAGTTTTCAGTCTTTTGAACTTTCAGTGTTTTGGTCTCAGTCAAATGAATTTCAGTCAAATGAAATTTAGGTCATATGAAGTAGACCCTTTCTTTGACCGGGGATGGTGGCGGAATGTGGATATCCAGAGTGATTCGTTTATGGTCAGATCTAACCAGCGAGGGGTTGACCTCTGTGTGGAACACTGGTCGCCCATGTTGGTGATGACCAGGTCCAGTATGCTGTCACCTCTGGTGGGGGTGTTGACCAGTTGATCCAGGGCATGTGAGTTTATAAATTCTAAGAAATGTTGGGCAAGGGAGTTTGTACTTGAGTAGTTCTCCCAGTTAATGTTTGGGTAATTGAAATCACCCAATATCAGGGTGTTTGGTAGTACCTTTGTTTCCCAGTGTTTCCATGAATGCGGTGTGGGGTATCCTTGATGAATATGGATACGCCCGCGCCTTTTGTATTTCGGTCTGGGTTTTGTGGCCTAAATGTATGGCAGCCTGGTACTGCTGGCGTGCTCTCTGGAGCCTTAAACCAGGTTTCTGTTACTGCACATATATCGATTTTCTCCATACTGAGGAGTGCCTCGTGTGCATGCATTTTGAGGTTTTGACTTCTGGTATTGAGTAGCATTGCCCTCAGTTTTTTGTTACTTGTGCTATTTACAGTGGTGGGTTTGTCTTTTGAGCCTTGCCTAAAAAAGGCAGTATGGGGGGGTGTCAAGAGCCTTGGCTGGTATTCTAAAGCCTAAGGGTGACAGGTGCAAAACATTTCTAGTGAAGCAGCGTGGCTTGTCGAGCATGTCATCCCAGGCTGACTAACACTGGATCCCCTTTGAATGACACCAGAAGCTTAGCCAATTGTTGATAATTTTTTTCTATACCATGGTATCATTCTTGGTGAGGGCCGGATGCTACTCAAGGTCAGGGTCATACTGGCCTGAGCTACATGATCATAGAGCTCCTCCATGTCTCTCTTCATGTAGTTCAGGGAGGTATGGCTCAGGTCATTCACTCCAATATAGACAATGACAGAGTCGTATTTGTACTTGTTCTGGAGTGACCTGAGTGCTTGTGTTATGTGGCGGATCCTGACACCCGACAGGCAGCTAACAGTAACCTTCTCCTTGATGTTCTTCGTGTTTCACTGTTGCAGTCAGTACATTTGGGTAATTTGCTGACCTGACATCATGGAAGAGAAGACAGCAACTGACGCAGGACCCAAGACTTTGGAATTCAAGCTGTCTGAGGGCAACCTGCCAGCAGATTATCCAAATGTAATGACTGCAACAGTGAATACACTTGAACATCTACATTTATGGTAAGTGCACACAACTGTGCTTTCAGCCTAGTGAGTGGGACGTCAGTGTGCCTGACTGTAGAGTCACCTATTACTAGTGTGTTGGATATGTTATTTTGCCTTAAGGGCTGTGATTGCATGGCACACTGGTTTTGTGGAGTATCTGTTTCATGGTTTGTGTTGGGGGGTGGAGGTTGCTTGGATGTCTGCTTTGGAGGTCGCTGTTACTTTTGCAGATTTTTATTTAGAGCCTCCGAGTATGTTTTCGTGTATTTGTGTGTTTTCTGCTGGTTTCATAGGTCTATGTGAGACTGGTGGTGTGATGCAAGTAATTCCCTTCTCCTTTTGACTGCCTGGTCCAGTCTTGGGTTGAGAGAGCTTAGCCTCCAGTTTAGCTGTATAGTTGCATCTCTTGCATGTATTAGTCTTTGGTGGAAGGAGGAGAGGGTTGTCTGTGTACATGAGGCAATTGTAACATTGCCTCAAAATGCCAAGATTAATCAGTTGAACCGGAGAGTGCACCTGAAACTGCTCTTTTGGACTTGCCTGGATAGGTACAGTGAACTGTTTTACTGATTGGCTGGTAAGGTCGAATAGAGAGCCTTGTCCTTCTCTACAGTATAGAGGGGTCTAGTGCTAAGGTTTAGTGCTTCCTATGAGTTTTGAGCAAGTGCCAGGATGAGAAGTGGATGGTTTGAGTGCTTAAGTTGAAAGTTTGTCTAGTTCCAAGGGAAAAATTGAAGAGTAGACTTTGTAGAGCCGGGAATAGTTATACCCTAGCTAACCGGCACTGCCCGGCGCGAAAAACCGCGCAAATGCGGGTTTTATAGCAGGGTATACAGAGCTGAGAATATTTTTAATTTTATTTTTGTTGGTTTTAAAGTTTGTACTGTTAGTTGTTGCTTAGACCTCTGTTGAAACTGTTTTCCCCACCACTAAGGTTACCGTACGTCTGGGTTTCTCCGGACACGTCCTCTTTTTTGGGCTCCTGTCCGGGCGGTTTTTGAAAATTCCGGTATACGAGCCAATCAAAAAGCGGAGCTGTGTTCAGTGCGGAACAGCTTGATGTCCTGCATTGAACAGAAGAGGGTCCGCTGTGCGAGTTTTTGATTGGCTCGTTTACTGGCATATGGGCCAATCAAAAATCCCCAAACACAGACCTTTTTTTTTTTTTTTGCTGATAGCAGCAGCACATTTTTTCGTCCTCTTTTACATGCACAGAATTATGGTAACCCTACCCACCCCCCTTTTCTGACGTGTCGTCAGTTGGTATAGCAACATCTGCGTTCAAATTGCTGGAACCTGTGTTCTGAGAGACTGCCTTACAGATTATCTGCAGATATACAGAGCTGAGTATATATTTTTTGGTTATAGAGTTTAATTGTTGCTTAGATCTCTGCTGAAACTGTTGTCTCACTGTTCTGAGAGACTGATCGGCAAATATACAGAGCTGAGAATATTTTTTTTAGTTTTAAAGTTTGTACTGTTAGTTGTTGCTTAGATCTCTGTTGAAACTGTTCTGTCCCACACACCCTCCCTATTTTTGGTTTGTAGTTTAAATTTGGTGGCTTTTGCAGTTGCCCGCCCCACTGTAGATTTGATGTGGGACATTCCCCCAGTCCCATCTCTTTACCACATTCTACCTAATAAACTCTTTCTGCACTTGGCTTTTAGTCCTTTTTAATTTAATTGCATTTTTGTAAACTATGTTTGGTCTAATATTGCTGCATATTCAAGTGTGCTAGCTTGCACTGCATGTGAATTGTTTTTACTACTGTTTTTGCTACTTTTCTGTAACAAAAAAACAAAAAAAAAAAAAAACTGTAAGCCTGTTTCCTACCTTTCCTGTAACTAGTGTTCCAGATAAAGATTTGCTGTATCCAGGACTGTATGTAAGCTTCTGAGCCCCCCAAGCCTTTGTGTGTTGGAGGGAAGCCTTCTAGCTTATCAGTGGGAGTGGTAAGCACTAGGTAACCTGTCTACCACATAAGGAGTGGTTCTGGCCTAGAAGTTGTAGTTATTGGCCGTTTGGGCACTCTTCCATCTCTCTCAACTTTCTGATTTGAAAGCCTTCATTTGCAATTGTTTCTGTCCTGTAACTCGTCTAGTGCAGATACAGATTCTTAGTTTTAGCACTTAAATTTGCTTATGCTTATTCATGCTCAGCAGTTGTTCAGAACTTGTAAGCACTACATAAGCTACTAATTACTATAGCACTCAATCTTCCTCATTACGTAGAGAAAAACAGTTTTTGTACTTTTCTCACTTGCTTAGAGAAAAACAGCTCTTGTATTCACTTTCCTCACTTAGCTAGAGGAAAATGTTTTTTTATTCAGGCATGTCCAAAGGTCAGCTCCCAGTGTTCTCTCCTGTCTTATCTGGTGAATCTGGGCATCTTGAGGCAATGTAGAAATTGCCTCATGTACACAGACAACCCTCTCCTCCTACCACCCAACAAAACTACAACCTGTGAGAGATGCACTTATCTAGCCAAACTGGAGGTAAAGCTCTCTCCAACCAAGACTGAACTTGACAGTCATGAGGAGAAGGTAAACATTTGCACCACACCACACTCATCACATAGTCTCACTAAATCTACACCACCAAAATCCAGACATAGTAACACAAAAACATTTGCGGAGGCTCTCAATAATAATCTGTCTAAGCAACAGAGACCTCCAAAGCAGAAACGCAAGCAACCTCTATCCCCCAACACAGCCCAAATGACACATAGCCCACAGACACAGTGTGCCACTCAACCACAGCCAATAAGGCAAAACAACGTACCCAACACACTAGTCATAGATGACTCTATAGTCAGGGACACTGATGTCCCACTCACCAGGCTAAACAAGGAGAAGGTTACTGTCAGCTGCCTGTCTGGTGCCAGGATCCGCCACATAACCCACGCACTCTGGTCACTGCACAACAAGTACAAATATGACTCTGTCATTGTCCATGTTGGTGTGAATGACCTGAGACGTACCTCCCTGGACTACATAAAAAGGGACATGCTCTCCAATCTTGTAACCCAGGCAGGTATGACCCTAGCCCTGAGTAGCGTTCTGCCATCGCCCATTATGATACCACAGTACAAGGACAAAATGATTGACTTCAACAATTGGCTAAGCTTCTGGTGTCATTCTAAGGGGATCCAGTATCTGTCTGCTTGGGATGACATGGTTGACAGACCATGATGCTTTGCCACAGATGGCCTGCACCTGTCGCCCCTGGGATTCCGGATACTGGCTAAAGCTCTTGCTGCCCCTGTAGTGCCTTTCATCACAATAAACAGGACATGCTGGAGGGATAGATTCCTGTCCCAGAGACTTCCTATACTCTGGAACAAGCTACCTGTCTATGTCAAGCAATGTTAGCACTCTTCAAAGAAAAATCTTGATGAGTGGATGGGAAATAGGAAATACACCCCGGGGATCACTTCTGTGTCTCTGCTGGACAGTGGCACAGGAAAATAACTTTCTTGGGTGGCGTAAGCTATGGAAGCTTGCAGGTTAGGCTTACGTAGGCCCTTCAATAGCCTAGTACCTACCTATGGAATGGAAGAGAGAGAAATTCGCCCAAAATGGCCATTAAACCACTAATTTCTGGGCTGAAACCACTCCTCCAGGGACAGATAGGCTGCTCAAAGCTCCCTCTCACAGTGAACAGAGAAACTTCCTTCTGTCCAGGTAAGATATGGGCAAACACAGAAACTTGTAACACAGCCCTGAATTCAGCACTAACCTGAAATCTGGACTATATTAGCTTAGAAAGGCGGGAAAACAATTTATATTCTTTTTGTTTTTTTTTTTTTTCAGAAAATAAAGCAGATACAATCCAAAAACACTTTAAATGCACAGAAGTGATCATCACACTTGAGTGCGTAACCTACAATAATTAAAGTGCAGACAGTAAAATAAGTACAATCTGTAGCTAAAACAAGCTTTTTAAATCACAGAAACTCTAGAAAATCGGTGTTTTAGGCGGAATTATCTAAAGGCAGCAAGGAAATGCAGAAAAATTATACTTAATCACTCCAAAGTCTCTCTCTTGTCTCTCTGCTGCTGTAGAACTCTGCAGGGCACCAGACAGGAGCTTGCTGAGCTGT
Source organism: Protopterus annectens (assembly GCF_019279795.1). Classification (NCBI taxonomy): domain Eukaryota; kingdom Metazoa; phylum Chordata; order Ceratodontiformes; family Protopteridae; genus Protopterus; species Protopterus annectens. Next base: position 809,368,354 of record NC_056743.1, read on the forward strand.
ATACTTAGAATTACGTCAGGGATCTGAACAGCCATGCTTGGGTCAGGTAGATGTCACTCCAAAGAAGAAACACCAAAAAATAAACTTGTAACTTCACTCCCTCTTTCTGTGGAGAAGGAATGAATACACTTTTCTCAAGGCCTGTATAAGGTCATTATGGCAATAAAGCTACCATCCTTTTCTACCTACCACTCCTCAAAAGGTTGCTGCCAATTCATCTCCTTCTGAAAATGAGGAGAATTCTGAGTCATATCGTTCGCCTGCCTATTTCTTTCAGTTCCACTCTACTGACCAAGTCCTTTCAGAAGGTAAAAATTCCCTTTCTCATGACTGTCCTGTGGAAGAAGCTTCAATTGGAAAGACAATATTAAACATGATGAAATATGTGAGTGGGAGTCTAGGCATATTAGGGGTTCAGAAAAGATACTAGTTTCTTGGAAGTGGGCAGTCCCACCCCTTCCCCTGTTTTTGAGGCCTTCTTGGATACCTTTCAGTTAATCTCTACTGCTCCTGACACACAGCCTCTTGGCCCCAAAAGGCACAACAGATTTTATGAAAGTCCCTGACGATTTTGAAGTTCTTTTTAAAAGCCTGTGCCAGACCTCTCTGCAGTATATTCTGATAGCCCTTCTTAAGTACCTCCCGGAAGCCAATACCCTGGATTCAGACAAGGTTAGTAGGGCTGTGGATAGGTGGGGTAAAAATGTTTATACCTCCTTTACTTTGGTATTCAGGACTATAAATTACCAAACTCAAATGACCAAGTATTTGAGGTCCATCCTCAGTTCCTTAAATAGGGTAGTGGTGGACCCACAAGGGATTTATTCTGAACAACAAATGTCTTTACTTAATCAGGTTTCACAAGTAGCCAGACACAGCATTAAATGTAGTTGTGACGCTGTAGAGGCCTCGTCCAGAGTAGCTGCCACTGGTTCCATCCTCTGCAGGTATGCATGGCTGCACAATGAACCCATGCCAGAGGATTTGAAAGCTGAAATCATAGACTCCTTTGGAAGAAACCTCCTGTTTTGACCTCAGGCAGACTATCTTTTCAAAACCCCTGCTAATGGGTTATGATGGAACTGCCGTTTCTGCTGCTTTAGATAAAATTCTTGAGGGAAAACATTTGACTATGCGCGTATTAATAAGTTTGGTAGCGTGGGCATTAAAGATAAAATGTGTTATGCAATGACTTGTAATATTTTAAATGATGAGATATGCAAACAGATTAAATATTTTTGGAAACTTTTAACAAAGGATGAAAATGTGAGCAAAATATGTGCTTAACCCTGTTATTTCTTATATAAAAGGACCAAGTTTAACTGATGGAGTGGTTGAACCTTATTTTGTCTTGCCTGAAGAAAATGTATTTGTTGGTTTGAAGCCTAATGGGACATTTCCATGCGGTAGATGTTATGCATGTGAATTTGTGGTAACAGGTTTCAATAAGGTAAATAATATAAAGTTTGATTTGATGGGGTCTTTTTCATGTGTAACTGACGGCATTATTTATGCCCTCTGATGCCTTGTAATTTGGTGTTCATCAGTGAGCGTAAAAGAATGCTCAGGACTTTGCTTTCAGGAGAATGTCAGAGATATAAAAAAAATAGAAAGCCCTAGCCATTCATTTCAAGGAATGTCACAATAGTGATTAAGTTATTGCAGGCTACTTATTATGGAAAAAAAAATTATAAAATTGGCTGCTGTTGCTATTTTAAAAGAAAAACTGTTATTTAAAGAATCCTTCTTTATTCTCAAGTATAATACCCTTGTACCTTACGGACTTAATTGTGAAATTGGAGATATTTAATATAATTAAAGTTTTATTGTGGTGTGTATTTAAGGGGGAATGCATTTTTATGTGTATATGACTTCTTGAAGGCTGGGTTGGCCGAGGCGCTAAAGTTTTTTGAATAAATCTATTTGGAACTGTTGCCAGTGGTGTTTAGTATTCTTTTGGTTTGTTAGTTGTTTAGAATCTTTTCAAAACCGTTCAAGAACAGGGAAAAACACTAAACTGCAGATAACTTCTGTTAACCTGTGTATTTGGATACCAGAGGCATTACCCAACCAAGCCGACCTCTTTTATAAGAGATCCTAGGCCCAGCCAGAAATACAGGAAGGCCCCCATTCTCAGAGTAACCACAGAGCGATCCCTCTTCTGGGAGGCCTCCCTTTGGAGACAAATGCCAGTGACTGTCTACAAAGTATCTTCCCTCCTGTACCCTCACCTTGACCCTTCCTCTCTTAAAAAGGCTTACCCAGCCACGGTCCACCTGGGAAAAGATTGCCTCAGACCAGTGGGTACCATGTCATGGATGGAATTCTCTCCTTTAAATGGCATGCCACCCCCTCCCTGCAACCGGACTTGCCTACAGGAATTGCAGGCACAAGGCACACTAGAACCAGCACCGCAGTAATTTGTGGGAAAGGGCTTTTACTCCAGTATTTTCCATGTACCAAGGAAAGAAAGGCAATGGAGATGCATACTAGATCTCTCTCTACTAAATACATTTCTGAAGTTCAGAAAGCTTTCCCAACACACATCGTTTCTGTTCATTCTACCTCAGGCTTTTCTAGTATGTGTAGATCTAAACGATGCCTCCCTACTCCCATATTCTAGTTCACCCCTCTAGCAGGAGATTCCTCAGATTTTGTGCTGGGTCATCTCACTTTCAACTTACTGCTTTCCCTTTTGGGCTTTCCACAGCCCCAAGAGTTTTCACAAAGTGTCTGGCCCCAGTAATTGCCTTCTGTCATTCACAGGGAGTCTAGATTTTTCTCTACTTTGATTTGTTAATCCAAGCCTCCTCTCCTTGGATACGTCTACAGTACCTCCCAGTTAACCTTCCACCTCCTGTCGTAGTTGGGGTTCACTATCCTCTTCAAGAAGTCCTCCCTGCAGCCAGCTCAGAACTTAGTTTTCCTGGGCTGCAGACTGGACACCATAAAAATCCAGCCCTACTTACCTCAAGAAAAGTGCAGAGCCTTGCATATTACTTTCACAGCCTGACTGCTGTCAGACAATTCTCAGCAAGAGATATACAAGCTCTCATGGTGGAGGGACAGCGTGATACACAACCTAGGACTTCCCTTCACCCCACCACTTCCAATTCAAGAAGTGTACACAAATGCCAAGGACGAGGCATGTGGAGCCTGGACAGGGACACACACTGGGTTCAGACAGATGGCAACTAAAACAACTAAAGAAACGCAACATGAAGGAGATGAGGGTCCTCATCCTAGCTCTTCAGATGTTTTTCGTGTTTCATTGTTGCAGTCAACACCTGTGGGTTATCCCTTCTATAGTAGCCCTCGGCCAGCCCGAATACCAGAGTCGATGTTTTTGTGCGCCAGCTGCTGTCGCCTGTAGTCTGACGTCAGGTAGTCAGTACTATAAAGCAAGGCAGTCAATGTCATTACATCAGTCTTTCTTGTCATGGAGCCCGTAGCAGAAGCAGTTCGCATGAGTGCTGCTTGGTTGGTACCAGAAGTTGAATTTCAGCAGAAAGCTAAATACCCCGTTGGGGACCCTTTTTTCTTGCTCTAACTGATGTCTGAAAAAGTTAACAATTTTCTCGCCTGTGGAAAGCAGATCCCACACCGAGACTTTCATTCTGACTGCATCACATGTTTAAGCCCAGACCACGACTTACTCTTTGCCGGTTCTGTTCCCTCTTTAATGCAAGAGCCATTCGCCGTAGAGCTCATTTTGTAGACCATCATTTTTGTTTTCCCTCTTCGAATTCCGATATGGTGTCAGTCAGCCAGCAATCTGCCGACATTCTGAAAAAACGTAAAGATAGAGACAGGCAGGCTAAGCCTTCCGATGACACTACCGCTAAGCAAGTAGTCAGTTCTCTGGAATTCAGTGAGGCGCTTTCGCAGCCCTTGATGCCCGACTCATTTTCTATGCAGGCCACTGCCAAGACCCTTTTGGAGTCCGGTATGCCGCAGAAATCCATTTTGTCTTCTGAGCCTTTGGCTATCTCTGTCTTGGTTGGGTCTGGAGCCATGACGCAGGCACCAGCTTCCGAGGAGGCCGTTCACGCTACAAATTCTACACAAAAAACAATGTCTTCTCTTCCGACTAACGTTTCTCGAAGACCAACTAATTCTCTCAGGCATCGAAGCCAGGCCACTACTAGGAAATCTGCTTCTAGCCACCATCTTGCTACTGCTCCCCTACCCCAACCGCAAATGCTTAAAATGGATCTCATCTCCCTTATCCGAGGTACTCAAGCCCCCACTCCAAAAAGGAAAAGGCTTCCTTCTCCAGAAATTGACAGACCAGGAGTCTGAGGAATCTGATTATTCTGCCTTTGAAGAGGAACAACAGCTCTTAACTGCTTATGAGGATTCAGATGCAGAGGAATCCATCCCCTCTGCCTCTCCTCCAGAGGACATCTCCTTCGGGAGAACCCTCCACTCCCTCAGGGAACATTTCTAATGGGAATCTCAGGACTACCCACAGTCAAAGAAATGCCTCTGAGAGTTTCTGGACCTCCAGCAAAACAACCTGGCCATTTCACCTCTTCTAGAAGTGGTGGATGATGTTTTCCTTGAATCCAGTTTAGCCCCTGATGCCCTGTGTCCTGCTCCAGCTAAACCTGACAGGTACTACAGAGTACCAGATTCTCACAAATACCTGTACAGGAACCCTGCTGCAGACCCTGAGGTCATTACACAGGGACCCAGAGGCGCTAAGACTAGTTCTGCCAAGAACCCTCTTCTTTCTGACAGACTCCAGAGCTCTGGACAGATGGGTAAGAAAGTATACACCTCTGCAACCTTAGCTATCAGAGCACTTAATTGTCAGTTCCATATGTTAAAATATCAACAGGACACTTTGGAACAATTAAAACAGAAGATTGCTGCCTCTCCTGACAGTGCCAACTCAAAAGAGCTGGCAGAATTACTATACTCTGCTTGTCAAGTGACCAAGCACTCATTACAATGTGGATATGACGCCCTAGAAGCCTCTAGCAGGGCACCAGTGGTAGGATCCATTATTGGAAGACATGCAGGGCAGCAGTGGTAGGATCCATTATTGGAAGACATGCATGGTTGAAGGAACAACCTCTCCCAGATTATGTCAAGTCTAAACTTGTTGATGCACCCCTAGATAAGGAACTCCTGTTTGGAGAAAAAGCAGATGAGGTGCTTAAAAAGATGGAAGACCAAGCAAAATCTATGCAAACAGTAAAATGTGTCTTTAAGGTTCAACCACCCAGATTCAGCAGAAACTTCCTCTCTAAGCACTGGGCCTTCCCTGCACCCAGCAGACAGGGCCAAAGTAAGCCCCCAGGGACAGGACATCCAGGCTCCTATCCCAGGGCCAGCAAAGAAACAAACATTGGACCACTTCCGCCTCTAAGGCAGGGAGTTCTAAGCCAAGCTTCTATGGTAAGCACTCACAATAACTCTCCCTCCCCACCTCTGCCCTCCTTTTCCTCATCTAAAACTAGGAGGAAGGCTCACCCTCTTCAAGGACAATTGGGTCTCTATAACCAAGAACCAATTGGTATTAAAAATCATTTCTCAGGGATACAGATTCTCCTTCAGTGAACTCCCATTTCCAAGAGGGTACCCGGACCTCCCCCAAACCAGTGGGCAGAGGCATTAAAACAGGTAAAAACTCTTAATATCCCAGGGGGCAGTAGAACCTGTCCCTTCGGATCAAACAGGAAAAGGATGTCCTTCAAGAATGCAACTGCAGTCATAGCATGTGGGTTGTCCTGCCTCAGGCAGCCCTCGGTCGGCCGGATTCCAAAGTCTGGGTCCGACGTCGGCTGATGTCGCATTTCTGTCCGACGTCAGAGCGGCTGGAGTATATAAACATCAGCCGACGCCATTTTCTCCAGTCTTTCTTGCCGCGCGGTGCCCGAAGCAGAAGCAGTTCGCAAGTGCCGGTCGGTCAGCTCCTGTATTCTACGATACCGAAGTCATCAAAAAAGCGAAGTACCCCGTTGGGGACCTTTTCTTGCCTCAGCCGATGTCAGAAGTTACTGAAGAAGTTAATAATTGTCTTTTTTGTGGTAAACAAATACCTCATAAGGATTTCCACTCTTACTGCCTCCCTTGCCTGGGCCCAGACCACGACGTCTCGGCCTGTGTAGCCTGTGCTCGCTTCGACAAGCGCACTCTCAGGCGCCGGGCAGAGTTCTCTGAAGATTTTTTCGGCGATAAATTTGCTTACACCATGCCGTCGGATCTTCCGACATCGCAAACTCCCAAAAAGCGAAAAGACCGGGACCGACATCCTCGGCCTGCATCTACCACCGACTCCACGCCAAAACCTAGCACGAGTGCTCCGGTTCCCTCTGAGACTGTCTCTCCACCGCTCCAAACCGAAGACACCGCATTACCGACGACTCCGATTCCAGACATTACTCCGCCAGTTATAGACTTTCCTCCGGATACCGAAACCGAGGAAATGCCCGAGACCATTGCTGTAGACAAGGTCACTCCTGCACGTGGAGCTGCCAGGCCTCCTATGGCCATGTCTATTAAGGCCTACACTAGGGCTAAGGCAGCCAGCAAAACTAAGCATATTACTTCCAAATCTTTACCTCAGCCGACTCCGGAGGCACAAATTATGTCCATGGCTGCTGATTTAATTTCCATGATTAGAGGTTCACAGGCCCATCCTGAGAGAGCATCCCAGCCTCCTCCTGATAAAAGGCCCCGGGTTGAACCCTCTGACCCTTCTCCTTCAGATGAAGACTCTGAGGGCTCTGTCCACTCATAGCCAGGAAGAGCTCTTCCAGACCTATGAGGACTCGGATGCAGAAGATTCCATACCTTCGGCCTCCCCTCCTGAGGATATTTCTTTTGGGGAAGTTCTGCACACCATGAGGGAACATTTCAAGTGGCAGGGTCAGGAATATTCTGATTCTAGGAAACGCCTTAGGACTTTCCTTAAGAAGCCTCAGCACAGGCCCTTAGCTATTCCTCCTGTACTTGATGTTCTGGATGATTTGTATTCTGATTCTAGTGCTACCCTGATTCTCTTCCTCCTGCTCCAGCCAAGCCAGACAGGTATTACAGGGTTCCAGAAACTCATTCCCATTTATTCAGGGCCCATACTGCTGATTTGGAAACTATTTCACAGGGGCCTAAAGGAGTTTCAGCCTCCACCTCAAAAATCCTTTGCCCTCCAACAGGGAAGCAAGGTCTTTAGAGATGGGGTAAAAAGGTGTACACATCCACTACCTTATCTATGAGAGCTTTAAATTGCCTTTTTCATATGTTCCAATATCAGGATTATCTCTTAGAAGATTTACAAAAAACATTAGCTTCTCCTGATCCTTTAGACAGGAAGACTTTGCAGGAAGCTGTACATAACACTCAGCAAGTAAGCAATCACTTCCTGCAGTGTGGATATGATGCACTGGAAGCTTCATGTAGGGCAGCTATGACAGGGGCAGTGATGTAGACATGCTTGGTTAAAAGATCAACCTCTACCAGATAATGTAAAAGCAAAACTTCTGGATGCACCTTTGGAAAAGAACAAGCTTTTGGTGCAAATGCTAAGGATGTGTTAAAGACCATCGAAGAAAAAGCAAAATCAGTTCAAACTGTGAAGGATTTCCTCCAGGTTCAACCCCCCAGATTCAGTAGGAATTGGCCTTCAAAAACTGGTCCTTTCCTAATCCAGAAAAGTTTCAAAGGTAAGAACAGACGTGGCGAGGAAGAGGCCAATACAGAGGCCCTTACAGGGGACGACAATGGCAGCCAGGAAACCAAAGAAGTGACGCAGGGGTTTCACCTGCCCAACAACCACAAACTCAATGACTTTCCTGTACTACCGCCTACCAGGGAACAACTAGAAGCTCCCTTGGGCGGGAAATTATCTCTGTTTGCAGAAAACTGGCACAGACTGACAAAGGACAAATGGATTTTGGACATTATAGACCGAGGGTACAGGTTTCATTTTCATACCTTACCAAGAAAACAAGGCATGCCAAATCTACCACAACATCAAAGGGCAGAGGCTTTCAAGCAAATCACTCTGCTGACTCGAATGAAAGCAATAGAAAGAGTTCCACAACAAGAACAAGAACCCTTGTTCCAAGAAAAGAATCTCAATGGAGACCAATACTGGACTTGTCCGCATTAAACACCTTTCTCATAGTACCAAAGTTCAAAATGCTGACTCTACAGCAACTCCTTCCCATGCTGGGCAAGGAGTCGTTGCTGATTACTCTGGACCTCAAGGAGGCATACCTGCATGTTCCTATCAGACACAGCTGCAGAAGATACCTCAGATTTCTTGCAGGGCCAGAGCATTATCAATTCTCAGCATTGCCATTTGGCTTGTCTACTGCGCCCAGAGTGTTTACAAAATGCCTGGCTTCAGTAATTGCTCATTGCAGGCTCCAGGGTATACAAATTTACCCGTACCTGGACGACTGCCTCATACAAGCGGACGACAAATTGATGTTGACAAAAAACCTGGACTATGTCATAAGATTACTTCAAGCTCTGGGATACACAGTCAACTTCCAAAAGTCAAGACTGCAGCCATCCCAGCAAATAATCTTCTTAGGAGCCAAACTAGACACAGCCTCTCAGATGGCTTACCTGACAGAAGACAAGCAAGAGAAGTTAACTCAATACTTCAAAGGTTTAGCAAAACTCACCCAGATGACTGCAAGGAGATTCCTACAAGCCCTGGGTTACATGGCATCCTGCATTCTAATGGTTCCATTAGCAAAACTACACATGAGAAAGCTTCAGTGGTACGTAAAAAGCATTTGGTCTCAACACAGCAACAACTTGGAGACAATCATACCACTCATTCCATGCCTACAAAAGGAATTCCTATGGTGGGCCTCGGTGAGCCAGGAAAACACAGGTATGTCATTCAAAAAACCACAGATAATAACACAGACCATGACTACGGACGCCTCAGACCTCGGATGGAAGGCAGGTGTATACAAGGACAATGGTCTCCAAAGGAAACACATCTGCATATAAACCAAAAGGAAATGCTGGCAGTAATGCATGCTATCGAGGCTTTTCAAAACCAACTCCAGCAAGGCCACTTAATGATACGGACAGACAACACCACTGTGATGTGGTACATAAACAAGCAGGGGGGCACCCACTCTTACCCCCTTTGCAGACTGACAATGCAGCTCTGGGAGAAATCACCGAGTCTAAACATCCAGTTACAATCCCAGTTTGTTCCAGGAAAAGACAATGTGTTGGCGGACAGCCTAAGCAGGAATTTCACAGATCCACACGAGTGGAGGTTACATCCGAAGGCTTTCAGACAACTCACTTCGACATGGGGCAAGCCAGAAGTGGACCTATTTCTCTCACCTCAATCATCTTCTACCAAAATTTTGCACAAGGACATACCATCCAAAGGCTTGGAAAATAGATGCCCTTTCATTCAACTGGAACTCCCTAGCAATCTATGCATTCCCACCTCTGCCACTGATGACCTCAGTATTACTAAAGATCAAAGCAGAGAAGCCCAAGGGAGTCATAATAGCTCCGGATTGGCCAAGACAACACTGGTACCCACTACTACGGAGCATATGTCGCACCAGGAGGTGGGCCCTCCCTCAGTGGCCTCTACTTTTGACTCAACACAATTTCGAAACACTGCATCCAAACCTTCAGACACTGCAGCTAACAGCCTGGGAGATCCCATAAATAACTTCAGTTTATCTCTCTCCAAGGAAGTTCAGCGGATACTAACAGAGGCTCGAAGACCATCCACCAGAAAGGTTTACTTAGCAAAGTGGAAAAGATTCAACAATTGGAATACCAGCAAAGGACATGATGCATCATTACTGAACATCCCACTTATCTTGGAATATTTGGCAGATATGTTACAGAGCGGCCTCTCATATTCTTCAATAAAGATACATGCATCTGCTATTTCAGCTAGATACAACACTGAACTGCCTGTTTTCTCTCACCCCTTACTAAGACAATTCCTCAGGGGAATCAAGAACATTAAGCCACCAAGAAAGGCCCCAGTGCCAGCCTGGGACCTCAATTTTGTCTTAGAAAAACTGACTCTACCTCCTTTTGAGCCAGCAGCTTCAGTTGACTTGCAATTTCTCTCATGGAAAACAGCTTTCCTGTTGGCAATTACCTCAGCAAGAAGGGTTTCGGAGCTACAGGCCCTAATGGCAATACCACCCTTTATTATTTTCCACAGAGACAGGGTTTCATTAAGGACCAACCCTACTTTTATGCCAAAGGTGGTATCTAGGGTTTCTCTAAATCAAGCCATTCATCTGCCTGCTTTCTTCCCCAATCCTGAGAATAAGGGGGAAAGACTTTTGCATACCTTGGACATTCATAGACAACTTCGATACTACCTGGACAGAACCAAGGCCAGTAGGAAGTCTGAGCAGCTTTTTGTAGCTTACGCCCCTGCAGTCCAAGGAAAAGCAATTTCAAAACAGACTATTTCTAAATGGATTGGACATTGCATCAGATTCTGTTATTCCTTTCATGGAAAGACTGTTCCAGCCTATGTCAGACCACATTCCACCAGAGCTACAGCCACCTCTACAGCATTTTTAAGAGGGGTGCCTACAAAGGACATTCTAGAAGCTGCTACATGGAGCTCCGTGCATACATTCTCCAAACACTACAATCTCCCTCTATATTCCAGATCCAGAGCAGGCTTTGCTTCGGCAGGCCTGCAGGGTTTGATTGCCACACCATCTATTCCCTAGAGCCTACCTCCTCCCCCAGCTAAGCTATGGTATTCTACCCACATGTTATGACTGCAGTTGCATTCTTGAAGGACATAGTACAGTTTTGTACCTACTATAAATGTAGATGTCCGATAGACATGCAACTGAAGTCGGGTTTTCCCTCCCTCCTTACCCCTCTATGCCTAGGGTCCACTCCTATCCCCCTTACTCTTAGCTGGGGATATCTGTTATGGTGTATTTGTTTTATTGCTCATGTATTTGTTTGGAATCCTGTTTTTGTCTTCCAATTTGATTACAGCCTTCCTTGGAGGGCACCTGGCATCTGGGGCAAGAAACACTGAAGAAAATGGCGTCGGCTGATGCTTATATACTCCAGCCGCTCTGACGTCGGAGAGAAATGCGACATCAGCCGACGTCGGACCCAGACTTTGGAATCCGGCCGACCGAGGGCTGCCTGAGGCAGGACAAACCCACATGTTATGACTGCAGTTGCATGTCTATCGGACATCTACATTTATGGTAGGTACAAAACTGTACTTTTTTACTCTCCACACTATTCCTTGTTCCTAGAAAAGAGGGCACTTGGCGCCCCAACCTGGATTTATCCAAACTGCACCTCCTTAGTGGTCCCCAGATTCAAAATGCTAACCTTGCAGCAGCTCCTGCCTATGCTCACACGAAATGCCTGGCTGGTGACACTAGACCTAAAAGATGCCTACCTCCACATCCCTATCAGGGAATCGTGCTGAAAATTCCTGCGCTTCAGAGCAGGAAATCGGCACTTTCAGATCTCTGCACTGCCCTTTGGCTTATCTACTGCTCCCAAAGTATTCACCAAATGATTGGCCCCGGCTGTAGCATTCTGCAGGCAGAGAAATGTACAGATTTACCCTTACCTAGACGACTGCCTCATTCAGGCAAACAGCAAATACGTTTCTCCAGGATCTTTTCTTTGTCATAAAACTTCTAACTTTCCTAGGGATCACCATCAACGAGAACAAATCAAAGCAAAACCCCACCAGGAAAATTGTTTTCCTGGGAGCTGTGTTAGACACAGCAACCCTAATGGCCTTCCTATCCCCAGAAAAGCAGAGCTTCCTGCCTCTCTACTTTACCCAGCTGTCTTGCAGAAGACACCTCACTGCGAGAAGTTCATGCAAGCCCTGGGATACATAGCATCTTGTATTTTTCTCATCCCTCTCACCAGGCTTCACATGAGAAAGCTTCAGTGGTACTTAAGAACCTTTGGTGTCAGCACTCTCTGTCCCTAGACACCACTCTCCTGCTGATCCCTTGCATAAGGGATGAATTTATCTGGTGGGCAGAGGCCTGACCATCAGCACCGATGCCTCAGACATAGCTTGGGGTGCTCACCTAGCAGCCACGTGTACCCATGGCCTTTGGAATGCCCAGCAACTTCACTTGCACATCAACCAGAAAGAAACGATGGCAGTGCAAAATGCTCTGACTTCCTTCCAACCCCATCTCAGGCAAGGGTTCCTCCTTATAAAAACAGGCAACACCACAGTAATGTGGTACATCAACAAGGGAGGGGGGGGGCACCCAATCTTACCGGCTGTGCAGGTTAGCCATGAGTCTGTGGCTTACAGCCACCTCCATGGGGCTGCACCTAATTGCCCAATACTTAGCAGGGATCTACAACACACTGGCAGACCATCTAAGCAGAAACTTACTGGACCCCCACGAATGGCAGCTCCACAGAGAAATCTTTCTGCAAATCACCCAAGAGTGGGGGACCCCAGAGGCGGACCTCTTTGCTTCGCACCTGAACCACCAGCTGCACAATTTTGTACCAGGGAGGATCACCTCCTAGCTTTGTGTATGCATACCGTCCTGGCCCTTTATTCCCAAGGTTCTGATCAAAGTAAGAGAGGAGAGACCAAAGGCCATCCTCATCGCTCCAGATTGGCCTAGACAGCATTTTTACCCCTTACTACGCAGTCTGACCTTGCAGCCCTCGATGCTGCTTCCCCTAAGGTCAGACCTCTTGACCCAGGAGAGGGGGAAGGTACTGCACCCAGACCTACAGACTTTCAAACTTTCAGCATGACTTGTACACTAAAAACAAACAAGAAGTCACTGTTAAGCAAACAGGTCCTGGACATCATCACAGAAGCCAGAAGGCCCAGCACAAGAAAATCTTATGCAGGAAAATGGAAAAGATTCTGCTCCTGGAAACAAAACAAAAGGGGGCAGTACCTCCTACCCTTCCATCCCCGTCATCCTGGATTACTTAGCAGAGTTTCTCAATAGTGGCCTCTCCTCCTTCTCTGTTAAAATCCATGCCTCTGCCATCTCTGCCCATTCTGATTCAGACCCACCTCTCTTATCTCACTCTTTGATTAAGCAATTTCTCAGAGGGGCTTCTAATATCAGGTCTCCCAGAAGATGATCTGCTCCACTCTGGCACCTGGATTGTGTCAAAGAAACTAATCTTACCTCCTTTTGAACCTGCCACTTTAACAGAATTGAAATGCCTCTCCTGGAAGATGGCCTCCCCACTAGCTATCACCTCAGCCAGAAGGGTCTCAGAACTTCAAGCTGTCGAGCCCTTCATAATCCATGCAGACAGTCTCCCTGAGGACTAATCCCTCCTTTATGCCCAGTGTGGTATCTGATGTGACCCGTAACCAGGCCATACACCTTCCCACCTTCTTTCCCAACCCTCAAAACAAGGAGGAAAGAATTTTACACTCACTAAACGTGCACAGACAATTCGGTTACTGTCTGGACCGCACTAAGCCATTCAGAAAAACTGACCAGCTTCTTGTAAGCTTTGCCCCAGGGACAGAGTGGAAGCCCATCTCCAAACCATTTCCAAATGGATTTCACACTGTATCCATTTCTGCTACAGACTACATGGGAAACCCTTCCCTAAGTCGATCCATACCCACTCCACTAGGGCAACCTCCACTTCCACTGCCTTCCTCAGAGGAGTACCTACCAGGGACATAATGGAAGCAGCCACCTAGACTTCTGTCCATACCTTTACAAAGCATTACCACCTACCTGTCTTTTCTAAGTCTAGGGGAGGGTTTGCCTCTGCAATTCTGTAGGGCCTCCTAACCCATACCTAGGACTCTACCTATCCTTCCACCCTTTACCTCAGCTTTGTGAGTCTTCCCACAGGTGATGACTGCAACAGTGAAACATGAAGAACATAGTAAAGTTGTGTACACTTACCATAAATGTAGATGTTTGAATGTATTCACTGTTGCAGTATGGTTTCCCTCCCTCCATCCCCCATTTCACATCTTCCCCTAGGAGGACACATGCTTCCCAAGGTGGCTCTTAGCCACCAGGACCACTTCTCTCTTTTCCCTTGTGCTTCTGACGGGTTAGGGCAAGAAAAGTGATGTAATGAGGTTTGCTGCCTTGCTTTATAGTACTGATAAACTGACGGTAGTCTACAAGCGACAACAGCCAGCGCAGAAAAACATTGACTCTGGTATTCAGGCCGGCCGAGGGCTACCACAGCAGGGATAACCCACAGGTGATGACTGCAAGAGTGAATACACTCTAACATCTACATTTATAGTAAGTGTACACAACTATAGACGTGGTGGTGCAGCAGTAGCGTTGTCACCTCACAGCAAGAGGTTCTCCCATTCGATTCTTGGCTGGAATGCCTTCTGTGTGGCGTCTGCATGTCCTCCCCGCGGTCGAGTGGTGTTCGAAAGACATGCGTGAATGGGCGTGCCTTTGTTGAAGGTTGGGCTGGCACCTCGGCACCGTACAAATCAACTGCCAATCATTAGCGAACCGGCATTCCGCTGTGGCAACCCCCTAGCCGGGAAGAGCCAGAAGAAGAACAACACAACTGTAGTTTCCCGTGAGAGTGCACTACATAAACGAGGAGGAAATCTGGTCTTACCAACTGTGCAGATTAGCACAAACCACCTGGGAAATGGCCACCCTGGCAAACATGTCCTTTGTACCCATATACATTCCATCACAGGGCATTGTGTTGGCAAATGCATTAAGCAGGACCTCTGGGAATCATCATGCATGGACTCTGAACAGACTGGTTTTCTTGGACATATTCCACCATTTGTGGGATACCTCAGATAGACCTATTGCATCAGAGACCAACAAACAGCACCCCCCTCCTTTTTTTGCACCAGGGGCTCTTGTCCCTCACTCTGGATGACTGAGGCTTTCAGTAGGCAGAGATGCCTTAACCTCTCATCCTAAGGGTTTCTTTTAAAGGCACAAAAAAAGAGCCCAAACTCTTTGGTATTTACCCCATTTTGGCCAAACAATATTAGTTCTCCAAGAATCCAGGAGACCCACCACTCAAAAATCCTACATAACCAAATGGAAGAGATTTTCCTTTTGGTTCAGCGGGAATGGACAGGACCCCAGCAAGTCACGGGTACCTTCCATATTAAATTAACTGTCTGAACTCCTACATGTAGGTCTGGCCTACTCTTCCATCAAATCCCACCTGTTACCCATTTCTGTGTGTTGACCCCTCAGTCCTCCTCCAATGCCTAGACATGAGGTGAAGTTATTCCTCAAACGGATGCTGCATCTTCTACTACCAAGGAAACCCATTACCCTTCCTTGGGATCTCAGCTTTATGCTAGAAAAACGTACCTTGCCTCTTTTTGAAACGGCGATCCTCAAATTCTGCACCTGGAAATCTATTCTACTGCTGGTTCCTTCATTCATGCATAAAGTAGTGAACGAACTGTCAGTTAACCAGGCTATAAATGTCTCTACTTGCTTTCCCAACCCAAAGTATGGGATGGGGGGTTGCTGCACTCTCTGTAGATGTTCACAGACAAAATTCTGTTTGGACAAAGCTAAATCCAGAAAATCTGACCTACTGTTTGTCTCTTCAGCATTCAGTATTGGGCCAGCCACTGTGTAAGCAAACACTTGCAAGCTAGATGTCTAATTCCATCTCTTGTTCTGTACATGGAGCTCATTCCAGCAAGGTAGTAGCATCTTTTAGAGCCTTCTACAAATGGGGGGTGGAAGCCAGGACCATACTAGAAGCAGCCACCTGGCCCTCTGTATGCACCTTCAATAAGCACAACAGGGTTTTGATGCCTTTTCAAGGTTTAGGGTTGCCTTCACTAAATCAGTCCTTTTGGGCCTCTTGAACATCTCTGAAGCTCACTAACCAGTCACCCTTTGCATCCCTTTCAACTTTGGGGAGGCACCCATTCATTGTGAATGCTGCAACAGTGGTTTCAGTCGGGACATAGTACAGTTGTCTGAAAACTTACATTACAGTGGATGTACTACTACTTTTGCAGTATTCCTTCTCACCCTTTTTCCCCTCTACATTCCTTTACTATAATCTCACTGCCACACACTATTTCTCCTCCCTTTGTCCCTAAACAGTGGACAGCATCTTAGAAAAAAAGAAGCCTCCTTACTAGTATGTGCTTCACCCCTCCTAGATGATCATTCTCGCACTCTTTGGGGACTTCAGGGCACAGGCTTGGAAATGTTATGAGGAATTACACTCGTACATCTGCCTGTATATCCCTACACTTACTAGTTGAAATAGCATGTCGGATGTGTGATCCTGGGAAGGTAAAGCTTTGATATCACATCTAGACATCTGTGGTGATGATCCCATTTGTTATGAATGCTGCAGCAGTGATCAGTAGGACATCTAGTGTTATGGTAAGATGTCCCTCTGTATTACTGTTGCAGTATTCTTGACTAAAGGGATCACATGCCAAGCGTAGCCCAATGTCTGGCCACTGTACCAAAGCCTTAGGATTTTATATACATCGTATGTCACACGTTCTCCCTGCTCATGGCATAGGGCATAAAGGTGATATACATACCTCGGAACTTATTTGCCACCAGTACGAATGCCATCAACTCGCATAAGACAGGGGGTTTCTCATCCATCCTAACTTGGCCACTCTTCACCTGACACTGTGGGTGATAGGGGTTTGATCCCTTTTAGGCACCTTTTTTCTGAGGACATGCTTTTGGTGCTGCAGGAGGCCAGGATACCCACTTCCAGGAAATCCTATATGTCCAAAAGGGAAGAGATTTTTCTGTCTGGTGCCTTGTCCATAACCAGGATCCTGTTTCCATGGAGGTTCCTCTAGTTCTCTTTATATTCTTCAGTTAAACTCACCTTTCAGCTATTTCTGCTTGTCTGCCTTTGACTGCCCCCTAGGTTTTTGGTTAAACAATTTCATAAAGACGTCATTCATATTAGGTCTTCCAGGAAACCTATTCCTCCTTTTGGGACCTTAATTTTGTTTTGATAAATAAACTGTGGCTCTTTTTGAGCCTGCTGCTTCACCTTCTTAGCAGCATTATACATGGAATGCATTTTTTTTTTATTTTTTTTTTTAAGTTTTACATAGGGACAGGGCGTCTCTTCATATTAATCCTTTTTTATGGCCAAGGTCGCTAATAAATTGTCTCAATCAGTGTGTTATTTGCCCACATTTGTTTTCCTTCTGTGCAGTCTGCTAGTGAGAAGGTTCTTCACACCTTGGATTTACATAGACCACTCTGGTATTATTTGGGTAAAGACTAAGGCCATTCACAAGTCTGAACAACTTAATTTCTTTTCATCCTAGATCTCTAGGTTTCACTGTTTCTAAGCAGACCATTGCTTCAAGGGTCTCTAAGGGTATTTCCTTTTATTACTTGTTTCATGGGAAGAGCCTTTCTGCTTCTGTAAAGGCTCATTCTACCAGGGCTGTGGCTTCCTGTGGTGCTTTTTTCAAAGGCTTGGATACCAGTACCATCCTGGAGGCTGCTACTTGGTCCTCTGTCCATACCTTTACTAAACATTACAAATTGGGTGTTGTTTGTACTCTTCCTTCAGTGAAGAACACTGCAGCAGTGATATGGAAGGACATAGTACAGCGTACTATAACAGTAGATGTCCTTCTCTTCACCGTTGCAGTATTCGCTCCCTCCCTCTTCAACATTTTCTCCTTTCCTTTGGGTTGTATATGTTGTTCGGACTGTTGTTCCTCCTGGGGCTATTCAGATGTTCATCGTGCTATGCTGCTGCAGTCATCACACTTGGGTTATCCTGCCGTCAAGCGGTCCCGCAGTCAGCCTGAATTCCAAAGCCTTGGTCCAGCGTCGGTTGTCGTCGCTTCTTCCCTGACGTCAGTGCGGCAGGGGTATAAAAGAGGCAGCCGACGCAATTTTCTTCAGTCTTTCTTGCCGCACGGTGCCCGAAGCAGAAGCAGTTTGCAAGTGCCGGTCGGCCAGCTCCTGAGATTTTCGAACAGAATTTCAGCCGAAGTCTTCTATAAAGCTAAGTACTCCGTTGGGGAAACTTTTCTTGCCTCGGACCGATTTCAGACAAGTTAATAATTGTATTTCTTGTGGGAAGCAAATACCTCATAAGGATTTTCATTCTTATTGTATTCCTTGCCTAGGCCCAGACCACAACGTTTCTGGTTGTCAGTTTTGCGCTAGGTTCAATAAACGCACTAAGCGTTGGGCTGATACCATCCGACATTATTTTGGCAGAAAATTCAACTATATTATGTCGTCGGTACCTCCGACTACCACTATGTTTAAAAAAACGCAAGGACAAAGACCGGCAGCCTAGACCTAGACCAGATACAGAGGTCTCGGTTAGGCCTGCCGCCGGATCTTCGGTATTCAGTGAGGCACCTACGCAGCCCCTGACTACCGCAGATTTAGAAAATGCGACTACCTCTCGGTCAGAATCTACTGGACCACTGGAACCGGTTCCTCCTCAACTCGCGGACGCCAGCCCTGGCGGCGATCTGGAGACTATGGACAGGCCTTTGGTTTCAGAAGGCATCTTTAAACAGACTACTCTTTCCGTTGTCATACGCTAAGCTTCCAAAGGTTAAGAAACTGGGTCCACAGACTCCCATACAGGCCCCTATGCCTAAAAAACAGATGCTCAAAATGGCGGGAGGACCTGATTACCCTTATCAGAGGTTCCCAGCCCCCTCCTGACAAAAGGCCTAGACTGGAGGAAGATTTACCTCCTTCTGATCAGGAATCCATTTCCTCATCAGACTCTGGGGAACAGGTTTACCCCTTCCCTCTCTATGAAGACTCAGATGCTGAGGAGTCTATTCCCTCCGTCCCCCCCCCCCCCCGAAGACTTCTCTTTTGGGGAAACCCTGCACACCATGAGAGAGCATTACCACTGGGAAGGGCAAGATTACTCTGACTCCAAGAAAAGACTCCGTGAGTTTCTTTTGCCTCAGCATAGACCCCTAGCCATTCCTCCTGTTTTGGACATTCTGGATGATGTCTACACTGCCGCATTGACGTCAGGAAAGAAGCGACGACAACTGACACCGGACCAAGGCTTTGGAATTCAGGCCGACTGCGGGACCGCCTGACAGCAGGATAACCCAAGTGTGATGACTGCAGCAGCATAACCACTCGAACATCTACATTTATGGTAGGTACAAAACTGTACTTTTTGAGGTATGTACATACTTATGTCATCTTTATACCCTACACTGTGAGCGGGGAGCATATGTGTGACGTATGATGTCTATAAAATCCTAAGGCTTTGGTATAATGGCTGAATGTTGGACTGCCCTTGACTGGGGATTCCTTTATTGAAGAATACTGCAGCAGTGCAGAGAAGAATATCTACTGTTAGGGTAACATTTTTCACAACTGTATTTTTTTGCAATGTTGAAATATTTGCATTATTGGCAGCTTTACCTTTTTATGTTAGTGATACTGTGAGTGAGTTGTAGTGAGGTCAGGCACTGTTTCGGTATTAATCCCTATTGAAGGTTTCCAGGTGCCATAGAAAATTATTTGTGGAGACCCATCCTTGGTTTTCAAGTTTGGAAGGTCCATTTGGACCATCTAAGGGTTTGGGGGCGCTAGGTCAAGAGACCTGATAAACTGGTACATGAATTGTAGCAGTCCTCCGTGCCTTAAGGATTTCCTTTTCTTTCATCCCTGCAACCAAGAATGTTCAGAACAGTGACTTGAGAACATAATAGTGATGTAGAACTTAACTCCTTCACTTCAATGGAACTTGGGAAGTTTGCACTGTAACATGGGTGGAGCCTACACCTTTTGGCAGAATCAAATTATGTCCTCACACTTCAAACAAATGTTCATATCTCTGGAACTACAGGGGTTATGAAAGAAGTACAAATGCTAAACTCTTCAGAATAAACTGTTTTTATAGTGGTGGTATTCTTTATCTCCTAGGTCTTAAACCAAATTTTATGTCACAGTAAACATGGTAACAATTACATTTGTAATATTTTGTAAACAACTTAAAAATATCTTGGCAACCACTGAAGTTACACACATACTGTCCACAGCATTTTATTCATCTAGTTGAGAGCTTTCATTTGAGGCTAAGGAGTTCTGTGTTACCTGTTTTTTGAGATATTTAGGAAAAACGTGACAATTATATCTATATATATATTAACATCATAAAAACAACAGTTAATATCTCTTTACCTGCACTAGACAGAGGTCAAATATTAATGCAGTTGAGCTTGCCATTGTGTAAGCTGTAAGATGAAATCTTTTAAAACCATGTACATAGCATGGCTTTGGAATTATTGATGCAAATATGAAAAAGTAATATTTGATGCCTAGAGGCATCAGTAGGAGTTAACTGCAGATGCATCTGGAGGCATCACTCGGATAAAATGAGTTGAGGGATGGGGAGAGAGCACTCTTCTCCCCAACCCACAAGTTTGCTATGAAGGTGGGGATGCAGCCATCAACTTGAAAACATCTCTTTACAAGTAACTGTCCCTAGTGAGCAGAATATATTGTCATATTACCAAAACAGCATAAACAGAAGCTGGATAGGGGAGTGGTTTGCTGTTCATGAAGTAGTTACTCAGAAATTGGCTTGTTTTGTTGAAATGCAGACACAAGCTGTCTCCTACTACTGCTGTATTCTCACTCTCTGCACAACAGCGTGGGTGGCCGGTGCTATCTTTATCCATTGAAGCAAAAAGGTGGTATATACCCCCCCTGCTCAAAAGATGCTAGCTGAAACGAGAAGAGCAGAAGCAGATCTCATCCTTCTAGTTTCTTTTGCCATAGCAAATGCGGCTCCCTTAGCATTTAGGATGCCCATAGAGGGAACAGGCTGTCTGTCTTCCTTGCAATCTTCTGAAACAGCAGGAGGGGGAACCCTTTGACTTCCATCACTGCCAGTATTTTATAAATCCTCCACTACCTAGCAGACCTTTTTTGATAAGCAGCTTGGCCCTCTCAAGTTCACTTGTGTACCATTTCTTTTTATTTGCTTTTGAACCCCAACCCCACCTAGTCTCTGAACTCTGCAATGAAACTATTTCTCAGGGGGTGTCTTCACCTGAGACCACAAAAGAGGCCCACCTTCTGCTGTGCAACTTTACTTTGCTCAGTTAAACTTGAGTATGTGCCTTGTAAGAGCCTTTTCTTGGTGACTGACACATCAGTAAGTAGGATTTCAAAGCTTGATGACTTTTTATTTGCAGAGAATCTTACACAGTCTTCACCAAAGTCAGGGTGTATTTTTTTGTGCCCAAGGTGGTCTTTATACTAGCTAGTTTCAGTTGGTTTATGCAATTGACAGTGTTCCACCACAACCCTCATAACAAGGGGAGATAATGCATGTGATGTATGTCTGCACAAAAATGAGAGGATGTATTGGCTTACAGTGTAACATGATTAGTATGGGAAGACCTTGTGTGATCAGGTCAGGACCCACTATTGTACTGGGACAGCAGCCACCACTGCAACCTTCTTGTGAAATGTATCTGTTTGTGATGCTGCCACCTAGACCACTGTTCACACCTTTTCCAAACATTACAGGTTCAACCTTCACTCCAGCAGCAGCATTGCTGAAAGTCATGCTGTAATGTTCTTGCCAGGTCCAGGGTCCCATGTTCACTACTTTGTAGTCTTCCATTCAGGGTGGACTGCAACATTGATGTTTATGATTAACATGGAACTGTGTTTAAGCATGCATACTGTACATGCTGAAGTACAAATATATGACTTTTACTGGAGCATTAAAGTAGGAACTCCCACCCATCTGACCCCTTTCTTCCTTTCAGGTGGCTTTGCTTGGATGGGTGCTGGCTGTCTCATTGTGGAGGTCAACCTACTTGCAGCCTTGAAGACCCTTTTTCAGTAGCTTAGTAGTTCAGGGTTTTGTGTGATACTGTGCACCAAAGTAGAGCATCCTATAACATGTATGTTATATTTTACTAGGGAGGGTTCATAGGTAAATACTAGGCTAACAAAGCCTAACCATGCCTCAAACCCTGTACATTTTTTCTGTGAGGTAAGGACTTTGACCATTATGCCAGTCTCATCCTGGAGTCCAGTCTCGTCCTGGAGTCACAGGAGACGTGGTCAGTATTCTTATGGCTGAAGTTGGTGTTTCTTGTACATTTGTTGATCATCCAGAATCAGACATGAAATGTAGATGGTGCAAGTTGGAGCTCTGTGTACAGGTGCTTGTCCTGCTGATGTCCTTGGCATAGGAGGAAAGCTAGTGCTTGGAATGAATTTTGTGCAAGTCTGGCCTGAAGTCCGACCTTGGTGATCTAGTTTCCGTTCTGCAGAATGCATTGCGACATTGGATCTATATTCAGTGATCAGTGATTTTGTTGCCCTCACACTGTAGTATTTTCTGAGCTGTGCTCCTGTTTAACAGGGACACCTTTTACAATTGCTGTGAAATAATCTATACTTACTACATTTGACTGATCACGTTTAACCACTTACCTTAGTATTCGTATTTTCTGTGATTTCCACCTCATTTTGAAAAGCACTTGTATTGTTTCCTTTTGCATGTGGTAATAGCAATGCTCATCTTTATTGTATTGCTTTTCTTGCAGCTAGTATTCTGGTGTATTTTCCTGGATTGTGTGTAATTTGTAAATACTTGTTTGTTTTTTCACATTTACCAGATACCTGTGTTGTCCTGGTTTGATGACATGGGAGACACAGAACTTCTCAATTTGATCCCGATCTTTGAAGAACTAAGCCAAGCAGAAGATGTATACACCACACTTGGACAGCTGAGGAGTCTATAGCGACTCTTGGCAACAGTCCCATTCTTCACGGGATGATGTTACACTTCATAGTGCCTTCTATTCCAGCAAGGAGATGAAAGGTGTAGGATGCAGTCTCATCTACGCCAGGGGCCACAGACTGGATGGAGGGAAACGTCTAAAAAACGAACTCTGCCAGAACACTTGAGAAGCTGCCAGAACACTTGAGAAGCACTTTTGTTCACAGACTTTTATGCAAACTCTCCTTCATTACTGAACTGTAAAACTTGGTTAATTGTCCAAGTGGCCGCAAAAGTGCCATGTAAAATGTCATGGCTTTCTAGAGAGGCAGAAATGGACCAGTTTGTGCTTGTATTCTTCAGGTGGGGAGATGAATATCATGTTTTGAAATCTACCAGCATTTGCTGTTAATCTGTGCAGTGCCCTTTAACCAGTGACTGTACCATTGCAGGGTTGTTGAGTTGAGAAATGGTGCTTAAAACAACAGAGGTGCCTTAAACAAGGAGACGAGGAACCGAGGTAGTGCCAGTAAGGTCAAGTCCTCAGAAGCTGCTAAATTTTAGTACAGTACCACCCCAGCTTAGGTAAGTGTCACTCAAATGGCAGCAGAAGGAAGCTGCAGGTAGCACATCTGCTGGTTCCAGTGGCTCCTTTTTGAACCATGTGTAGAAAGTGAAAGAGGGTTTATTTAAGCCTGGAAAGTGTTTTCCTACTTTGTAAGTATATTCTCAGTTTCCTGTTCTCTCAGCTGTACTCTT
The DNA here is from genome assembly GCF_019279795.1 of Protopterus annectens. NCBI lineage: Eukaryota > Metazoa > Chordata > Ceratodontiformes > Protopteridae > Protopterus > Protopterus annectens. Next base: position 809,391,823 of record NC_056743.1, read on the forward strand.
TTGTGCATTGTCATAGTGTTGAAGTCCTGCCCCAGCTGTACTTGTTTGTGCAGTCAGGGAATGGTAGGGAAGAGTTTACGTAAAAAAAACTGGAAGTGAATGAATGTTGACAACTTTAATGTGTTACGATCATAGCAAAAGAAAAAAAAATGTAACTACTTCCTGATTGCAGATCAAGCGATGCCCTTTAGAACTGGGGTGTATGGAGTTGGTATAGGTGCAGGTAATTGGGTAATACACTTGGAAATGTTACAGGTTGTCATATTTGGAAGCTTTTTTATTTTTCCCCCTTCCCGAAGTCCTGAAAGGCATGTTGTGTTATAATTGTTGGAACACCGTAACAAACAAGTGATCCATGCATGTGACTCCAGGGGAGTGTTATTGCACACAAACATCCAACCCGTTATGGTGGAACTCGTTTACAATACTCCACAAATTCATATTGTCCTGATCAGTTTTTCACTTTCAGAAAATTTCAGAACTGCAGTCTTTTTTGCTGGCATGCATTTTGGGCATGTGTGTATCTTTTTGTGCTCTTAAGTTTTCTTCACAGGGGTGTCTTCTCAGTTGATTATGTAAATGTTGTATGTTGAACTTGACTGTGTGAAAGTGGCCCAAAAGTCCTGCCTTGTTTCACTGAGAGGTAGTCATCATCTGGTTTTATTTAGTGATAAGTAAATTAAGTGGTCAGAATTTTTAATTTTTTTAATAATTTCTCCCTAAGCTAAATAAAAAAGATTGTGTTAATACATTTCTAAAGTGGTCAAGCAATAATGACAACAAATGTATACACACCCCCGCCTTGTTTCAGTGACCAAATGTACTATGTGGCAGGTGACCAGAAGATGTTTGTTCCTTGTCCTCCTCCTGTGATGCATCTTAATAAAGAAATGTAATCTGTGACTGGTGGTGTCACGTGCTGCTGTGCTGTGTCACTAGCCATTACATAGCTGAATTAACAGCATGATGCACTCGGGTGCACATCACCCTGTTGCTGGCCCATTGAGATGATAACGACTTACAGCAACGTTCTGTGTTTCGATGCCGTCTGCTGAATGAAAGTGATTGCAATGATCATGGACTGGTAGCTGTAGTCCATTTACTTATAGTTTTGTTTACCAAAAGAAGTCTGTGTGTGTCTGTGTGTGTCTGTGTGTGCGCGCGCGTGCATCTTTGTGTGTGTGTTGGGGGGGGGGGGTTGCACAAATCCAAATCCTGTCATGATCAAAACTGCTAACAGAATTTCATAGCTAACTTTCCGTCTGGACTCTGATCAGAATATTTCATTTCATGATTTGATGCATCTGGGTTTGCTATGTTGCCTGACTTAATGCATTTAATAGCTTCTGCAGTGTGGATTCCTAGTTTTTGAGTGGGCCATGCCTTCAGCCTCTTTGCTGAAGAAATAGAACAAAGGGACAAAAGTTTGGACAGAGTTTACATGTTTTTATGCACTTAAAGTTGCTAGAGTACCAGGTTTTGCTTTGGATGCATTCTTCAAATGGATATGAAGTCTGAAACCTCAAATGTCTGCCAATAATAGAGATTGCCATCCCAGTGGATTTTCCAGAAGAGCATACATTTTACAAGGGGTAGTCCAAAATTATGAGGCAAAATCAGGGACTCTGCAGAATCCAGGACAATTGAAAACTACAGGTACGGATGTGTCATTCCGAAAGTCATCAGAGAGTGCAGAAGCTAGGGTAGAGGGTTTTCTCGACTGGATGCCTGGCAGTATCGTTACACAGTGGTACTGCTTGGCTTGTTTAAGAAGGAAGCTGCAGTCCAGTGCAGGTAGCAATGTTCTGCTTTGTATGCACTAGGCAGTTTGATTGAAATTTGTTTTCCATTTTAAGGTGATTAGTGTTCATTTCTCAATGAAAATGTGTCTTTCCTCGTTAACATACAGCTTCAACCCCCCCCCCCCAAAAAAAAAAAATAATCACTTGCCATCCACGTATGTATCTTTTTGTGAGTTGCCTTTTAGAAGTTGTCTACTGAGGAAAGACAGCTGAGGGCACTTTTTCTTGCATCAGCCAGTAATATGCTCAAGGGGGGAGGGGCAGCGGCTTTTGCCAGGGTTACATGAGCCATGATCGCTAATGTGCAGCATCCCAACGGTGACGGTAAAGCAGCTGAGACTACTACTGTCCCCATGAAGGGAAGCCCCCCCCCCCCCAAATCCATGATGCGTTTAGCCATTTTAGATAGCAGCTACCTGTCGATTTCCTGGTTTGGCCTGTCAGATGTTTTGCCTGGATTGTTAGATTTAACAAAACTTTGGTTGCTTGTCACCCACTTGTGCATTTCAGTCCTCCTTTTTTCGAAGAATTCTGACATCACTGGTATGTAGTATAAACAGTCAGCCAGCCTCTGCAGAGAAGCCTGTTGGCAGGTGTTTTAAGTGAGGTCAGGCAAAAGGAATATATTCAATGATTGCATATGTGACTGTGTACTAAAGTGCTAAACCAGATTGTGGTTATTTTTACTGTGCATATGCATGACCCTCTGGTAGGAAGGCCCTGCATACTTTGTGGTATTTAAGCAAAGCTTTGTGGTTTGAGAGAAGCCTTTTGAGACGGTCTTAGAACCTTTGTATAAACTGTTTCTTTAGTGCTTTGGGGTTGCTTTGTAAGCAAAGCACTATGGGCCCATCTCTGTGATATTTTCTTAATGGTTGTAACCCAGTTGTGTAGAGTAGGTCCAATTAGCAAATCCTGGAGTAAAAAAGAAAGTTCTCTGTTATCACCTGCATTGGGAGCTTTTACTCACAGCTCAGACTCCTCAATTGGATGGATGTCCTGCAGTTACTGTGCCTCTGGGGTCAGTTTTACATTGATGACCAAAGCACCAGTAGGATTCTGCCTGTTTCCACCCATGTATTGTCTAAAATCTCACTTTTTTCAGCTATTTTGGGTCTGTGGTATTTCTTTGTGCTAGGTAGAGCTGTATTCCGTTGCCTGCAGAATTGGACATTTTAGTGGGAGGAGGGAGCTTGCATTGATGTAGTGCTGTGGCTGTGCTGGTGGACATTTAGTGGGAGGAGGGAGCTTGCATTGATGTAGTGCTGTGCTGGTGGCAGTTAACATTTGCAGGGTAAGTGATAGTTGTCTGTTAATTTGCTTTCCATGCAGCAGTCCTACTTCTGTTGCAGTATTCTGGCTTGACTTAAACGTATGAGGTTGTTTAGTGTTGGTGGTACAGTTTCACATTGCAAGCATTTGTGGTAAGTAGACTTCAGAAACTGAGTTTTGTTTGCTAGCGTGAGATCTGTTTTATTGGGGAGGTGTGGAGTACATGATGTCATGTCTGAGTACATTGTGCTTTCTTGAGTTATCTGTCGTCTAGATCTGTTGCATGAGTAGCAGAATCCCTCTGACTCCCACCAAGTTGAAGTGTACCCAAGATTAGCTTCAGAGAGACTTCAGCAGCAGTTGGTTTGCCATCCTTGACTGTTGAGGGCTCCACAGGTTTTTCTGGTTCATTCTTGTGTGCAGTGATTTCAGGCACATTGCTGTATGATGACATTTGCTGCTGTTTTTCTAGATTGTGTGGGCTAGTTGTAATGATTTTGCTTGTAGTCTTGGTCAGAAAACTGTATGTAAAAAGTTGATACTTGAATGATCAGTAATTCTTCTTTTCCTGGATAACCATCTGAACTTCACTAAATGATGTTTTTGAGTATCCCAGGCAGAAGCTGTCTTGTCGTTGGGTTTATCAGAAGGGAAGGGGTAGTAATTCCATCTGATTGTAGGCATAGTGAAATCCTGGGGTATCATCCATACCCTGAGTACTTGACCACAGTTGGTCATCAGAGCTTTTTATTGTGTTGGTGCTTAGTAAGAATTGGATTTTGTTGGAGGCGAACGTTTCCTAAATTCAGACTTGCATTTTTAAAGAGAAGTTATACATACCGGCTCATAATGTGATGATAGTCTGGAATATTTTGGAGTACTATCTCATCTGTATACAATGTTTGCCATATTGTAAGATTTTTTTTTTTATCCTTGCATCTACTCCAGGATAATTAATTGAGTTACGGCTTAGAAAGTTTGAATAGAGTCTGTTGAAAGTGTAATATGAAGATAGGGCATACATTGGTGGATTTCTAACCATCCACTTAAGTCTATTAGTATAATCCTGGGATTGTATCTTGCAACAGTTTATACAATCCCAGGTGTAGTTGCATCTTCAGAGGTAAGGATGCAACCACAGACCGCTAGTGGAGCATTCTGGAAATGTGTTTTATGATTTCCAGTGTGTATGAGAAGGTGATGGTTAGTTCTGGTTATTTGTATTAGATTCATTGTGAATTTTTTTTTTTATTAAAAAAAAAAAATCCTGGTCCCTTCATTGAAGAGGACTTTTACCTACACATTTACTAATCTGTCTGTTTTTATTTAAAGTGTATGAAGTCATGTGCAATGCATAGTCCTTGGGAAACGGTGGGTGGTATGTATAAATATTAACATGCCCAGATGTGTAACTTTTCAAAAAGAGTCACTGAAAAGTTTGTGTTAAGTTTAAAGGTAGCAGATCTGAAACAAGATGTTCTTTTGTTTCATGTACTATAGCAGACAAAGAAAAGGAATGTGCAGAGGGTTAGAAAAATGTGCATGCTTGTTGTCTGTTTGAAAAGTGACACATTTTTTCTTTGAACTAACAGCAAGTACAAGTGAGCATCAGATGTCTAGCCGGGAGTTTAAAAAAAAGTCAAGAAATAAACCGTTTCAAGGTGGCCTTAGAAACAGGAGCTCCTGTTCTTAACAAGAGAACGTGTTGTATTACTCAATTTTTTTCTAAATTCTTGGAAGGAAGGTCAGGTGTGTAAAGGGGTTTCTTCTACCCGTGAAGCATTGTATTAGATAAGTTGTTGAACTGACGTCCCAGGCCTCCGTTGTCACAGTGTAGATGTTGCGTTGAAGTTGACATTGTTGACAACATGGAACACTTTCAGCATTCATCTGTCACGGTTTGTTTTTCATGTTGGGTTAGTAGAACTGTTTTCCATATTTATGTTAGGAAGGGTATGTGTGAAAGTCTGTTATTGTCAGATGTGCTTTGGTAAAGCTGGAAGATTTCCTATGAATGTTTACTAATATTTAAGCAGCCTGAATGTCTCTTTTGTTTAGAATCAAAAGACACTGATCTATAAGTTGTCTTTGTACTGGGGCAGTTCCAGGTGGTTGATGAAATGGAGAGCAGATGCTGAGTGGGCAGCTTTTTCTATAAAGCAAATTGCTGTGGTATTTTTTGGATTACTGTTTTCATTTGCAGGGAATTTTTAAATGGGGAGATAATTACTAGGATATCATTGATTCTGAAATTTGAGAAAAAGATGTCTGGCACTTTTGTTGAGCTTTTCTTTGTGTTTTTATGTACAAGTTGAGAACATTATTAAAAAGGGGACAACTTCTGCATATATGGTAAATATGTAATTTGTAAAAAAAAAATACGAATATTAGAGTCTGACGGTCATTAAAATGCAAAGAGTGAAAAAATATATTTTAATGGCTGTCATACCGTAACTATTTAATTGCGTTGAGTTTGACAGATGAAGGGTTTGCAGGAATTGCTTTACTAGTGTACTAGTGTGTTTAAATGCCACCGTTTCATGTGGTTTTGTATAATGGCTTTGCAGCATGACTGTCATTTAAACAAAGTATTATTTTTGTTTTTAGTTTGTACTTAAGCTGCTGAGCTGTTGTAAAGAACTGCATGAAACGGCAGCATTTAAATATGCAGTCCTGTACTGGTAGCAACAGCATGCAGTTAAGTAAAAAGAAACCGTCTATGTTACAGTTTTGAGGGTTTTGTAAGATTTTATAACTGTCATGCCTTAAAACCTCTCACTAGATTTAACTCCTAGATTTATGGGGGATCAGAGAGTTTTAATGGGTTTTTGGTTTTAAATGTATCTGGACTTGAACATAGAGTTTATAGGGTACTGGAGATTGTTTTGCTTCCGATGTCATCATTTGAACTGAATTTTAAACAGGGAATCTTTTTATAAGTAAGAAAATTTGCCATTTTTTTTTTAAGAGTCCGAATGCTGAGTAAAAGATGTTTAGAATGTGTTATTGTTGCTGGATTTACATTTTTTTGGGGGATGTCAAGCGTCTTGATTTGTGTCAGATACATTAATAAGCATCAGCAGCGTTTTGTCTGCCATTCCACATAACTGTAGCAGCCTGTTAACAATACGTTTTTTATTGGAATTTATATACATACTTCTGTAATGGAACTGTAAATAAGAGAGACAAATTTGCTAACTCATTCTCTTGTTCATTGGCTTCCACCTTCAGTTTCTATTTAACTGTACAGCTTTTTGCTCTCTTGATATTTCTGCACTATTGAGGTTTGGCTGCAGAAGTTTGTTAAATTGCATTCTGCTATATCACCAGTAGGTGGAAGTATTGCACACTATTATTAGTCCTTTATGGTATCCGTGCTTGGTTGCAAGTGATCTGATGGCTTATTTTTTGCCTTTTCAGATTAACATCTATCTCCCTTTTGTGTTCCTAAAACTAAGTTTAAAAAATTACTCTTAAAGAAATAGTTCATTTGCAACTTTCGTCACCTGCATATTTTGCTCTTCATTTTGTTGAATGCAAACTACAATTTGGGCAAAGTAGTTTATTTTTGCAGAGTATTTACCCAGTAAATTTTCTGTGCAAAGTGCACCTTGTTTTTAGTCCTTGCTTTTAAAAATGTAGGCATAGAAAGTGTGACTTAAAAATTGGAATGACTACATATGCTGAGAAGACATCACATGCAAAAACAAGTAGAAAAACTACATTCATGTCATGCAGCCCTGTAAGCAGTCTCTGAGAGTGGAGTGTGGAGGTGAGTTAACTGCTTTAATGAGCAGAAGATCCATGTCGATTGTATGGCTGATAAGAACCTTTGCCTTTTGTTTCAATTAGGAAAAACCTTTTTGGCAGTCACTCTTGGGATTTCTGTCGTCTTGCACTAACAGTAAATATGTTCATGTGATAACTGATTAAATGGAGGGATTACACTGGCCAGTTTTTTGAACCAACACTGTGTGTGTGTGTGCACGCTCCCTACAAAATAAAAGCAACATCAGCAGCACACCACATGACATTCAGGTGCACAAGTCCGCTGTGATGTCACAGTTGCATTCCATAGCAGTGAACGTCTGTTCTAGTGTTGAAGGTATAGCAGAACTGCTGTGCTGGCAGTGGAATGTGAAATTCTGAAATCGTACAAACTGTAGCTGGACACAGCAGGGAAGTGGCATATAAATGTTATACAGGTACACATTAACAAACTACCCAATAGTAAAGATGTGAACAATGTTGACCCTGGTGCTTGGGAAAAGCTCTGTTCCTTTAATGTAGGAGCAGTGGCAAAAAAAAATAAAATAAATACGACCATGACTTCTAGACGGTCAGGAGAGAATGACTAGTAACTTGCACTGTAGCACTTTAACAGGTATACCCTTTTCCTCACTGGCACTTTGTACTCTTGTCAGCCATGTTAGTGTCTTTGTGTATAAAGTGGGAGAGAATGTTCTAATGATTTTCATTTGCGTGTTTAGCTGTATGGTTGAGTGTAGTGTCATCTACCTTTCCTGACTTTAATTAGTGGTATTCATGTGGTTAACATGTTCGTGTAGGCGAGTTCCATATGACATTCAGTAGGCAGAGGGCTTGAATGGTTTTGTATTCTACAGTACAGGTTTGCATTTCTGCATTAGTGAATTCTATTTACAGTTTCATCTTGGATGGAATGTGTACTGTCCTTATAGTCTGTCTGCTGCATTAGTACACCAAGGGTCGACATTTGGGAGTGGTTTGCTTCGAGTGTTGGCTGTAAGGGATTGCATTGTCTTGGCTGCCCAGGGTTCTAGGTGTCAGATTGTGATTGGCAGATGCCAGTGGTGCAGTAACCGTATTTAGAAAGGCATTTTATAGCAAGAAGTCTGATACAGTTTCAGAGCAGAATGATTTGGCCCCTCAACTTAAATTTGATGGTGACGCCAGACTGAAGAATTGCACAAGGTGCCAGGTAACCCATGCAACTGCTGTGCCGATCTCCTTTATTTTACCCTTGTATTTGCATGTGTATATCAAGGAATATGCAGCCATTGCAGAGTGGAGTAGGACCATGCTTTTCTAGCATCTCTTTTCTCACCTGATTTGCAAAGTGAACACTGTGGTTAGCCGTTAAAGGAGAGTAGAGCTCATGAGTCCTTGTTAGAGGTGAGATTTTCACTCTGCTTGCCAAGAAGAAGAGTAGGAAGTTAGTAGCCCATTGTACATGTACGCTATCTATGCACTGACATCGGTAGAAGTTCATTTGACACACTGTCCGACAACATTACAATATTACATTTAAACTTGCTGTAACCTTATAGCAAGTGCACATTTTTCAGGGAATACATATGTGCATGTTGTAAATGTATCTGAAATTTCAGATCAGATAACGGTGGTGACCTTTACAAGTTTTTTAGAAGTTATACCGGCTGAGCAAATTAGGGCATTACTGGTTTGGTATAACTGGTTATAAATACATTTTGAAGGCGTGTCTTGCAGTAGACTACACCTTTGGATATACTTCTGAGCATTGCAACTTTGTGCGTCAGAGGCCTTGAAATACATTCTGTAAAAATGGGTGCATTTTTGGGTATGTTGTTAAGGAAGTGGGGACAGAGCTTTTATATGTCAAGATTATTTTGCTGTGTTTCTTTAGGAGACTCCTTTTATTGAAGGTTAGTGTCTGTTGTCTTACCTGAAGAGTTGGATAGTCACATCTCGCTGTTCCTTTTTTTGAATACCTCTATAGAGAAAAGGTGCATGGCTCCAGTTTGTCTTCCTCAGCGCTGCATATGTATGCTAATTTGCTTTAAAACCGAAGTTCTTTCAGAGGTTTTTTAAATGTTCATTTATTTTTATGGATCTGGTTGTTGAAATGCAGGTGTGGGAGTGTTTAATATCTCCATCACTGTGGAACTCATTGTACTGTCATATAGGACACTGTCCCATTTAAAGCTCCATATTAAGTTAGCTGCTAGCGGAAGAGCTGTTATATGTATGATGACTGGATGTCTGCCTTGTATCTAAAAGTCACAGTATTCTGAGTGTTTTCTCCTAAAACAGCACTGATGTAACCTGTGCCAAAGATGGCATTTTATAGCTGTACACTGTATTCCAGTATGAAACGTGCAGGGCAAAAACTGAAATTAAAAGTTTAAACGAATAAGAAAATAGAAGCAAATCATGCTGTTTCACAAGTGTTGTGTTTTCATCATCTTAAAATGGTGCAGTGGGTATTTTTGTAACTGCAGCAAAGCTGACAGATCTTGTACCACTGCCTGGTTGAAATGACCATGGTAGGCCTGTTTTACTGTACCAGTAAAGTAATTCAGAGGTAAGGCCATTTATACTGTAGTTGCCAGCATGCAGCTGCAAGCAGCACAGCCATTGTTATGCCGTTAATGGCCCCCTCCAAACATTTGTTGAGCCTGTAGTTAGTGAGGAATATTGTGTCCTGCACAGTTAAGTACATTTAGGTCAGCACTTGGGCCAGTGTGTGAGTGCTGTAATATGTATTAAGTCTCTTGGGTTAATTGATCAGCCTTCCATCTCTTAGCATCATTGTAAGACAAAGGGATGCACTGAGTTTTCTGTGTTGCACTGCCTTCTGTGACCACAGTGTTTCCTGATCTTGAAAGCACCTGTTGTGTAAACTTTTCAGCTAACATGGGAAGTTTTGCTATTGCGTGTAGCTAAATGCTGGTAGATTTCATCACTGGCCAGTACAGTTCTCCTGTCAGGCTAGCGGTAGAGGAGAATGCAAGATGCTAATTGAATGCATATCACACTGGCGGCCTGCAAGTGTATCGGGTCATTATCTCCCTGGTGAATGACTTGAATAGCCAATTACAAATCGTGTTGGACCAGTGGAAAGCAGGGTGGCTGTAGAGGAATGGAGTTCATCATAGCAAAGTGTCTCCTGAGCATCAGTTTCTGCATCCATTCCGTTTTGAGCACCGTTAATAACAGGTTTGCTTGTCTCCTTGTTGAGCTTGTGGACCAGGAGTTAAATGTTCTGCCTGATCTGAGATCAGGGAAAGAAGTGTGCGAGAAATACTATACTTTCCACTGTGTCTAAGTACTGTAAAAAAAAAGAAAAAAAAAAGAAATGACTGCCTTTTGTAATAACAGTTTATTAAAATTGTGTTTTTTAAGCAGATTTTCAAAATGTCAGAAAACAATAGTTACTTATTTGTATTAAATATATTTTTGGAAACTTTGTATCACCTGCAATAAATAAAACATGAAAAATGTTTCTTAACACTGATGTGACCTGTGTAGCTCGTTTATTTGAGTGCCTTTTTATCATGAAAGTCGCAGTAAAGCTGTAACTTTCATTCAACAGTGAAGATTACCCCCCTTTTTTGTGGGGAGGGTATCCATGTAATCAAACTTGAAAAAAAAAGTTAGATTTAAAGTATGAATTTAGGAATGCTAATTTTTCCCATGGAAGGAGAGAGATACTCAAACGTCAAAATGTATTAGATTTACAGTATGCAACACCAGTTGTAATTAATGTTTATCCATTATGTATTGCTCTTACAAACTTAGAAAGTTGAAATTTCTGAAAGATGTAAAGTCTGAAACTCAAATGTCTTTCATTATTTTCTGACTTCAGTCCTCAATGATTTGTCAGTAACTTGCCAGGAAACAGCAATTTTACGAGAAACTAACCAAAAATGTTTGACAAAAATCTGGAAATCTGGACATTCTGCGAAAATCTGGACAGTTGAGAGGTGCTGATAAGCTTGGCAAGTACAGTTCTTTCATTTGTTGTGGGCTAATGTAAACTAGAAGTCCTAACCCCTTGTTTCAGAGGAAATTACTCTACCAAACACTGGCCTTTTCCAGCCCCCCCCCCCAACCTAAGCCTAAGCAAAGGAAACCCCAGTAGGGAAAGGAGCTAATGACAGCACCAATAGGCCAAACAGTGGCCACCAGACTCCAGTAGACTTGGGGTGGATCACATTCCCAGGTCCCTAGCAGGACTCTTGTATGGTACTCCCTACCCTCATCCCCAGCCAGGCTGTGGGGGGGGGGCTGTCACTATTCTACAGGAATTGGGCTCATTACCAGGGACCAGTAGGGGCTAAACATCATTCTAAGGGGTTGCCGACAAGTTCAAACAATCCTTAATTTAGTCAAGCTTCTCAGACATTCCTACAAACCAAAAGTCCGAGGCCTTGACCTAGATGGAGCTTACCGTGTGCTTAAGGCTCTGTGGGGCCTGTACCTGAACAATTACAAGGAAAAGGTTTTTACTGCAGACTCTTCCTTATGCCTAGAAAAGAATGTACCTGGAGGCCAATTCCAAAACCTGTTAAGGCTCAACTGATTCTTACAGGTTCTGAAATTCAAGATGCTAACTCTTCTTAAAAAAAAAAAAAAAAAAAAAAAAAAAAAAAACTACTGCCCATGATCTCCCCCAGTGCCTTCATGGTTTCCCTGGACATAAGATGTTTACCTCTGTCTGCCTTCAGTCTCCTTTCTTTTCACACCCCCTCTTGAAACAGTTTCTGAGAGAGTTGTCCTCATTAGGCCTCCCAGAAAAACTCCAGATGTTCATCGTGTTTCACTGTTGCAGCCCTTACAGTTGGGTTATCCTTCTGGCAGGCTACCCGCAGTCGGCCTGAATTCCAAAGTCTAGGTCTGGCGTCTGTTGCTGTTGCCTCCTCCCTGACGTTAGTGCGCCAGGGGTATAAAAGATGCAGCTGACGCCATTTTCTTCAGTCTTTCTTGCCGCGCGGTGCCCGAAGCAAAAGCAGTTCGCAAGTGCCCGTCGGCCGACTCCTGAGATTTTCAAGCTCTAATTTCAGATCTGAAGTCTTCATTAAAAGCTAAGTACCCCATTGGAGAAACTTTTTTTTTTCTTGGTCCAGACCGATGTCAGAAAAAGTTAATAATTGTATTTCTTGTGGGAAAGCAAATGGATTTTCATTCTTACTGCATTCCTTGCCTAGGCCCTGACCACGATGTTGCTAGTTGTCGGTTTTGTGCTAGGTTTAACCAACGCACGCACTATTAAGCGTCGGCACAATTTTGTATTTCATTACTTTGGCAGAAGATTTAATTATATAATGCCGTCGGAACAGCTGACTACCGGAGTTTACAAAAAACGCAAGGAAAGAGAAGGACAGGCATCCGAGGTCCAAAACCGACTAGGCTTCTTCGAGGCCAGTTGCCGGTTCTCAGTGAGGTGCTTTCGCAGCCCCTGGCGACCACTACTTTAGAGCCGCAGGCCGATACCCACTCCCACGTGGAGTCAACCAGGCCTACAGAATCTCTAGGTATTGGACCTTCGGAAACCATTCCCTCAGATGGGTCCAGAGCCGCTGAGCAGGCATCGGCTTCTGAGGGCGTTTTCAGGCCTACGCAACTATATGTTAAAACTACTTCATCTACAAAGGCAAAGACTAAAGCAGCTTTAAAGACAAAGAAACAAGTACAACAGCCCCATGGACAGGCCTCCATGTCTAAAAAACAGATGCTCAAAATGGCCGAAGACCTAATTACTTTGATCAGGGGATCTCATCCCCCTCCTGACAAAAGGCCTAGGCAAGAGGTAGAATGTGAATCTTCAGATCAGGTTTCCATTTCATCTGACTCCTCTTCTGATCAGGAATACTCTTCCTCCTTATGAGGATTCTGATGCTGAAGAATCTATCCCTTCAGCTTCACCTCCAGAGGATTATTCTGTTGGGGAAACCCTGCATACCATGAGGGAGCATTTCCACTGGGAGAGCCAAGATTATTCAGAATCTAAGAAAAAGCTCAGAGACTTTCTTTTACTGCCTCAGCACAGGCCCCTGGCTATTCCACCTGTGCTAGACATTGTAGAGTATGTAGTTTCAGAGTCCAGTCTGACTCCAGACTCCTTACCTCCAGCTCCTGTTAAGCCAGACAGATACTACAGGGTCCCAGACTCCCACAAATTTATTTTTAAAAACCCTGCTGCTGACCCAGAAACTATCTCTCAGGGTCCCAAGGGGGTCAAGGCTTCCACTGCAAAAAAACCTACCCCCACTGACAAGAGATTCCAGGGCACTGGACAGATGGGGAAAAAAGATTTACACTTCTGCTACCTTGGCTATAAAGGCTTTAAATTGTCAGTTGCACATGCTTAAATATCAGCAATACATTATGTCACTGCTTAAACAGAAAATGTTGACAAATTGAATGTGCAGAAAATAAAAGAAATGCAGGATTTATTGCATACAGCTGAACAAGTTGGAAAGCATACTTTACAATGTGGTTTTGATTCTTTGGAGGCCTCCTGAAGAGCCACTGTTACGGGTTCTGTCATTAGGAGGCATGCTTGGTTAAAAGAACAGAATCTGCTTGATCATGTTAAAGCAAAATTATTAGATGTTCCATTACAGCATGATACCTTGTTTTGTGTTAAAGCAGAAGAGGTGTTGAAAAAAATGGAGGACAAAGCCATATCTATTCAGTCAAGGATTTCTTACAGGTACAGCCTCCAAGATTTAGCAGACACTGGCCTACAAAGAATTGGTCCTTTCCAGTGTCAGACAGGCCACAAAGAGGCAGATACAGATGCCCTAGAGGCAGATCACAACCCCAAGGCTCATACAGGTCTAAACAATGGGGTGCTTCTACCTCCAAAAATGGAGAAGACCAATCACAGCCATACAGAAAGCAGTCCCAATGACTTCCCCCTGCCAGCGCCAAGCACTTATCTTCTGGCAGCTCCTTTAGGGGGGAAAACTAGCACTTTTTTCTCAAAACTGGCACCTAATCACCCAGGACAAATGGGTGTTGAACATAGTGTCACAAGGTTACAGGTTCCACTTTCACAGCACATGCCAAGGGCAAACGGTATGCCGGGCCTGCCAAAAAAATCAATGGGCAGAGGCACAAAAACAAGTTTCATCCCTCATGGACATGAGGGCCATTCAAAAGTACCACAACAAGAGCAGGGACAAGGATTTTACTCAAGACTTTTCTTGGTGCCCAGAAAGGACAAAGCCTGGAGGCCAATACTGGACCTATCTATTCTAAACACATGCCTGGATATTCCAAAATTCAAAATGTTGACTCTGCAGCAGCTTCTGCCCATGCTGGGCAAGAAGGCTTGACTTGTAACTTTAGACCTAAAAGAGGCATATGTGCATGTTTCAATCGGACAGTCATGCAGAAGATGCCTCAGATTCATAGCTGGCTCAATGCACTACCAATTCTCTGCACTGCCCTTTGGCTTATCTACTGCACCCAGGGTCTTCACAAAATGCCTGGTACCAGTAATTGATTTTTGCAGACAGAGGAATACAAATATATCCTTACTTGGACGACTGCCTTATTCAAGCAGAGAACAAAGACATACTACTACAGCATCTGACGTTTGTAAAAAGATTATTAACATGCCTAGGGTACACAGTAAACAAAAAGAAAACAAAACTTGTACCCTCTCAAGAGATATTCCTGGGTGCAAGCTTAAATACAACTGCCCAGATGGCTTATCTCACGCCAGACAAACAAAGGCAACTGACTACTTATTTCAAAAAATTGGCAACAACTTTTTGCAGGCTTTGGGCTTCATGGCATCTTGCATTCTGCTAATTCCATATGCAAGACTGCACATGAGGAAACTACAATGGTATCTAAAAAGTGTTTGGACTCAACATTGCCACAGCCTGGAAACAACAATAACACTCATTCCCTGCCTGGAAACAACAATAACACTCATTCCCTCCCTGCAACAGGAGTTTCGATGGTGGGCAAAGGCCTGTCACAACAACAAGGGGCAGCCATTCACCATACCCCCAGCCAGGCAGTCATTGATAACAGATTCATCGGATTATGCCTGGTGGGCCCATATGGCAGGAAGATGTATTCAGGGCTCATGATCCGCAATCCAAATGCATCTACATATCAACCAAAAAGAGATGCTAGCTGTTCAAAATGCCCCGACAGCCTTCAAGGATCTACTTCATCCAGGACAACTACTGATAAGGATGGACAATACTACAGTCATGTGGCACACAAACAAGCAGGGAGGCACATATTCCCTACCCCCTTTGCAGACTAGCCATGACTTTATGGGCTAGAGCATTGACTTACCGGGTACATCTGCAATCACAATTCCTGCCAGGAAGGATAAATACTCTGGCAGACGAACTAAGCAGAAACCTCATGGATCCCCATGAGTGGAAATTGGATCCACAAGTCTTCAACATAACAAGGAATTGGGGATGCCCGGACATAGATCTATTTGCCTCCCCTCACAACTGCCAACTACAGAGATTCTGCACAAGGACTTATCACAAACAAGCATGGAAAGTGGATGCTCCATCTTTCAGCTGGAAAAACTTAACAGTATATGCCTTTCCCCCACTGCCTCTCCTCCCCAAGGTACTCCTAAAGGTCAGACAAGAGAAGCCAAAAGTGATACTAATTGCCCCAGACTGGCCCCGCCAGCAATGGTACCCAATCCTCAGGAACTTGACTCAATGCCCAGCATGGGCATTACCTCAAATTCCTCACTTACTGACCCAACAAAACAATCCGATCCTGCACAGCCAACTCAGGACCTTAAATCTGGCAGCATGGCGGATAATGTAGCTTTTCAAAACACACCTCTCTGTAAAGCGGTGACAGATGTTATCTTGGAGGCCAGGAGGCCCAGTACCAGAAAATCTTATGCAGAAAAATGGAAGAGATTCTGTGCTTGGAACCAGGCACAAGGAATTAACATGACTGTTCAAATATCTCTCAGATTTTACAATACTTAACTGAGATGCTCGACAAAGGCCTATCCTTTTCATAAATTAAGATTCATGCCTCTGCCATTTCAGCTCATTACAATTCAGAGCCACCTATTTTTTCTCATCCTTTATTAAGGCAGTACCTCAGAGGAGCCAAAAACTTACCGCCTCCAAGGAGAGCACCAATACCTGCATGGGACCTCAATTATGTCTTGGAAAAACTCACTCTGCCTTCTTTTGAGCTAGCCGATACAGCTGACATAAAATTTTTATCATGGAAAACTGCTCTGCTCCTAGCAATAACCTCTGCAAGACGAGTCTCAGAGCTACAGGAACTCATGGCTGTGGAACCTTTTATCATTTTTCATCCGGATAGGGTTTCTCTAAGGACAAACCCCACTTTTATGACTAAGGTAGTGTCCAGTGTGGCCCTCACCCAAACTATTCATTTGCCTACCTTTTATCCAAACCTGCAGAGTAAGGGTGAGAAACTTCTGCATTCTTTGGGCATACACAGACAACTGCGCTTCTACTTGGACAGAACCAATGCTTTCAGAAAGTCTGAGCAATTACTGGTAGCATATGCTGCAGGATCACAAGGAAAGGCTATCTCAAAGCAGACTATTTCCAAGTGGATAGGTCACTGCATTTGTTTATGCTATTCTCAACATGGCAAATCAGTGCTTAAGGGCATTAGGCCACATTAAACCAGAGCAGCAGCCACTTCAGCAGCCTTCCTCAGAGGAGTGCCAACCAAAGACATTTTAGAGGCTGCAACCTGGAGTTCAGTGCACACTTTTACAAAGCACTACCACTTACTACTCTACTCCAAATCCAGGGCAGGCTTTGCCACTTCAGTCCTGCAGGGCCTCATAGCCGCTCCTAATTCTATTTAGTTATAGCCTCCCAACCTTAGCTTTGGGATTCAACCCAATTGTAATGACTGCAACAGTGAAACACTGTGAACATAGTACAGTTGTGTACCTACCATAAATGTAGATGTTTGAGTGCATTCACTGTTGCAGTCCGGGTTACCCACCCACCATCCCCCATTTCTTTGCTGGACTATTTCTGCACTTCTCTATTCTATACAACCTATGTGGTGTATTTGCTTGTAGATGAAGGAAACTTGTTACTTGTGGCATGCATGCTTTGTAGACCTATTTTTAGCCTACCCTTTTGGGGGCACCTGACATCTGGGGCAAGAAAAACGGAAGAAAATTGTGTCGGCTGCATCTTTTATCCCCCTGGCACACTTGACGTCAGGGAGGAGGCGACAGTAACCAACGCCGGGCCTAGACTTTGGAATTCAGGCCAACTGCGGGTAGCCTGCCAGCAGGATAACCCAATTGTAATGACTGCAACAGTGAATACACTTGAACATCTACATTTATGGTAGGTACACAACTGTACTTTCCTCTCTGGGACCTCAATTTCATTCTGGATAAACTTCCCATTACACCTTTTGAACCAGCAGCTTCTGCTGAGATGAAATTCTTGACCTGGAAAACTGACTTCCATTACCCCATTCAGAAAGAGTGCCTGATCTTCAGGCCCTTGTATATCTCGGTGGAAGATGATGAAGGGCTCCACACATACCGTCACTCAGGATCCTTCTTTTATGCCCAAGGTGATGACGGAGGTTTTTCTAAATGAAACTGTGCACTTGCCTATATTCTTCCCTAATCCCAGAAACAAGGGAGAAAGGATCCTTCATTCTTTGGATGTGCATAGGCAACTGCGTTTTCACTTTGATAGAACCAAGAGTGTCAGGCCAACTGTTTGTGACTTTTGCTAACTCCTCTGAGGGGAAACCAGTTTCTAAGCAAACCATCTCCAAATGGATCTCCCATTGTATCTCCTTTTACTACAGCCATCATGGTAGGAAACCTCCTGATGCTGCAAGGACACATTCACCTAGGGTAATGGCTTCCTCGACTGCTTTTCTTAAAGGGGTGGCCAATAAGGACATTTTTGGAAGCAGCTTCTTGGTCCTCTGTGCGTACCTTCACAAAACATTAACATCTTCCTACCTTTTCAAATTCCAGAGCATGATTTGCCACTGCCATTTTGCAGGGCATCTTTGCCTCTCCTCAAGTCTTAGATCCACTCTTCTTTCAGCTTTGGGAATTGTCCCACAAGTCAGGACTGCAACAATGAAACACGATGAAGATAGTACAGTTGTATACACTTACCATAAATGTAGATGTTCAAGTGTATTCACTGTAGCAGTATTATTTTTCTCCCTCCTTCTCATCTGGTCTACTGGATGGGCTAGGACATTCATCCTCTAAGTCTGGGTGAACCTCTTCCTCCTCCTCAACTATTCTGGATTTCAGGGTCTCAGACCCCTGACCTTGGAGACCTGCTGGGTAGCTCTTACTTGGTGGTGGCATGAAAGTACTGAGATCATGGCACCAGCCAACTCTCTTTTTACCCAAATGTAGTGATGTCATATAGGGCGATAGGGTGTCTGACTGCTCCTGGAGGAGGGAAATGTCTCTAGTAGTCAAGCCGGCCAAGGGCTTCCAGTGTAGGAAATCCCCACAAGTGTGGACTGCAACAGTCTATGTACTCTTAACTTCTACATTTATGGTAAATGTACACAACTGTACTCTCTCTGATTATGAAGCAGGAGTAGTGTCATAACCTGTTTCATCTGCCTTTGATTCAGTTTTGGCCAAGAGAAAATTCTTTTCATGCCCTTGAAAACTTGCACTAATAGTTGCTGTCTCATTTTGCAGTGTTTTTTAATGAAGGACAATATTGCCTTAGTTGCATTCATCTCTGTCCCATTTCCAGTCATAGAACACTTGAGACTTTGGATTTATCTTCTCCTGGCTGTGTTTTTTTTTTTTTGTGCTACTTTCTAGTGCATTGAGAGTGGATCCACCTTCCAGCTGTGGACATTAATTACGATTGTTTCTTCATTTGGTTTCTGCCACAGATGCACATCTTCTAGTTGCAGGGGCTTCAGTGTTGCCATTAACGTCTGTATCTGTGACAGGATACTTTGAGGTATCAGGACGGACTGCTCCAGGTGTCCCAGTGTATAATGCTCATGGAGTCTGTCTTTCAGAAAAGGGCATTTTGCACCCTTTAATACCAAACCTTTACCTTCCCTAGGTCATGTGTCCAACGCATAACCTCAGCTCATATGCATCAGGGTATAAAGCCTGACGTATGAATGTAGATCCATAGACTTTTTCACTGCCAACCTGGTTATGTTTGTGTCAGACTGTTTGTTGTATTTGTGGTAAGCAAATTCCGTTCAAGAGCTTACATGCCAAGTGTATTTTTTGCCTAGGGCCAGAACACAATTGCAGATCTTGCTCTCTCTGTCAATTGTTTGGTTTGTTCCAAAAACTTTTGGGTATAGGCTTTCTACTCTCAACGCCTTTCATGAGACCCAGTGTCTTTAACACCTGGCCTAGGCCAATATGGCAGACTCCATTTCATTGGATGCCCCTCTGCTGCTGAAGAAAAAACTTGAAGCCTCAAACAGATCTGCGGTCCAATGTTTCTGACACATGTACCAGCTGAGGTTTCAGAACCCATGGTACAGCAGGCTACATCTCAGTTGCCAGCTACTGAGAACTCCTTGAGGGCGGCTATGGCTCTTGAGGGCTTGTAGTCTTCTGATGTGTCCAAGGAGCCCCATCTGTTCATTGCAGAAGCACCACATGGCATCCCTTAAGTTCTAGTTGGATAAGAAATCTGAGGTGCTCTAATAGAGGTCAGACATGGTTTTGAATATCCATATGTCATCTAGGTGGACATCACACCTAACAAAAAAAACAGAAGACTGAGCCTGTGGCCTTCCCCTTAGCAGCTAGAGAGAGAGTGGATGGACTTTTCACAAAGATTGTTCAAAGCTGTTAGGTCTTATAGGTTCATAGGAGATTACTAGGCTAATGGCTCAAGAGCCCTTACAAGCCTAGCCAGTTTTTCCTTGATTTTTACTCAATTTTCTATCCCTAGAGGAAAGATGACAAGGGTTAGCAAGCAGGGTTTTGAGAGTTTTTACAGCTGCCCATAATGGACATGGGCACTTACCCGCAGTAATGAATTTCCGATTTCCCATCTATTGGTCCTGATTGCTCTTGAATCTGGTAAGAGAAGGACGCTGCTTCACGTGAATAGGAAGGCTATTCCACAGAAAACACCTCTGTCTCTGCAGTATGATCTGTTCATGCTGGAGATCAGATTTAGATCTTTGGAACAAGTAACCCTCATGCAGTTCGTTTTGTGAATATGCAACATTTCTGTCAGGGCTGGGTCAGATACTGCCTCATAGGTCAGGCACAGATCACCCCCTTAGTAATCGGTAGGAAGCTGAGTACAGTGATGGTGCTCTTAATGGGTCCACATATGACATTTTGGTGTTACCCTGTGTTTTTAGGTGAGAAACCTCTGAGGATGCTCCATCCTGTTGCAGGTGCATGGCAAGGTACATGCCAAGTATTGCATTGTACTCAATGGTCTGAGGGCAGAGTACATCTGCAATTGCCTTGACATTTGAGAAGTATATCCCAGACATGAGGTGGCTCAGCACTGAGCTCTGTGGTACTCCACTGGTGACTGGCCTCTTGCTGGATGTGGATTCCCCCACTCTAACAATGTGTTCTATCTGAGCCATTTGGCTATCCATCTGATGACAGAGGTTTATTCCCAGTTTTGTGAGTAATATCTGAGTGGGCTATTGTTGGATATTTTGGCCAGGTTAAGGTAGCTGGTATGCACTGTCCTAGCCGCATCCTTGGTGATCTTCTCAAAGAAGTCCACTAGAAAGAGCAGGCAGGAGTTGCCCTGATGAAGTTGAACTGGGTTGGGTCTACAGTCTGGAGAGTTCCTATGTCATTGGTAATCAGGTATGTGATTATCCTTTCCATAGCCTTACAAATGAGGCTAGTCAGACTTATGGGTCTGAGGTTTCCTGGTTCTGTTGATGGTCCCCTCTTATACAGTGTAAAACCAGCATGTCATATGTTGTCCTCCACTAAAGCCTGTGCAGAGACTGGTTACATAGAGATATGAGTGGGTCTGCAAAGTCATGTTTTGAGCTATTTGATAAGCATCCTGGGATTCCGTCTGGGTCCATTGCTGCCATGGTTCTAGCTTTAGAGAGTGCAGTGATAACCAGTTCTTTTGTGATAGGATAAGGAATGGTAGGGGGTATTTCATGAGGAATGAACTAGAGGTAATGGAGGCATGAAAGTTGAACTGAATTTATTGGCCAACAAGTTTGCTATTTTTTTCTGACTGAGTATAGGTAGTATCAACTCGGCACAGTGAGTGCTTCTTTTTAAGATTTTGGACATAATTAAAAAATGCATTGCAGTTATCCTTTGTTTGGGAGGCTATTTTAGTCTTTTAGTTAGCTTTTGAAGACTTGGCTAGATGTCCTTCTATATTCATATGCTTGCTGTATGCATAACATGAGGGAGTCTGCCTCTGGTCATCTCATACGTCCATCCATTTTACAAAAGATAGTTGCTACTGTGAAGGTACATGTGACATCACTCATCTCTCAGTGAATGTCAGTCATAAGCCAACTTGATCTGAAATGGACGTCAACCCGCACCTACCCCAGAACTTTTTTGCCGCCTGTGTGACTGACAGCGTTGGTCGTCGTTCACTTGATGAAGTGACTTTGTGCTGTCTGAGTTCAGAGAAGTACCCTATATAGGTTTTTGATTATTTTTTGCTACTGTGTTTTGGGTTCATGTCCGGTAGAAAGTGCAAGTGTCAGTGTGGAAGGCAGATTCCACATAATGACTCGCATGAGCTCTGCCTGTTCTGTCTAGGACAAGACCACACCACTTGTGAAATCTCTCAGGCCTTTGTCTCCAAAACACTCAGGAATCAGCTTGCCATGTTAAAGTTGTATCTTGAAAACCAGCGCTTAAAACGTCTCACTAAAGACATGGACCCGACATGGGGAACATTGGAAGAGCCACCTGCAAAAATGGCCAAAAAATCATATCTCAAGGCTGGTGAAGGCCCAGAGTCTGAGGCGGAATCTGCAGATTTTCCACTGGTACCCAGGCGGAAGCCATCAGAGAAGCCGCAGGCACATCCCAGAGAGAGTCGCAGGTATTGACGCAGGCACCGGGGGGAACCTAGGCTTATTTCCAAAGGCCTGCATGGGGTTTCACAAATTATTGTCTGCAAAGATGTTATCTCGGATGTTGTGGAGTGCCATCCAGCATTCATCCCTCTATCATATCACTGACACGTCTCTGTCTGAGGCCCAAAAAAGAAGCAGCAAAAGACAAAACATATTGCTCCTTCCCCAACATCCGTTCATTCCGACCAGCTGCCTGACTGGCAGACCTTCGCTCAAGGTCTACTTAATGCCTTCCTTACATTACGCCAGGCATTTGCTTCTGCCCATGCCCCTCAGCTTCTACCCCATAAGGGTAAACTAGTTACTGAATTATTCTCTGAAGAAAAGGATTCTTCAGGGGATGAATCCTTACACTTCCCATATTGCATCCCCTCGGGGGGTATGCTTCACCAGAGGAGGAGTGAAATGGTATAGACTCCCCAGGGGAAGACATTGCCTTTGGAGAAACTATAGCGCAGTTGAATATCTTAAGTGGGACTGCAGTCAGATTACTGAGATTCAAAAGAGAGATTATGATCACTTACAAATGGAGGCCCCTAATCCGTCTCCAGTTCTCCAGTGCATCCTGCCTTCTTGGATGCCTTCCTGGCTGCCTCCAAAAATCCAGATTCACAGCCCCCTGCACCCAGACAGGTTTTACAAAGTCCCTGAAGGTGAGAAATTTTTTTCAAGGCCCCCTTCTGCAGACCCTGCCATCATTTCTGTGTCTGCAGATAAAGCCTCCAAACTTTTCCCCTTCACCTCCCTCCTTCCTTCTGATAAGGAGAGCAGGGTAATGGAACATCTAGGCAAAAACATTTACACATCTGCCACCTTAGCAGTGAGAACTATTAACTACCAGATGCACATGTAGACAAAAAACTCTGAGACCAAACCAGTAAATCCAAAAATTCACACACAAGACTGGAACCAGTGATAGTACGTCAACAAAAGTTTTTTATTTAACACAAGGTTAGTGCTTTCATCCGGTGTCAGTCACCAGACTTCATCAATGTACAAAATCACAACCCTTCTTAAAATACTTATTCCAGATGCACATGGCCAAATACTGTTTGGCCCTTCTTTCCGATGCTATTAAGCAATTGGGTGACTTCCCTGAATCATCCAGTCTCTCAAATTCCTGCAGTCAAGTAACTAAACACTCCATTAAGTGTAGTTACGATGCAGTTGAGACTTCATGTAGAGCTGCAGCCTCGGGTTCTGTCATCAGGAGATGTTCCTGGTTTAAGCTGCAACTTCTTCCTGATGACATTAGGTCAAAACTAATGGATGCTCCCTTGGACAACCTTGTTTGGCTCAGCAGCTACTGAACTCTTTAAGGCCTTGCAGGAGAAGTGTAAGGAGCTCAGACACATTTTTGTCTCCCCGGTTCCCTGCTTTCATAACTATCCAGATAAAACTACATTTGTGAGAGCCTTCCAGAATTATGCCACCCAAGGTGAAAAAGGATTCCAGGAAACTGACACCCTCTAGGTCTGCTCCCGCTACCCCTGCTCCAAAATAGCCTTTTCAGACTAAGCCTGGTAATCTGTGACTACCAGCCTTTACATCCAGACACCCCTGTCTCCATGTGTCTCTCCCTGTCCTTTCCAGCTTGGAAACGGGTTATCCAGGACTCTTGGGTCTTCTCTATTATAAAAATTGGATATTTCATGGTGTGGGAGTCCAGACTCGCTTTCAAAGGCATTCCACAACCACTCAAGACCAAATGGCCTTTCCGCCACTTCTGCAGAATCCACTCTTTCAAAGTACAAGTCAAGAGGTTCCTCCTCAATTAAGAGGGAAATGTTTCTACTCCAGGATGTTCCTGGTCTCAGGAAATAAGGTCCCTGGAGACCGATCTTGGATTTGTTCCACCTCATCTCCTTTCTCCAGGTCCCCTCCTTTCAGATGCTCACACTTCAACTCTCCTTCCCCTAATCCTCCCTCTGGCCTTCTTGGTGTCCTTAGATATAAAAGATGCCTACTTGCACATCCCAATCCACCCCCTTTTCAGGAAATTCCTGTGCTTTTCAGTGGGTTCTGCACACTTTCAATTCAGTGCTTTGCCATTTGGTCTTTCTATGGCCCCAAGAGTGTTCACAAAGTGCCTAGCCCCAGTTAGTGCCTTTGCCAGAACGTGGGGATCCAACTCTTCCCCTAGTTGGACAATAGCCTGATCCAGACCCCGTCAATTCAGTTGGCCTTACATCACATAGACTTCACCATCTCCCTCTTGAGAGGTCTAGGGTTTACCATAAACCTTAAAAAAAATCATCCCTGATACCCTCGCAGGATTGTGTTCTTAGAATGCAGGATTTTAATGGGACAAATGATGGCCTGTCTTCCTCTGGACAAGATTAGTCCCCCACTTCTTATTTCAAGGGGATTCTCCCACTCCAAGCCCTGTCGGCCAGGGATTTCCCCAGGTTCCTGGGATTCATGGTCTCCACCATTCCCATGGTATCCCCTAGCAAGGCTACACAAGAGGACATTGCAGTGGTACTTAAGGACAGTCTGGAAACAACACCTGCACCCAATGGAGTTTGTTTCCCCTGTTACTGTGCCTTTCCAGGGAACTGAATTGGTGGATAGCCCAGATATTGGCTAACCCAGGCCTGCCCCTACAACCCATGCCCCCCGGATCAGGACCTGTACACAGATGCTTCAGACACAGTTTGTGGCACAATCTTAGGAGAATGCAGGGTGAGAAACTCTTGGACCCTGAACCAACAGAGGGAGCACCATCAATATCGAGGAGATGAGAGCAAAGATATTGTCCCTCCAGACCTTCAAGGATCGAATCCTGCCAGGAGTGCTGAGGTGGTACACAAACAGTACCACTCTGCTGTGGTACATCAACAAACAGGGAGTACAAGTTCCTTTCTCCTGTGCAGATTGGCTCTGCGGGTATGGGGAAATCGCCCTAGAGAAACAAGTAAGCCTAGCCATCTACATACCTTCTGCAGAAAATGTGATGGCAGACGCTCTTAAGCAGGACCATGACTCAATCCCACGAATGGATGCTAAACAGGGGATCTGTTCTTGGACCTGGTCCATTGATTGGATATACTGCAAGTGGATCTTTTTGCTTCCCCCATGAACAGACCACTCCCAGCCTTCTGCTCCAGAATACCTTCTCCCAAAGCATGGAATGTGGATGCTCTTTCATTTCCTTGGAAGGGGATGTTCGCCTATGCATTCCTCCCTTCCCTGTCATACAACAAGTTCTGTTGCCTATTCAGAGAGAACAGCCACATGTCTTGTTGGTGACCCCCTATTGGCCAAGGCAGCATTGGTTCCCCCTAGCACATCATCTGGCCAAGGGCAATCACCTCAAGTTACCCCACCAAGTGGACCTGCTCACACAGAAGGGAACTTTTATACACCCCCAACTACCCACCATGAACCTTACATTGTGGGTGATGTGGTGTTAATTCCCTTCAGACACCTTTACACAGAGGAAGTGCTTCAGGTTCTGCAGGAGACCAGAAAAACAACTCTCAGAAAATCCTATCTCTCCAAGTGGAAGAGGTTTTCTGTTTGGTGGCTAAAACAAAATATCCAACCAATGACTGTAAAACCCTCAGTGGTTTCGTTTTGTCTTTGTGTGAACTGATGAACTCCAGATTGTCATATTCTTCCATTTAAGATACACTTGTCTGCCATCTCAGCATGGCCTCCCTGTCATCCCCACTCTATCTTGTAGATGGATGCTAAGCTATTTCTGAAGGGGGCACTGCACCGTGGACCTCCAAGGAAGCCCATTCTACCCCTATGGGATCTAAATTTTGTTGTGGAAAAGTTAACCCTACCACCTTTTGAGCTAGCCAAGGACTGTTCTCTCCAACACTCTACATGGAAAACTATTCTCTTGGTGGCTATTACTTCAGCCAGAAGGGTTTCTGAACTACAAGCCCTCAAGGCCACTTCCTTTTACAACATTTCACAAGGATAGGGTCTGCTTATGTACTAACCCATCTTTCATGTGCAAAGTGGTTAATGAACTTTCCATGAATCGGGCCATCAACCTTCTGACCTTTTTTCCTTCACCTCAAAACCCTGCTGAAAGGATCCTTCACTCCTTGGATGTACATAGACAACTCAGATGCTATTTGGCTAAGACCAAATCCATCCATAAATCATACAGGCTCTTTGTCTCCTACCACCCAAGAGCCCGGGGTCTTCCTGTTTCCAAGCAAACCATCTCCTCATGGATGTCTTGACTATTTCCTTTTGCTACACAGCCCATGGCAAAAGACTTCCCTTCCCAGTTAAGGCACATTCCACTAGTGCAGTGTCCTCCTCTGGTGTCTTCTTTAAGGGGTTGGATACATTTTAGAAGCGACTACATGGTCATCTGTCCATATCTTCACCAAACACTGTAAATTGGACATCATTTCTAGGTCCAGGGTGGGATTTGCCAGAGCCATCTTTCATAGCTTTGTGGAAAATACCTCTGTCCCTTCACCCAGTTCTTAACAGCATGAGCTTTTGTATTCTCCCTCATGTTATGGATACAGCAGCATATGAATAGAAGGACATAGTATAGTGTAAACTCTTACCACAGTTTTAGATGTCCTTCTCTTCTATATGCTGCTGTATAGTTTCCCACCCTGCCTTCCCCCTGACACTTGCCTGACTCCTGACTACCCACTCTGTAGTCGCTGGTTCCAGTGACATTCAATTCTGAGGTAATTGCGTGTTGATGCCTGTGTTATTCCCGACGTCTGTTTATGGCTGACTTTCTCTGAGACACAGGATGTTACACTTACCTTTGCAGTACCAACTATCTTTTGTAAAATGGCCGGACGTACGAGTCAACCAGAGGCAGACTCCCTAATGTTATGGATACAGCAGCATATGAAAGAGAAGGACATCTAAAGTTATGATAAGATTTTAAACAAGTATGCTTTCCTTGATTTGCCTGTTGAGACTGAGGGTTGTTTATCTCTGTTGTGTTCCCTCCCACTTCTAGACCTGAATTTTTTCCTTCTGTTGTATAGTCTGTTTATGCCAGGGGTCCTCCACCATGGTGACTTGTTTTTCTTGACTGTACCTGGGTTTAGTTTGGTCAGGTACTGCTATTTCTATGCAGTTGTTTAAGTTATACTGGACATTTGTGTATACTTCTGCATAGGCCTCCATGGTTTCAGGGTTTGGGGGGATTTAAAATTACCTATGCTATCATTTAATTGAAGGTAATTTGTCTTGGAAAAATCCTTTCATGGGGTTCTTCAGTTACATTTATTTCAAATGACAGTAGTTTAGGATCCAAGCCTACCAATGAGGACATTATGCTGGGGGGGGGGGGGGGTTGCAGTGCTCCCCTATGTTTATAAGTACTATATTAAAAGATATTTCAATCCCTAATGGGATTGCAGACTAGCTGTTCCAGAGCATTTGCACTGACAAAGTCCAGGAATCTCTTGAGCCTGCATGTTAGTGGTGGTGTATGTTTCCCAGTGTATGGAGGGGTAGTTAACTCATTATGTCTGAGTGACACCTCCTGGTAAATCTACAGTTACCTCCTACGGACGCCTCTAGGTGTCAAATATTGCTTGTTCATGTTTGCATCAATAATTACAAAACCATATTATGTGCAAAGTTTTAAAACCTTTCATCTCAAAGCTTACAGAATAGCAAACTCAACTGCATTAATTGACCTCTGTCTAGTGCAGCAAAATAGATATTAACTATTGTCTTATGGTATTAATTCATATAGATATAATTTTCACATTTTTCTAAATATCTCAGCAACCAAGTAACACAGACAGAACTGCTTAGCCTCGCATGAAAGCTCTCAGCTAGATAAATAAAATGCTGCTGACTGTATGTGTGTATTTTGAGTGGTTGCTGAGATATAAGTTGTTTAACCATTACATTTGTAATATTTTGTACTGTGTTTACTGTGACTTGTAAAATTCAGTTTAAGACCTAGAATCTAAAGAATACTGCCACTATAAAAATTATTTGTACTGAAGAGTTTGTCATTCATACGTCTTTCATAATCCATATGGTTCCAGAGATATGAACATTTGACAGAATCAAATTATGTCCTCACATTTCAATCAAAAGGCTGAGGGCTCTACCCATTGGAAGTTACAGTGCAAACTTCCCGAGCTCCATTGGAGTGAATGAGTTAAAATTGCCCATGAGTAGTGTGTTGGGATGAAAGGTAAGTGATTCTAGTAACTTCAGGTATGCGGAGTGGTTTTCATGGTTGGGGGACCTGTAGCTAGTGAGGGATTTTGCCTCTGGTCAGCTGGACATGGAGTAGCTCAAGAGAGTCAGCCTGCTTGATCAGTCTAGAGGCGTGATTTATTTATGTAAATGGAAACACCTCCTCCTTTCGTTTTTATTTCCCTCTTCAGAAGGTGGCCTGAATGTGTGATAGGCATTGTAGCCTTGCATTGTTGGGGTGCTTTCCGCAGCCTTGAACCACACCTCTGTAATTGCACAGATGTGGGCATCTTCCAGGATGAGGAGAGCTTCCAGGGAGTGCAGTTACTTGTTAAGACTCCTAGCATTGAGCAGTAGTACCTTCAGATTTCCATTAGAAGAATTTAAGTTGGTTTGTCACTGCTTAAAAAAGTCACTCTGGAGTGGTTAATGCCCTGTCCAGTATTCAAAAGCATAGTGGCAAACTGCTGCAGACCATCTCTGGCAAAGTGTGGTCTGTCAGTTATGTTATTGTCCCAAGTTGACAAATACTGGATCTTCTTGGAATGACACTAGTAGCTACTTCAGTTATTGAAGTCAGTCATTTTCTGTTTGTATTGTGGTATAATTCTTGGTATGGGCTGAATGCTGTTCAGTGCAAGGCTCATACCAGCCTGCAACCCACATTCAAAGGGGTTCATCATATCTCTTCATATAGTCCAGGGAGGTAAGTCTTGGGTCATTCACACCCACATGGACTATGGCTGAATCATACAGGTTTTTGTGATTCAGTGACCTGAGTGCCTTTGTGATCTGGCAAATCTTGACCCCTGACAGGTAATTGACTGTAACCCTATCTTTATCCAGCCTGGTGGGGGGGGGGGTGTCTCACAATGGAGTTTTCTCTGACCAAGATGTTTGGATGTGTGATGTTCTGCCTTAGGGTCTTGCTTGTGGAGACACTGTGATGTGTATTTTTATGTGTAGTCATTGGTGTTGACTAAGTTTTGTTTGCATGTGGTTTCTGAGGGCAGCATATGGAAGGCTGCTGAGATTTTGGTAATTTACTTGAGTACCTCTGCAGATATAGGTTTGTGTCGAGACTTTATTTAGTAAGGGAATTAATTTGCATTTGCTTGACAACCTGTTTGTCATTTGATTTGTCAGCTTGTGAGAGTCGTGTCTCAATTTTCATAGTGTAACTACTCACATATGTTTGTTTCAGGATTAAGTGGTTGTGTACATGAGACAATTGCTACATTACCTCAGGATGCACATGTCCACCAGGCTGGCCAAAGAGGTAGCAGGAAAGGCCTATCCATGGTTTCAGGTTTTTTACTATGGGTATAACCAGAGAGAAGAGTGGGGAGGTTTAGCTGGACTGGGATGATAGCACACCGATGATGGGGTGCTATACTCACTGTGAACAGCAGTGCTGCAAAAGGGCAGTGCTGTGCTGCACACAACTCCGATGCTCCTAGCACAACAGGGGGACTGGAGAAGGCTGCAGACTAAGGGAAATTTTTAACTTCAAAGCATTTGCATCTATACAGGGCACACTGCTAACCACAGCTGCCTGGTTCAAACACGGCTTATATAAAATCAGAGAAACAAGTTTTACAACAGCAAGGCCTACAGACCAATCGGGAAAAAACAGAATAAGCTTTCAAACAGCAGCTCCCAACTCTGATAGGTTTGCTACAACACACTTATGCCACAAGGGTGCAGTCAGAAAACCCTCTTAATGTAGAAATGCTGTTTTTTTTTATTATTTAAATTTATTTATTTTTTATTGCTCAAGTGTAGGGAAACCACACAATCTAGATACTACTGTCCTGTAAAACTAACAGGCACAATGTGGTTGAGTACTACAGCAGCAGTGGAAACAGTTTGGCTTTAAAACTTTACTAAAGTGTGAGAAATGTAAAAATGAATACAGGATTCTTATGAAATATAGTAAAAACAATCAGTGTAAGTGCAAAATGATACTTTTCATTCTTTTAGCAGCGGATGGCTTTAGATGCAGCAGTCGGGTAAAGTAGCCAAACCAAGAGCAGCTCTGAGGAATTGAGCCTCCTCAACCACAGGCTACTCCTCTTAAACCTACTTAGGTTTCCTCTTCCTTTGTTGAGGAGAGCTGGACTATGACTGTGACCATTCTCTGGGCTATTCCTTTCATCTGCATTCTGTGGGGCAAATCTCTTCTGATGAAGGGGACTCCCTCTCACTCGATTCCCCTATTGAGGAGACTTCTTTTGAGGCAGCTATACAGATCACAGTGAAACACTTTGGTTGGCAATCCACACGAATTTCTGATGTTCAGAAGAAGTATTACACCCTCTTGGAGTTTGGTACCCCTGCCCCTTCCCTACTCCCGCCTGTCCTTTAGGCATGCCAGGATGCCTTTCTGTTCACTTCTGCATCTGATTTTCCACCACCAGCTTGGAAGAAACCAAACAGGCAGTACAAGGTCCCTGATGACATTAAGTATCTATACAAGAACCCTGTGGCAGACATTTCTGCATTCTGTCTGTTCAAATAAGCCCTCCAAGCTTCTGTCCAGTGCTAATGCCCCACCTACTGAGAATCGAGAGATTATCTAAATCCTATCTTGTTTTGTGATTTACTGTGGTATTGACTGGTAAGAGAAGTTTTATTTGAATTTATGTTTTATTTTTACCTGGTTTTTCATGGTTTGTAGGCAGGAAGGAATATCTTGTAGACAAGAAGATTTACTTAATATGTTGTTATTTTACCTTTAATTTTCACTGTTGGTTGTTAGAAAGGGATAGGTTTTAGACAGTCGAGCTCTAGCCATCCCAAGGGGCCTAGTCCGCTATAAATTCACACAGACTGCAGAGAGGACAATCCAGAGCTTATCCTAACAATTCTATGGCTTGTGATTTATTGATCTTCACTGTTAAAAAGAAGTGCGACTGCAAGTGAGTAGAAGTTACTGCAAGCATTATCGTGTGATGTAAAGGAATTACAACTTTTGTCTGACTTTCAGAAAAACTCTACTATACTTTAGTTGTATATTGCTTGTGTGTTTTTTCTCATAGAATTTAAGTTCTCTGAATTCTGCAGTTATTGATTTTGATTTTTCTTTTTTATAATTTTTATTCATTTGAATCAATATGGATTCCTTAAAATAGTATGCATTCATTTGCAACAGCACAGATATCATGTACAATGTAATAAATGTTATACATATTTAAAGGCAACACCTGATAACACTGGTGATCTGTGTGCCTCGTAAAAAGTTGGATGATCCGCTTACTATTATTAGAAGTCAGTCTAAACTTACTGATGATGATTGCACTTGTGCAATTGGCACAGCTTGGAGAACTGTTGATGTTCTTCATATTTCACTGTTGCAGTCATCACATTAGGGTTATCCCTGCCAGAGTAGCCCTCGGCTGGCCCGTATACCAGAGGTTTAGTATTTCTGCGTTGGTTGCTGTCGATTCAGGACTGATGTCAGGTCATCAGGAGTATAAAGTAAGGCAGCCGATGCCATTACATCAGTCTTTCTTGCTGCGGAGCCCGAAACAGAAGCAGTTAGCACGAGTGCCGGTCAGCTGCTACCTGAGTTTCGTCTTCTGGATTGGAAGCTGAAGTCTTCTAAAGCTAAGTACCCTGTTGGGGATCTTTTTTTCTTGCACTAACCGATGTCAGAAAAGGTTAACAATTGTCTCGCCTGTGGAAAGCAAATACCACTCAGACTTTCATTCTTACTGTGTCACTTGCTTAGGCTCAGACCACGACTTCCCCTGCTGTCATTTTTGTGCTTTGTTCAACGACAGAACTATATGTCGTTGGGCCCTTATTGTAGCTAGATATTTTTGCGTGCAGTCCTCTAATTCCAATATGGCTTCGGTAAGCCATCCTACAGCAGATCTTCCAAAAAAATGTAAAGTTAAAGACAGAGAGACAGACTGCACAGGTCCAAACCTACAGATGACGCTTCCGTTAAGCTAGTCGGCAGTCCTCCGGTCCTCAGTGAGGCACTTTTTCAGCGCCGCTACCAAGACCCTTTCAGAGTCTGGTATGCCGCAAAACTCTTCTTCGACTAAGGATCCTGCGGCTGTCTCTCCCTGGATGGGTCCGGAACCACTGAGCAGTCACCGGCTTCCGAGGACATACTTCGCACTACCGATTCTCGACACAGACTTCTTTCGCGTCTTCCGTTCTTTCAAAAACTACCGAGTTTCTAAGGCCCAGGGTATGAACCACACCCAAGAAACTGACGACCCACTCTCAGGCACCTGCTTCCTTGCCTCAGTCTCAAATGCTTAAAATGGCGGAAGACCTTATCATGCTGATCAGAGGAAGCCAACCTACACCTTCCAAAAGAAAAAGATCTGTCACCAGTAGTTTTGTTTGAACAGGAGTCTGATGACTCAGATGCATCTGAATATGAAGACATGCAACCCCTCTCTGCTTATGAGGATTCTGATGCAGAGGACTCCATTCCTTCAGCCTCTCCCTCCAAGGACTTTTCCTTTTGGGAAACCGTTCATACCTTAAGGGAGCATTTCCAATGGGAATGTCAGGACTAGTCTCAGTCTAAAAAGACTCAGGGAATTCTTGGATCTTCCACAGCACAGACCTCTGGCCATTCCCCCAGTCCTGGATGTTGTGGAGGATGTTTTCCTGGAATCCAATTTGACTTCTGACACCATCCCTCCTGCACCCAGAAAACCAGACTGGTATTAGAGTCCCTGACTCACACAAATTTCTTTTTAAAAATCCTACTGCTGACCCTGAGGTAATTTCTCAAGGACCTAAAGGAATTAAAGCAACCTCTGCTAAGAATCCCACCCCCTCAGATAGGGATTCCTGAGGACTAGACAGATGGAGTAAAAAAGTATACACCTCTGCTACTCTTGCTATCAGAGCACTAAATTGCCAGTTCCATATGCTTAAATTTCAGCAATGTACCCTGGAACTCCTCAAATAAAAAAAGTGCCTTCCTTTCCTGTTTGTGCAGAATCTAGAGAGTTACAGGAGTTAATGCATTCTGCAAGTCAAGTAACTAAACACACCTTGCACTGTGGCTTTGATGCCCTAGAAGCTTCTTGCAGGGCAGCAGTCACCGGTTCTGTCCTTAGAAGACATCCATGGCTTCAGGAACAGCCCTTGCCAGACCATGTTAAATCTAAATTGTTGGATGCACCCTTGCACAAAGGCAACTTATTTGGCACTAAGGCAGAAAAGGTCTTAAAAAAGGTGGAAGAAAAAGCTAAATCTATGCAGACAGTTAAGGATTTCTTACAGGTCCAGCCACCCAGGTTCAGCAGGCATTGCCCCTCCAAGCACTGGTCCTTTCCTGCTCCCACCAAGTCAGTTTAGCCCAGACCCCGTGGAAGCAGACCCCCCAGACAGCAGCCACAGGGAATGCAGAGTTCAAAACAGTGGACTTCCTCCACTTCAAAAACAGGGAGTTCTAAGCCACCCCCTCGTGGTAAGAACTCACAATGACTCTCCTCCCCCACCACCTCCCTCTGCCCACCTTCACTTAACCCTAGGAGGAAAAATGTCCTTTCATGCAAGCACCTGGGCCACCATTACCAATGACTGCTGGGTCCTCAACATAGTGTCCCAGGGATACAAATTTTCTTTCCACACTCTTCCAACTCCAAAAGGGTTCTCAGATCTACCTCCAAACCACTGGGCAGAGGTGCAAAAGCAAGTCATTTCCCTGCTCTCTATGAGAGCAATAGAGCATGTTCCTACAGAACAAAAAGGCCAAGGATTCTACTCCAGACTTTTCCTGGTACCCAGAAAAGAGGGCACCTGGTGCCCTCTCCTCGATCTATCCATTCTAAGCACCTTCCTGGTGATACCAAAATTTAAAATGCACACGCTCCAGCAGCTGCTACCCATGCTGTCCAAGGATGCTTGGCTAGCCACCCTAGACCTAAAAGAGACCTACCTCAGCATTCCTATCATTGAATCATGCAGGAAATATCTGTGTTTCAGGGCAGGATCCCTGCACTTTCAGTTCTCTGCACTTCCCTTTGGCTTATCTGTTTCTCCCAGAGTTTTCACAAAATGTCTAGCTCCGGCCATTGCCTTTTGCAGACAAAGGATTATCCAAATTTACCCATACTTAAGATGACTGCCTAATTCAGGCAGACAGCCAGGAAAAGCTGCTCAAGCACCTGGCCTTTGTAAAATCCCTACTGACCTCCCTAGGGTACACAATCAACGAAAAGAAATCCAAACAAGTACCCACCCAAAGGATTATATTCCTGGGAGCAAGCCTGGACACAGCATCCCAGAATGGCATTCCTTACACCAGAGAAGCAAATTTACCTGACAGCCTACTTCTCTCAGCTAGCCACCAGACCCCAGTTATCTGCAAGGAAAATCCTGCAAGTTGTGAGGTTCATGGCATCTTGCATTCTACTCATTCCATATGCCAGACTGCATATGTGGAAACTTCAATGGTACCTAAAAAGCCTTTGAGTCAACATTCTCAAGACCTGGAAACTCTTATACCCATGATACCTTGCCTCAGAAAAGATTTTCTTTGATGGGCAACAGCTAGCTCCCACAACAAGGGACTACCCTTCTTACCACCCCCCACTGCCCAGACCCTCACCACAGATGGATCAGACTATCCCTGGGGTGCACACCTGGATGGCCGGTGCATACAGGGCTAATGACACCCACAGCAAATCCATCTGCACATCAACCAAAAAGAGATGATAGCTGTCCAGCACGCCTTGACAGCTTTCAAGCCCCTTCTCTCCCTAGGGGCTCTCCTGATCAAAACAGACAACACCACTGTGATGTGGTACATCAACAAGCAGGGAGGGACTCACTCCTACCCTCTATGCAGGCTAGCCATGACCCTTTGGCACACAGTCTCTGCCATGCAACTCCACCTGTTAACACAATTCCTTCCAGGTTCTCTAAACTCTCTGGCAGATCACTTAATTAGAAATCTTCTGGACCCACACTAGTGGCAGCTAGACAAAAGAACCTTCACCCTAATAACTCAGAAATGGGGCACCCCAAAGGTCGACCTCTTTGCCTCCCACACCAACCATCAGCTCAGCAAGTTCTGCACCAGGGA
This sequence comes from Protopterus annectens, assembly GCF_019279795.1. Taxonomy (NCBI): domain Eukaryota; kingdom Metazoa; phylum Chordata; order Ceratodontiformes; family Protopteridae; genus Protopterus; species Protopterus annectens. The sequence goes on from NC_056743.1 coordinate 809,426,965, forward strand.
GCATCACTACATGTCTTGGAAAGTGGATGGCCTGCCCTTCCCCTGGGTCAGTCTATCGGTCTATGCCTTTCCTCCACTTCCTCTCATTCCCAGGGTACTGCTCAAACTAAGGGAGGAAAAAACCAAGAACAATTCTTATAGCTCCAGACTGGCCTTGCCAGCACTAGTACCCACTGCTGCGCAGCCTGTCCCCACTGCCACCATGGCATCTCACTCAGACCCCAACTCTCCTGACTGACCTAGAGGGAAGGAGAATTCATGCATCCCCAATTGCAGACCCTCAGTTTGGCAGTTTGGCTTATTCCCTAACCACGGATCAATGTGCCGACCTCAGTAAACAGGTTATAGATGTTATACATGAGGCCAGATGCCCTAGCACTAGAAAGTCTTATGCTGACAAATGGAAAAGGTTCTGCACCTAGATTCAGGTTAAGGGAGCTGATATGGCACAGCCCTTCCTCCCTCTCATCCTGGATTACTTAGCTGACCCGCTACACAGTGGTCTCTCTTTTTCCTCTATTAAAATTCATGCCTCTGCTATCTCTGCTCATTTGCCCACTAAGCAGCCCCCTTTTCTCACACCCTCTGATCAAACAATTTCTAAGAGGGGCTAGCAACTTGAGGCCACCCAGAAGAGCACCAACCCCAGCTTGGGACCTTAACTTTGTATTGGAAAAGCTCACCCTGCTGCCCTTTGAACCAGCATCTTTAGAAGAGCTAAAATTTCTCTCCTGGAAGACAGCTTTCCTTCTGGCCATCACTTCAGCCTGAAGGGTCTCTGAGCTACAAGCACTCATGGCTGTGGAGCCCTTCATCATCTTCCATGCTGACAGGGTTTCCCTCAGGACTTAACCCATCCTTCATGCCCAAAGTGGTGTCCAGTGTGGCTTTCAACCAATCCATTCATTTGCCAACCTTTTTCCCTAACCCACAGAACCAGGGGGAAAGGATCCTGCACTCTCTAGATGTGCACAGACAGCTCAGATTCTATCTAGACAGGACTAAATCTTTCAGAAAGTGTGATCAATTGCTGGTTACCTTTGCTGCAGGGGCAAAGGGGAAAGCCATCTCCGAACAATTTCCAAATGGATAACACACTGCATCCATTTCTGTTACAAGCAACATGGAAAGCCTCCCCCTAAGGGGGTCAGGACTTACTCCACCAGAGCAGCCTCCACCTCTGCAGGTTTCCTCAAAGGATTCCCCACCAGGGACATCCTGGAGGCTGCCACCTGGACATCTGTTCACACTTTAACCAAACAGTGCCATCTGCCTATCGTCTCCAAATCCAGGGCAGGGATTGCCTCTGCAGTCTTGCAGGGTATCCTAGCCAGGCTCTAGATGTTCTTCGTGTTTCACTGTTGCAGTCATTACATTTGGGTAATCTGCTGGCAGGTTGCCCTCAGTCGGCCTGAATTTCAAAGTCTTGGGTCCTGCGTCGGTTGCTGTCTTCTCTTCCATGATGTCAGGTCGTCAGGGGTATAAAACATGCAGCCGATGCCATTTTCTTTAGTCTTTCTTGCCGCGCAGTGCCCAAAGCAGAAGCATTTTGCAAGTGCCGGTCGGCAGACTACTGAAATATTCGAGTTTGAGTTTCAGAATCAAAGTCTTCACTAAAGCTAAGCACCCCGTTGGGGAAACTTTTTTCTTGCATTTTACCGATGTCAGAAAAAGTTAATAATTGCATTACTTGTGGGAAGCAAATACCTCAAAAGGATTTCCATTTATACTGTATTCCTTGCCTAGGCCCTGATCACAACATGCCTGGCTGTCGGTTTTGTGCTGGATTTAACCAACGTACTATTAAGCGTTGGTATATTTTTGCATCAAAGTATTTTGGAAACAGAATTACCCAGAAATGTCGTCGGATAGCAATCCGACTACCGGAGTACATAAAAAACGCAAAGAAAAAGGCAGAGAAAGGCGATCGAGATCCAAAACCGATGACGAAGCTTCTAAGCCAGTCACCGGTTCACCAGTTCGTCGGTACTCAGGTGCTTTCGCAGCTCCTGATACCTGCTATCTTCGAGCTGTAGGCCTCTACTGACACCCATGTGGAGTCCGGCATGCCACAAGTTACGCAAGGTATTGGACCGACGGATGTATCTCCCTTGGATGGGTCCAGAGTCGCTGAGCAGGCACCAGCTTCTGAGGGTGTATTCAGACCTCAACACTTGTATATCAAACCAACAACAGCTACAAAAGCAACTTCTAAAACTAAAAAAAACTGATGCATGAGCCACATGCACAGGCCTCTATGCCTAAAAAACAATGATCAAAATGGCTGAAGACCTTATTACCTTGATCAGGGGTACCCATCCCCCTCCAGCTAAGAGGCCTAGGCAAGACACTGATTATGAATCTTCAGATCAGGTTTCTATTTCTTCTGATTCCTCTTCTGATCAGGAATTATCTATACCACCCTATGAGGATTCTGATGCTGAGGAGTCTATTCCATCGGCATCTCCTCCTGAGGACTATTCATTTGGAGAAACCTTGCATACCTTGAGGGAGCATTTTCACTGTGAGAGTCAAGACTTCTCAGAATCAAAAAAGAGGCTCAGGGATTTCCTTCTCCCTCAGCACAAGCCTTTAGCCATTCCCCGTTTTAGACATTGTGGAGGATGTGTTTTCGGAGTCACGTTTGACCCCTGACTCCTTACCTCCGTCTCCCAGTAAGCCTGACAGATATTACAGGGTCCCTGACTCGCATAAATTTTTATTTAGAAACCCTGCTGCTGATCCTGAAACTATTTCACAGGGCCCAAAGGGAGTTAAGGCCTCAACAGTAAAAAAAATCCTACCCCCTCTGACAGAGATTCAAGGTCACTGGACAGATGGGGAAAAAAGGTTTATACATCTGAAACCTTGGCAATCAGGGCCTTAAACTGTCAATTTCATATGCTTAAGTACCAACAATATGTTAGATTTCTGAAACAGAAAATGATGTTGATTTCAGAATGTGCAGAAAATAAAGAATTGCAGGAATTATTGCATGCAGCTGAACAAGTTGGAAAGTATACTTTGCAATGTGGTTTTGATTCTTTAGAGGCCTCCTGCAGGGCCACAGTTACTGGATCTGTGATTAGGAGGCATGCCTGGTTAAAGAAACAAAATTTGCCTGACCATGTTAAAGCTAAATTGTGAGACACACCTTTACAGCATGATTCTCTGTTTGGTATTAAGGCAGAAGAGGTTTTAAAGAAAATGGAAGACAAAGCTAAGTCTATGCAAACTGTTAGACTTCTTACAAGTGCAGCCACCAAGATTCAGTCGACACTGACCTACAAAAAATTGGTCCTTTCCTGTGTCAGACAGAGCTCAAGACACCCTAAGGGTTCCAGATACCAGGTGCAAGACTCATATAGGTCAAAGCAATGGGGCGCATCCACCTCCAGATCTGGAGGAGATAGAGTGCAAACCTACAGAAAGCAATCTCAATGACTTCCCTCTGCCTACACCAAGCACTTATCTTTTGGCAGCACCATAGGGGGAAAATTAGCACTTTTTGCTCAAAATTGGCAGTTAATAACCCAGGACAAGTGGGTACTAAACATCGTATCATAGGGATACAGATTCCATTTCCACACTCTGCCAATGGCAAATGATTGGCCAGATCTGCCAAAAAATCAATGGGCAGAGGCACAGAAACAGGTTACGTCACTCATGGATATGAGGGCCATTCAGACAGTACCAGAACAGGAAAAAGGACAAGGTTTTTACTCAAGACTGTTCTTAGTACTCAGAAAGGACAACGCCTGGCAGCCAATACTGGATTTATCGATTTTGAACACATACCTGGACATTCCAAAATTCAAAATGCTGACTTTGCAGCAGCTTCTGCCCATGCTGGGCAAGAATGCTTGGCTGGTGACTTTAGACCTAAAGGAGGCATACCTGCATGTCCCAATAAGACAATCGTGCAGAAGATGCCTCCGATTCAAGGCTGGCTTAATGCATTACCAATTATCTGCACTGCCCTTTGGCTTATCTACTGCGCCCAGGGTCTTTACAAAGTGCCTGGCACCAGTAATTGCATTTTGCAGACAAAGAAGCATATGAATATATCCTTACTTGGATGACTGTCTCATTCAAGCAGAGAACAAGGACACTCTTCTTAAACACCTGGCATTTGTGAAAAGGCTTCTAACATACCTAGGGTACACAAACGAAAAGAAATCACAACTGGTACCCTCTCAAAAGATAACATTCCTGGGTGCAAGCTTGAATGCAACTGCCCAGATGGCTTACCTCACGCCAGACAAACAAAGGCAACTGACTATTTACTTCAAAGTGATGGTAACAAAAGCACAGTCTTCTGCAAGACGAATTCTGCAGACTTTGGGCTTCATGACATCCTGCATCCTACTAATTCCATATGCAAGACTGCATATGAGGAAACTTCAGTGGTACCTAAATAGTTTATGGAGTCAACATTCACATAGTCTGGAAACAATGATTCCTCTCATTCCCTGCCTGCAACAGGAGTTTCTATGGTGGGCAAAGGTCTGTCACCAAAACATGGGACAGCCCTTCACTCTACCCCCTGCCAGCCAAACCTTGACAATAGATGCATCAGACTATGCCTGGGGGGCCCACATGGCAGGAAGATGCATTCAGGGCATATAGGCACTGAACCAAATGCATCTACATATCAACCAGAAAGAGATGCTAGCTGTTCAAAATGCCCTAACACCCTTCAAGGACTTACTTCATCCAGGACAACTACTGATAAAGGCGGACAGCACCACAGTCATGTGGTATATAAACAAGCAAGGGGGCACACACTCGTACCCCCTTTGCAGATTAGCCATGGCACTGTGGGACACAGCTTTGACCTACCAAATAAATCTTCAAGCTCAATTCTTGCCAGGAAAACAAAACACTCTGGCAGACTATTTAAGCAGAAACCTTATGGATCCTCACGAGTGGAAACTAAATCCACAAGGAGGAGCCCAGACATAGATATATTTGCCTCTCCTCAAAATTATCAATTGAAAAGATTCTGCACAAGGACTTATCACAGACAAGCATGGAAAGTGGACGCCCTATCCTTCAGTTTACGCCTTTCCTCCTCTGCCTCTTCTACCCAAGGTCCTCCTAAAAGTCAGACAAGATAAGCCAAAGATGATATTAATTGCCCCGGACTGGCTCCGCCAATACTGGTACCCAATCCTAAGGAACTTGTCTCAATACCCAGCTTGGACCTTGCTTCAAAGACCACAACTACTGTCCCAGCAAAACAATCAGATCCTGCACAATCAACTGCAGACTCTGAACCTGGCAGCATAGCTAATCATGTAATCATTCAAATGACACCTCTCAGTAAAGCTGTGATGGATGTCATTTTGGGAGCCAGAAGGCCTAGTACTGGAAAATCTTATGCTGACAAATGGAAGAGATTATGTGCTTGGAATCGAGCACAAGGAAAGGATACAGCAGACCCACATATTCCTCAGATATTACAATACTTGACTGAGATGCTTGACAAAGGCCTATCTTTCTCATCAATCAAAATCCATGCCTCTGCCATTTCGGCACATTACAATACAGAGCCACCAATCATTTCTCATCCTTTAATAAAGCAGTATCTTAGAGGAGCCAAAAATTTAAGGTCTCCTAGAAGATCACCATAACCTGCATGGGACTTCAATTATGTGTTGGAAAAGCTCACCCTGCCTCCATTTGAACCAGCTGCTACTGCTGATATAAAGTTCTTATCATGGAAGACAGCTCTGCTACTAGCAATTACTTCAGCAAGAAGAGTTTCAGAGCTACAGGCCCTCATGGCTGTAGAGCCTTTTATCATATTTTATCCAGACAGGGTGTCTCGGAGGACAAATCCTACTTTTATGCCTAAGGTGGTTTCCAGTGTAGGTCTTAACCAAACAATTCATCTGCCAACTTTTTATCCAAATCCGCAGAACAAAGGGGAGAGAATTCTGCATTCCTTGGACGTACACAGACAGCTAAGATTCTACTTGAGCAGGACTAAAGCTCTAAGAAAAATTGAGCAATTACTAGTGTCATATGCTGCAGGATCAGAAGGAAAGGCTATTTCAAAGCAGACAGTTTCAAAGTGGATAAGCCACTGCATCCATTTCTGCTACTTACACCATGGTAAACCTGTGCCCAAGGGCATTATGTTTCATTCCCCCAGAGCTGCAGCTACTTCAGCAGCCTTTCTCAGAGGAGTACCAACCAAAGACATTCTAGAGGCTGATACTTGGAGTTCTGTTCACACCTTTACAAAGAATTACCATTTGCCTCTTTACTCTAAGTCCAGGGCAGGCTTTGCCACTGCAGTGCTGCAGGGCCTTATAGCCACACCTAATGCTGTTTAGCTCCAGCCTCCCAACCATAGCTTTGGGATTCTACCCAAATGTAATGCCTGCAAGAGTGAAACACGAAGAACATAGTACAGTTGTGTACACTTACCATAAATGTAGATATTCTAGTGTATTCACTGTTGCAGTCCAGGTTACCCGCCCGCCATCCCCCTGTCATTCTAAAGTTTATCTTTCCTTCTCTATCTTCTGCAACCTATGTGGTGTCTTTGCTTGTAGATGAAGGTAAAGTTTATATTGATGCATGTATATATGTATATATATATATATATATATATATATATATATATATATGTATATATATATATATGTATATATATATATATATATGTATATATATATATATGTATATATATATATATATATATATATATATGTATATATATACATATACATATATATATATGTATATATATACATATACATATATATATATATATGTATATATATATATATATATATATATATATATATATATATATATATATATATATATATATATATATATATATGTATATATATATATATATATATATATATATATATATGTATATATATATATATATATATATATATATATATATATATATATATATATATATATATATATATATATATATATATATATATATATATATATATATATATATATATATATATATATATATATATATATATATATATATATATATATATATATATATATATATATATATATATATATATATATATATATATATATATATATATATATATATATATATATATATATATATATATATATATATATATATATATATATATATATATATATATATATGTATATATATATATATATATATATATATATATATATATATATATATATATATATATATATATATATATATATATATATATATATATATATATATATATATATATATATATATATATATATATATATATATATATATATATATATATATATATATATATATGTATATATATATATATATATATATATATATATATATATATATATATATATATATATATGTATATATATATATATATATATATGTATATATATATATATATATATATATATATATATATATATATATATATATAAATATATATATATATATATATATGTATATATATATATATATATATATTTATATATATCTATATGTATATATATATATATATATATATATAAATATATATTATATAATATTGCTATCTTTTTGGGGGTACCTGACATCGGGGGCAAGAAAAACTAAAGAAAATGGCATCGGCTGCATGTTTTATACCCCTGATGACCGGACGTCATGGAAGAGAAGACCGCAACCGACGCAGGACCCAAGACTTTGGAATTCAGGCCGACTGAGGGCAACCTGCCAGCAGATTACCCAAATGTAATGACTGCAACAGTGAATACACTCGAACATCTACATTTATGGTAAGTGTACACAACTGTACTTTTCCATGACTACCTCCACCCTTTTCCTCAGCTTTGGGAATCAACCCAAATGTGATGACTGCAACAGTGAAACATGAAGAACATAGTTACCATAAATGTAGATGTTCAAGTGTATTCACTGTTGCAGTCCTGGTTTCCCTCCCTCCATCCCCCCTCTTCTTTCTTCTCTCTCCATACAAGGGACATTTTGGTATTTACTTTCTACTGGTGGGGTTCTTCCACCAGTACCTGGCTCCCACTTGAGGGCTCCTGACAGGGTAAGAAAAACTGATGTAATGGCATCTGCTGCCGTACTTTATACTCCTGACGACCTGACATTAGTCCTGAATCAACAGCAGCCGATGCAGAAATACTAAGCCTCTGGTATTCGGGCCAGCCGAGGGCTACCCTGACAGGGATAACTCTAATGTGATGACTGCAACAGTGAATACACTCGGACATCTACATTTATGGTAAGTGTACACAACTGTACTTTATATCGATTAGTGACTGGAGTGGTGAGATAAATAATGTTTGGCAAAGAGCAAATAGAACACATTTAGGAAATGATGTGTCTGTCTGTAAAGATCATTCAACCCCTATGAAACAAGATGATGTCCCTGATCACTTTGGAATTCTGGATGCAAATCCTGAAATCTGAGGATTCAGTGCGTTTAGAAGGAAACGAAACAAGAAAGAAGTTTGCAACAAATAAGGCAAAAAGACCCAGATAAATGTAAAGTAAAGAGAATGTATATTATAAAGGACACTGATTTGTTATGTAACACACAGATTACAGGGCATGGTAATGTTTTTCTATCAGAAAACTGTCAGTCTACAGAAAAAGGCATCATTTTTCTAAAAGAGAAGGTAGAAAAAAGAGGCAAGGGGCATGTGAAAAGGAAGAAATCAAAACAACGTGGAAGGATTGAAGAACATTACTGAAAGAAAAAAAAAAAGAAAGACAGATGTTCACTACATGCCTCAAGCTATGGATATACAAAGACAGCTGGATGAGAATTGTATGCTTGCAAATTTAATATGCAATGAAAACAGTGGAATTAGTAAGACTAATGGTGATGAAGATCAGTCTTTTGTAACAATTGAGAGAGCAGATATTCCTGTATTAGAAGCTGAAGATTCTTCAGATCTGGTCAGCAAAGATATTCTTGTAATTGGAGATTCTAATAGAGGAACCAATACTTATATTTGCAGAGAAATTAATGAACACCGACTAGGTTCATAAGTGTTTACTAGGCTAATGACTACATGGGCCTTTTTAAGCCTAGCCATGCATCCCAAATCTTTGACAAGTTCTGCTACTCTTGATAAAGTGTAAATATGGGCCTGGGAGATGAACCATTTACAGGTTACCTGTGTCCGTTAGAGACATAGGTGCCAAACCAGGGATGAATTTTTGTTTTTTCATCCAATTGTCCAAGTTGCACTTGGATTGTGTTAGGGAGGAGCTCTGCTTCATATGGATGGGGAGCCTGTTCCATAGACGTGGTAGTGTCTGGGATATATACCTATCTCTCCAGTAGGACCTATTTTATATCACAGACAAGGTTTGCAGCTTTAGAATGGATAATTCTGTTGCTGTTTGTTTTGTGGATATGTAGGAAGTCCATCAGAGTGGGGTCTGAAAATGCCTTGTATGCTAGGCATAGATCTCCCCTCAAAAGCCTGTAGGAGACAGAATACAGGGATAGGGCCTGGAGATCTGCATCGGACATTTTACTTGTGCCCTGTATTCTTTTAGTGAGGAACCTCTGTGGATGTTCCAGTTGTTGGATATGCCTGGTTAGGTACATACCAAAGGGGTATTGTACTCAATGATAGGTCTTATGAATGCCGAATACAGTGAAACTGACTTCCTTGGACTTGGATGCCATACCTTTTGTTTATAAGTTGCACAATATAGAATGATGTCCTCACCACTGTAGACATATGATGGTCTAATAGCACCAGAATTACCCATAGGACCTGCTGGAGAGACTGGTATGTATCCCAGGGACTATTACATCTCTGGAACAAGCTCTCTTTCCAGGTGAAGCAGAGCTCCTCCCTAAACCAGTTCAAGTGTAACTTGGACAATTGAATGGAAACAAGAAATTCATCCCTGGTTTGGCACCTATGTCTCTAATGGACACAGGCAGCCTGTAAATGGTTAATCTACCAGGCTCCTGCTTGTAAATGTTTCAGCTCCCACACCCCTGCTTACACTTATCAAAGGTACCAGAACTTGTCAGAGATTTGGGATGCATGTCTAGGCTTAAAAGGCAGTTGCAGTCCTTAGCCTAGTAAACACTGATGAACCTATGAACTCAAGTCAAGTGCTGATGACCTAGAGGAATTCATACTTTTCTTGCATAAAACACAGGAGGGAAGAATAATATTAGCTGGGGACTTAAATTTACCAGAAACTGATTGGAAATACTGATTCAACAAAATTAGTAAGGAAAATTTTCACAATGTATGTTCAAAAACAACCAGGGAACGGAACATACTAGACCTTGTTTGTGTTCATAAAGAAATTACTGTTACATTGATGTGCAGTGATCATGGGGTTATAAAGGTCCGTTTGTTGCTAGATAATTCTGAAAAACTGAAATCTAAGCCTATGCACAGAAGATTAATTACAGATTATGTAGAAGCAAAACAGTCACTATGTAAAACTAACTGGAGTGATGTGTTCTGTGGAAAAACTGCGGATGGAATGTGGAAAGTTTTGAAAGAGAAATTGAGTGCAAAAAAAATGTTTAACATTAAGATCTTGGTGTACAACGTCAGGGGATACATTTCCATAAGAACAAGATACCTGATTAAGGTAAGGGACAAAAATATAAGAAATGGAAGAGAGCTCAAACTACAGCTTTGAAAACTGAAATAAACAAGCTGGAATAACAAATTAAGCAAACTGTGAGATAAGAGAAGAAAAAGTTGGAAGAAAATATATGTGAAAAAGTTGGAAGAAAATATATGTAAAAATACTGATCATAGTAGGAAACATTTTCTTAAATGCAAAAGATGTGGAACGAGTAAAAACATACATTTTGATAAACTGTGTGTAGATTCCAAAATTTATTCTCAGACACAGCAGATTATAGATATGTTTACAAAATCTTATGCAAAACAGTTGGGCTTCACAAACGAGGTGATAAATTGTCCTAGTGACATCCAAGTAACCCCAGATACTGGAATCAAATTAGACTATATTGAAAAAGAAAACTGCAAACTGCACCCAAGCAAAGTACAGGGAGGAGACCGAATTAGTAATAATGACCGGAGAACATTTCAGCAAAAAGTTAAAGTACTATTATATCTATTATTTACTAGGTCATATCAATACGGGGAGATTCCTCAAGATTGAAGTCTTGTGCTTATTAAACCTGTCTTTAAGAGAAAGGGAAGTAGGACAAACCCAGAGTCATATAGACTTTTAAGTCTACTTTCATGTTGTGGAAAAATAATGCAGAAGGTAATATTGGATAAGTTATTGTCAGAACTGGATAGGTTGGGACTTGAAATCATATATCAGCATGCATATGTTGAAAATGCATCTATTACCACTTGTAACATTATATTCTATAACAATAATAGCTATGAATGAAAAATTGTGCTGTGATGTAATTTATATAGATTAACCAGCATTTGACAGGGTCATACACAAAACACCATCAATGAATTAGTACAAATAGGTATCGATGCACTCTTGATAAGATGGATAGCTGCATGGCTTACAAATAGGACATGGCAAGTATCATACAGCAATTAGACAAATACAATTCTTGGGTATAGTCAGGGTGTCCCACATGGCTCTGTCCTAGGTCCTTACTTGTTTAGATCGTATCTTAAAGACCTAACTTTTTTGTCTGAGGTGTTCTACAGTCCATATGCAAATAACCTTGGATTTGGATAAACTGATTACATGTGTTACAGATAAGTCATTTCTGCAAAAGAACTTCACTAAATTGACCATTTGGGCACAGGAGAATAGTATCCTGAACTATAGGTTGTATAAAAAGATTTATAAAGTGTAGGAAATCAGAAATAATGAAATCATTGTTTGTTAGTTACATTAGACCCAAACTTGAGTATGGAATAAAAATATGGAAACCTTCTAAGAAAACAAGAAAACTGGAAAGAATACAGCAGAAATATACCAAGGGGATCTATGGATGTGAAAATTTTAAGTTATAAAAGACTAAAATATCTTAACTTGTACAGTATCTCTTATAGATGTCTAAAGGGAGCTCTTATTCAGGTATATACAGCATTTAGAGACCACCATCTCTGGGAATGTTTGGGGTTATCAAAAAGTACTAGAGAATCATCAGACAACCTATGTAGAAGATTATATAGGAATGAGACGTGTACTAATTGGTTTTCTGAGAGCAGCTGATGCATAAAATAGACTACCACATTACATTAAAGCAAGCACTAGTTTAGATATTATTAATAACAGCCTGGGCACTTATTATGGGAATAAATGTTTTGGTATATTGGCAGGCTAAAAGGGCATTAATGCCTGTGCTTTAAATATTGGTATGTATATATGTAATGACAGTGAGGCTATGGACAGATTGCAGAAGGTTTATATCTCTGCTTCCCTGGTCTTTGGTGCAGTTAATTACCAGACTTGGATGACAAAGTATTTGGTTTCTATTCTTAATTCCTTAAACAAACTGATCCTTCTTCAGCAGACTCTAAGCAATGAATGCAGATCTTAATTTTACAGTCCACTCAAATTGCTAAACACAGCATTAAGTGCAGTAACGATGCTGTGGGATGCTTCTTGTAGGCAGCTGCCACAGACTCCGTTATCCATGGGTATGCTTGGCTTCACAATCAGTCTTTACCGGAGGATTTTTAATAAAAAATTCTAGATTCACCCCAGGACAAAGACTTGGTGTTTGACCCTCAGGCAGCCAGTCTTTTGCAAACTCTCCAAGATAAAGGTAAGACCATGAAAGACTGCAAGACAGATCCTGCTTTCCTTAGTTCCTAGATGCCATAGGAACTAGTCAGGTAAATGTACCTGCTTCATGAGAAGGGACCCAAGGAGAGTCCAGAAACAAAGGAAAACACACAAGAAAAGATACTGTAATAAATCCCAAAGTGAAACTCCAGCTGGGAGACCACCCTTTGGAGGCACACATCTGTGACTACCCCTGCAACATCACTCTTGCTCTCCTTAGCCCCATTACCCCTCTTTCTGAAAGGCTGTCACTCACCTTGGTGAGGTGGAATGCTACTAGCACAAACAACTGGATCCTCTCAATCATCAGGGATGACTATGCCATGTCATGGGAAAACATTCCCCCTCTGAGAGGCATGCCACTACCTCCTGAAAACCAAATATCCCTTCTGACTCCCATAATTCAAGACCTCTTGAATTCAGGGTGTGATGATAGGAGGTACTGCCAGCCATGCAAGGAGAAATAGGGCAGTGGATTTGTAACAATTGCCAGCATGGCTAGCTGGAATTTTGTAAAGAATTGTATGTCATTTGTGCATCAAACTGATTGTACAAATGCTTGTATTTGTAAAGTTGCATGTGTTAAAATGCATCAGCAGTGTGCCCTACTGGAAAGAAAAGAAATGTACATGCACTATTGCAACTGAATTAAATGTATATGTTTAAACAGAGGATACTGGCAGAGCAGAGGTTAATCTCAATTCAGCAGCAGCAAACTTTAAAATCATCTAAAATTAAATTACTTTATGGGTTAAGCCATAAATATGTTATCCCACAGTTTGGAATGGAGCCAGAAATGCAATGTTTGTGCTAGAGAATAGGCTGTAACTCCTGTAGGAAGAGTGGAATGGTTTTGTGACGTCCAGGAGATCTGAGCAAAGCTCTATCTGTGTGTATGGTAACACATAGGTGCTAAAATCCTGTCAGCTTCTAGTGTTGGTGATGGCATGGAAAACCTAGCCAGATGACTAAGATGTGTGTGATGTCATTTTGTAAGCCAGAAATATTTAGATAGTAGGAGTTTGCTCTCAGCACTCTGCGTTCTGTCTTGGATCTGACAACAAGGACCACTTACCCACATTATCTTGCCTTGTTCTATTCCGTAAGTAACTTAACCTAGGGAACAGTAATTCTCTTTAGCTTAGTCAGCAAAATATAGTGAGATTAGAGATACTGTTTTTCCTATAAGTGTGTGAAGCTTTCCATCGGTGTTATTTTTAATATTCCCTGTGGCTAAAACTGGTGTTTACTGTAAATGGATGCTTAGTATTTTCATGTTCTTTTATTTATTTATTATTAAATATATTTAAACTTCTCATTGTAGCTGGTTCTTTTAGAAAAATATTTATGTTTTGAGAATATTTGCACATATTTATTTGGAGATAACTCTGACCACTTCTGAAAGCCTTGCTTTTTGGTCATCATCACCATATGTATTAATATTAGTTCCACTCAATATAATTGGGTACCCTTGTAAGAGCCTAAAAGAAGCTGGCAGGGGTTCTCTTGGTAATGATAACTACCTTATAGTCTGGGCAGAAGGGGGCACAGCAACTGAATCTGTGCCAGCCTTTCCCAGGTGTGTGTGTGTGTGTGTGTGTGTGTGTGTGTGTGTGTGTGTGAGCCACCTGGAGCAGGGACATAAAGCACTGGTTTCACAGAGAGGGTGTGAGAGGACTTAGCTTGGAGAACCCCAGCTAATGACTCAACTCTAAGCTGTGCCAGTGGGGAGTCTTATTTGGGGTCTGGACAGATATCGAGAAGAACCAGCCCCTGGACTGAGTGTGTTCTCTGGATGCTCTTAAGGGAAATTGTGCTTGATGCAGAGAAGTCTGCATCTGGAAATACTGAATGTATCCATTTGTATTCCAAGTGAACATCCCTCTCCAGTGTCAGTGGTGAGGATTCTGGTTCCTTGATTACTGGTCCAGCATGGGAACATCACACAGGGCACCATCAAGCAAGTACCCAAAAAATAATGGGAAAAGGATTTTATTCCAGGATTTTTCTAGTTTCAAGAAAAGAAGGGCAGTGGAGACCCATCCTAGACCTGTCCATCCTGAACACTACTTACGTATTCCCATTCATTCCTCTTGCAGGATATTCCTCAGATTTTTTTTCTTCAGCTCGTTGATTATTCAATTTACTGCTCTGCCATTTGGTTTTTCCACAACCCCAAGAGTGTTCACAAAGTGCCTAGATCTTGTAGTAGCTTTCTGATACACTCAAGAAATTCAAATGTTCCCCTTCTTGGCTGACCTGATCCAGGCTGTTTCCCTGGAGAGTCTTCAACATCTTAAATTAATCCTCCATCTTCTCACAGGTCTGGGTTTCACTGTAAACTACAAAAAAAATCACACATGGTTCTTACACAGGACCTGATGTTTCTAGAATGCAGGTTGGACACAGAAAATGCTTGTAATCTTGCCCTAGGAGAAGGTTCTCAGCCTTAGTTACTTCCAGAACCTCTCCTCTGCTAACCTATTGCTCTGCAAGAGAGATGCTAAGGGCTTTGGAATTCATGGCAGCCACCATTCCTGTGCTCCCCCTGGCCAGACTCCACATGAGGAAAATCCAGTGGTATCTGAAGTCTGAGTAGTTCCAGCACTGCTGCCCCTTGGACACCCTGATTTCCCCTGCCTTTGTATCAAGAAGAAGCTTATCTGGTGGAATGGACAGGTCATCCTCAACCCAAAACTACCTCTCACACCATCTCTTCCTCTTCAACAGGATCACACGGATGTCTCTGATGAGGTGTGGGGAGACATAGACAGGATCAGAGTGCAGGGGAAATGACAACCCAATTTCTGAAAGAAATGAGGGTTGTTCTACAAGTTCTTCTGACTTTTCACCCACCTTTGGGGAAAAGAACCAGTACGTGTGTACACATACAAAACTACAGTCCTGTGGTACATACAGGGAGGCACTAGGTCTTACCAAATTTGCAGGTTAGTACAGGAGGCTTGGAGCTTGGCAACATAAATGAACATCACACTCACAGCCACATACATTCCCTGTCAGAACAATGTGCTAGCAGACTGCTTAAGTCACTCCCTGGAGGACCCTCATGAGTGGACTTTGAACAAAGAGGTGTTCCACAACATCACACTTGGGTGGCACTTCTCAGATAGACCTCTTTACTTCTCCAAACAACCATCGGCTCCCCCAGTTCTGCACCAGGGTCCCTTGTCCCATAGCCTGGTGGGACAGATGCCTTCGCTTTCCAGTGGACAGGGAAGCTCCTTTATCCCTTCCATCCTGTGCCTCTTCTTCCAAAAATCCCTTTTAAGGCACAAAACAAGAAACTCAGACTTTTCTTACTGGCACCATTTTAGCCAAAGAGACATTGGATGTCTTTCTATATTACTGTTGCAGTATTCTTCACCTTTGGGATATCCTGCCAAGGATAGCACAACATCCAGCCAGTATATCAAAGCCTTTACATCTTGTATGCACAGTATGTCACGCATATGGTCCCTGTACAGTACTTAGGGCATAAAGGTGACTTACGGACACCGTTACCCAGAACTTCTTTGCTGCCAGTCCAAACGCCATCATTGCTCGTCTGTCTGAATGCCCTTTTGCTGTGCTGAATACTTAGCTGTCAGATAAGTGCCCTGTTGTGGTCTTTCTTTTTTCTCTTGGTTTTTTTTTTTTTTTTTTGTTACCTGAAGTTCATGTGATCCAAGAAGGGAAAATGTCAGTGTGGAAGGCAGATTCCCTATAAAGATAGTCATGAATAGTGTCTTTTTTATGTTTGGGTGCTTCCTGTAACATTTGTAAGCCATTTTCCCAAGACTCTTAGAAGTTGGTTGTATTCTCTGGCCATCTGTCTAGAGAACCAGAGGCTTAAACTGTTGGCCCACGGTAGCATGGTGAAGTTGGTTAACCCCGTGATACCTAGAAGTAAAAAGGCCAAGAAATCTCAGCCAGATTCTTTGGCTGTCCAGCCTCCACCAGATGTTCCTCTAGAAGTGGGTGATAGTTCTGTAGGCCATCCGGTGTCTGTCTGATTCCTGTGCCATGACCCCATCAGAGGCCAGTATGGATCCTTTCTTTCACACATCCTCTCTTTTTCAGTTCTCTGTTTTGCCTTTTGGCCTGTCAGATGCCCCAAGGGTATTCACAAAATGCCTAACTCTTGTGATTGCCTTTTGCAGGCTCCAAGACATTCAGATTTTTCCTTGTCTAGTTGACCTGTTGCTTCAGGTGCCTTCTCCCTTTTATCTTTTACAGGATATGGAGTTCACCATGTCTCTCCTTCAAAGTCTGGGTTTCAGTATTAACTTCCAAAAGGCTGTCCTGATCCGTCTCAGGATCATGTGTATCTGCATTGTGGGATTCAGAAAGTGCCAGTGTTGGCCTCTCTTCTACTGCCAAAAGTTCTGTCCTTGACAGCTTTGTTTCAGTCTCTTTTTCCTCTGTCTGCTATTCCAGCCAGAGAGTTTCTTTGAATGCTGGGATTCGTGGCTTGTTCTCTTCCTTTGTGCCCTTTGCCAGACTGCACTTGCGAAAGCTTCAGTGGTACTTCGTCAGTTTGACTTCAGCATCGTCACCTTCTGGATTTCAGAGTGCCTCTCCTTCCTTCTCTAAAGTGGGAATTCTAGTGTGGATTCAGCACCTGACCCTCAACCCAGGCCTGCCCTTTCAGCCTCCAGTTCCTTCTCAAGACGAGTTCACTGACTCTTCGGGTATGGGGTGGGGGGATTCTTGTGGTCACCTGAAAGTTGTCTTTGCCCACCCCCCCCATCAGAAGTTATACCATATCAGCATTAGAGATGAGAGCTCTGATTCTGGCCCTTCAGGCTTTTCACCCCATGCTGTCTCCAAGCCCTCTGAAGGTTTACCCGGGCAATACCACAGTGATGTGGTATGTCAACAAGCAGGGAGTATAAAATCTTACATTCTCTGCAGGCTGGCTCTCTGTCATCAAATTACTCTTCAGGTAGTGTATATTCCTTCAGAGTGCAATCAAGTGGCAAACTGCCTGAGCAGGTCCAAAACACAGGCTCATGAATGGATGTTTCATGGAGACATGTTTCTAGACATAGTCCATTGGTGGGGTATTCCTCGGGTAGGTATTTTTGCCTCCCCTCTGAACAGGCAGCTCCCTCTTTTCTGTTCCAGAGTGCCATGACGTTTGGCATGGCAGACTGATGCCCTTTCTTTTCCTGGGAAGGGGATGTTTCTGTATGTCTTCCCTCCCATTCCACTTCTTCCAAGGGTCTTGCTGAAGATTCAGCTAGACTCCCCAAAAATCTTGCTAGTGACTTCATTTTGGCTAAGACAGCACTGGTTCCCCCTGTTAATGCATCTTGCCAGGAGCAATAATCACAAGTTACCTCATCCTCACATAGGACAAAGGTCTCATACATCCTTACTTGTCCACTCTTCAACTGATACTGTGGTTGCTAGGGTTTTGATCCCTTTTAGGCACCTCTTTTCTGAGGATGGGCTTGGGGTTTTACATGAGGCAAGAAAACCTGCAACCAGAAATCTTATATGTCCGAATGGAAGAGATTTTCTGTCTGGTGCCATGCTCATAACCAGGACCCTTTATCAGTGGGGGTCCCTCTGGTTTTCTACTATTTGTGTGAGTTGCTGCAGTCTGGCTTGGCCTATTCTTCTGTTAAAGGCCCATTTGTCCACTATTTCTGCCTGTCTGTCCTTGAATCTTCTTTTAGTTTCTCACTTTGAGCAGTTTCTTAAGGGCATCCCGGGTCCCAAAATATTGCAGTTTACCATCACAATTTTGAAAATGTTTTGTGCGAGTAATGGCTTACTCGAAAAACATTGTCAAAATTTACATTAGCAAACGATCACGGGAACAAATAAAAAAAAATGTCAACAATTCGAATTCGAACTGTTGACATTTTTTCAAACTTAACCTCAACATCTGGTGCATTCAAAACACATTTTGCAGGGGGGTAAATCCCCCTGCAACCCTTCTGCTTATATATACTAACTCCAACATGAACAAAGCTTACATTTTATTCTTAATATAAGCATACCTTCAAATATTTAAATGATAGCAGTTAGTTAAGTCACTGTTTCAGGGACGGATGTCTCACTGTTTGGTATACAGGCGAAACGTGTAAACTCTTTAATCAATAATTAAACTATTAACTGCAAACATTCAGATATGAATAATGCAATTCTTTAAATCCATAAGTCAAAGCATTTATTTTCCAAGTAAGTAGGCAAGACCGTAAGAGTTACACAGGAAGTTGAAAATAAAACATTCAAAAAGGCTGAAAATGGTCATAAAAAATCTGATGTACAAAGTAAAATGATTCTAGCTAAGATATATTGTCTCACAGTAGATGTCACTTCTCAATCCAAAATGTAATTTTGTAGTTCTTATGGGCAAGTGGGTCTACCATCTCAGGTTTATCCTTAGAGTATGTTCAGCACCCAAAGCTGTAGCTCACGTCTTCTGTTGCCTTCTGTAACTATTAACTGTTTGAGTTAACAGTTCTGTTTGTAAGTCCCCAGACAAAATTTTCTGTGGTTTTAGTCTGAGTTTAAAAACATCTTTTCTGATTCTGCAGTTGTGCATCCAAGTGAGAAGGGTACACATACCAGTGTCAAAAATAAAGAAATCATCATGTGTCCTAACTGGACAACCTTGAGGCAACAATGCAGTACTAAACACATGCCTGCAAATGTCAAATGATCTTTAAAGATGGTCACGATTGGTATGTCCATTGTTTAGGGTTGGAACATAATGTTAACCACTTGCAGTATTTGGCTGGCATTCAGGCTTAAGACCAGTAACACTAGATGTTAGGCATTCAGTCATGCCTGAACAGGAAAAGGCTAGTGGCATACCTTGGTAAACCTAACATGTCTTTGGGCTCTCCCACTAGTCAATAGAACACCAACTCAAAAAAGGAAGTTGAGCAAAGGGAAAAAAAGAAACAAAGAAACCATGGAGTCCAAGGACTCCCTTACATTTTCTGTATCTAAGGATATCTGCACCAGTGAGACAGTTGAGCAGTCCCTCTCTATGAGGTCTACCATCGCCAAGGCCATTGGCACTGCTCTCTAAAACACTTGCATGCCATGTGCTTCTAGCATGTTTCACTGGAAAGAAGATTGTGGATATTAGTGCAGCAGGAGATTAGATCTCAACTCTTGAACTTCACCTCCTTTTAAAACAAGAGGAAGGCAGACATCTTTTGGCAATTGTCGAAGTCAACATCTATGCGACTTGGAAGTTGGACACCAGGATGGTCTACCCTTAGACTCCAAATTCCCAGAAGCTGCATCCAAGCCTAATACCCATACACAGGCATGGAACTCAGCAATGCCTAAGCTGACATTTGTTTGGCCATCACCCCCTTGTTCCCAACTTTTCTCTCAAAACTAGGTTAAACTGGACTGGCAACTTCTGCAATTTCTACAAAATTTACAACCTTGCACAGAAAAGTTCTCTCTGTCTGGAGTCTAGCCTTCCAGAAAAAATAAACTCTCTTATACTAGATATTGACTCTTCTGATTCTAAGAAAGAGACAAAGGCTCTAGACTACAGATTTATTTCCTCAATCTCATCCTCTGACATTGAGGGCTCTGCTTCACCACTAGAGGACTTATCTTTTGGAGATGTAGTTTCACTTATGAGAGACCATTTTGAGTAGCAAACACAGGAGATCTCATCTCCCCAGGAAAAAGAAGCAAAAAAAAATGCAACTTCTAGGAGTTGCACCTTCCAAAGTCAGTGGCTATTCTTCCTATCCAGCAAGCTTTCCTAAATGTCTTTACTGCTACCTGACTGTGATTAGATTCCCCCCAATGAGACCTAACTATTTTTATATGGTCCAGGAACTTTCAAAGTTACTTCCTAAAAAATCTCACTCAGACCCAGACATTGGTCCTCTGCTAAGAAAGTTAGATAGTCAACAATCTTAGATTCCTGGGCAAATATGATAAAAATATATAGTGCCTTAGCCCTTACCTTTAAGAATGGTCATTGACTGGATGGCATATACAAATTTCTCTTGTACGGGAATGTCCACAGATGTTCCTCTCTGAAAGAATACAGGGCATAAGTAACATGTCTTCTATGGGCTGTTGAGAGGAAATCTAAGCATGACATACAAGGCATTGTCAGACCCCACCGTGATAGACTTCCTACATATCCACAAAACAAATGGCACCAAATTTATCCTTTCTAAAAACTTAAACCTTGCCTGTGATATAACTAGGACCTGTTGGAGGTACAGGTATGTAACCCAGAGACTAACCCTTCTCTAGAACAAACTCCCCATCCATGTGAAGCATAGTTCCTCCCTGGTTTGGTACCTATATCTCTAATGGACACAGGCAGCCTGTAAATGGTTCATCTCCCAGGCTCCTTCTTGTAAATGCTTCATCACCCAAGCCCCTGCATACACTTAGCAGGGGTAGCAGAACTTGTCAGAGATTTTGAATGCATGGCTAGGCTTAAAAAGGCCCTTGTGGTCATTAGCCTAGTACATACGTATGAAACTATGAACATCTAGCAAAAGTGCGAGCTGCTTAGAACACCTTCAGCAGGCAGGGTTTACACAGAATGCCCTGCAAGCAATATCAGAATTACCAAATGGAAATATTTAGGTTATGTTACTGTAAGAGAAATTATAAAGCCCAAAAAGAGAAAGCGGAGACAGTAAGGAAATGGTCAATACATCAGACAAAGAACGGTGTTAGAATGTTTTTGGGCTTGATCATGTAATACAGGAAGTCTGTGCCACATTTTGCAATCAGTTCTTGCCCTCTTGTCAATTTGACTAGTGGTAAGATGCCCATGAGGATTAAGCGGACCCTAGAGATACATGAAAACTTCCAGCTGTTAGAGAATATCTTGTGTTCAGAACCCATGCTGGCATCCCTTAATTTTACTACACATTTCATAGTTTAAAATATTGTGTATAATATGGACCTGGACACCATATCATTCCAAAGGATTTTCACCTCAGTAGATAATTGCCAAAAACTGAAACCAAATACTTGGCCATTGAACAGGAGTGCTTGGCCCTAAAATTTGCACTAGAGCACATTTAAAAGTGTCTGATAGGAAGGGAGCACCCTATTGTCACAGAATAATACCCCCTTGTAGTGGCTCTACCAACCAAAAGGAAGGTAATATCAAACTCTTGTGATATATCTTATTCTTGGAAACATTCAAGTTTAAGTCCAGAATTAACCTGGTGCCAACCCCCACAGTGTAGATTATCAGTACAGGGAGTGCAGACCATCCCATGACCCTGAAACTGGTGGTTCTAAACTGGGTGATCAACCAAAGTGGTGGTTCTCACAAATGGAGTATAGGCAGCACTGTTCTAATGCATTGCATTTTTTTTTCTGTGTAACTTGCATATGTGGGATAAATACCCCTTTATGCACACTCAAAGAATCACTGGCAATTAAAGTGCTAGCAAAGTTGTATGTAATGTAAGATTTATATAACCCTCAAATAAGTCAATGAAATTCGGAGGAGTCTGGAAGTGAGAGGACAAAAATGAAGACCAAGAGCATTCTCCCTGGAGAATGCCTATTTCAATAAAGACATAACAGTGCAAGACCTGGAACTTTACCTATAAGTGGACTGCAGCCAGGGACTGTGGTGACTTTAAATGTATTCAGCACTTGAGCTATTCATAGATAAATACTAGGCAATCAGTCTACAGACCATTACAAGCATAGCAAATAACTCGTATTCAGATTTCCCTACTAGCCTTAAAGAAGGCAATACACGATAGGTAGCTACAAATTCTTGCCTGATCTATCTAATTAGCTAGGTATACTTTGAAGGTGGCAAGGTTGCTACTCTGCTTGATATGTAGTGGACGTTTGTTGCAGAGATGGGGGATACGTTGGGATGTAAATGTATTAAGCAGTGCCTTATTTATCTATTGATGAAGGTTAAGGTCCTTCAGTTTGAGGAACCATTCATTCTTGTGAAGGAGCAGAAGGCCAAAGAGGATGTTTACCTTCATAGCTCAGAAGGCAAGACACAGATCCCCATGTTGGAGTCTCTAAGAAACTAAGTACAGACAGAGGGTTCCAGTCTATCCTGATTACTAAGATTTTTGAGACTATTGATTTTTTTAGTTAAAATTTCTCAAACTGGTGATACATTTAGACAAATACATACCAAAATGGGTGTTGTATTTAATAATAGGTCTAATGAAATGTGAGTAAAGGGGAATTAAAACTGCTTTGGATCTAGAGGAGATGTCTGGAGCCAGACAGAAGGCTTTCTAGATTACTATGTGGACATGACAGTCAAAAAATGAATTATCAACAAGATCGTCTCTGATCTCTTACTACAGTGTTTGTTTGAAGGGTGTGTTGCATGTATGGTATGGAAAAAATATTTTGCCAAAATTAACTAAAATATTTCACAAATAATTTGAGACCGTTGCCCTTACACCAGTTGTAAGCATATTCTAATCCTTGATGGAACAATTTTGAGTTGGTGGAAGAAAGAAAAAAAAACTTCCAATTTGCAGACTCCTGTAAATGTAGATAAACATAGGCCAGGAATTTTGACTTGATGGTCTTGTCAAAAGATCCCAAATATGAGAACCTTATAGCACACATCTCTTTGCTGTCATACTTGGTACATGTGACTATAATATGGGTTCTATCAGGTAAATGATTAGCTATCCACTGTACAACATAAGGATTACAAGTTTGTCAATAAAGCCTCCATGGAGAGTAGTGCCACAGGCCTTGGACACATCCAGATATGTTATGAGTACTGCTTAACCGATATCCACTGCTTTAATGACTTTTTCAAATTAATGATGATAAAGAGGAAGGACTTTTAATAAAGCCAGATTGAAAGTCTGTTAATCCTGGAACCTTATCGATGCCCAGATTAATGAAGTCTGTGATACAGTCCATATATTTACATATAAGGATAGAGAGGACAGATGGGTCTATGGTTACCAGAGTCTGTGATTGGGCCACCTTATGTAATGGCATTACATTGGCTGTTTCCTGCCTTCAGGAATGTAACCAGTGGAGTGACATTGATTAAAGTAGAGGTTCAGAGAGGCCATATATAGTATTTATAAATCTGGCAACCTTGTGTGTTATCTGGTTCCATGGATGAGGTGTTCTTAGCTTTTTAAGTAACTTCACTTAGTAATAACCATGAGCAGACTGTTATTTACAGTATTTATATTTGTTTATTGGGGTAGAACATACAGCTAATTGTCTGCTCAAGAATATACAGAGTAAGATACTTTAGCAGGTAGAATAACAAGAGTAGTCTTTTCTGTTATGCTCAGCACAGAAATAACATCAATGCATGAAAGGCAGTACACAGAATGAGTTTGTGCAAATACAGCTCAGCAACATTAAATAAGTGCTTAACTGCAACCCACAAATCTTGGACAAGAAAATTTAAAATATCTGACTCCAGCAGGTTTTCCCTGCTTCTTCAAGCTGGCTAGGATGTGACTTCTTGGATTAGTGTGTGACAGTATGTTGACTTCATGACCTTCCTCTTAAAATGGCTTAAACTTACCCATGAATTATACTCCTTTACGCTATTATATGGGGTGCTGGATGGTCAAACCTAATGGAGAAAGAAGCAGTGGAATAAGCAACCATAACAAGAAGGACTGGAAGAGGAAAGATACACTGTGGGGCAGCAGCAGTAGTATTCAGAAATGGTCAGAGTGAGTGATGACCTGCAGCACAGCACTCGAGGAATAATCACGATTCATGATGAGTGAGGGAGGACTCGGGTAGAAAATGTAACTGTGTATGAACGTTTCATAGTAATACAAGTCCAAGTGGATCACCGTTACAAGTAGTACAGACTTGTGGTCTTCTGTCGCAGAAGGCCTGATGTCCCAAATTCCAGAGCTTAATACCCTTACCCCTCCAGTATGGGCACCAATCCCTGTGAGATGTCAGCACCTTCCCAGTCTAAGGCAATCATCTGCATGCACCATCTTTAGTTTTTTTTTTTTGGCTAAGTCTCTGCAAGGGGAGAGTGTCTGCATGGGTCCTGGGTATGTTCCTGATGAAGGACAAGCCTTAGTGGGAGAATGAGCAGGCAGTACAAGTTCATACTGAACCTGGGCACCCATTCAGATCTTATAATGCCTGAAGCCATGTGAAGGGAAATGGGGAAGCCCCATCTCTGCCCCAAGATGCCCAGACGAAAGAGGGAAAGGTGAGGAGAAATGTAAAGTTGTGTTGTCAACTTTCCATAATCAGAGATGTTGAAGGGTGATCACTGTTGCAGTCAATAATCTCTGGTAACTGTCTCACAGTAAGTTTGATTTCTAGCCATACTTTCAGAGCTGAGCATCATTGTCCTAGGCCAGGGTAATGTCATTTTTTACCTTGTATCCCTGAAAATATCTGGTAAAAAGGTGGCATTTGCCAGTCATCTTGTCCCCTCTCAGCTAGGTTTATATGAACAACACTGCTATGATACACGAGGATCCTAGGCTGTGACCAGGAGAGATTGAACCCTCTTGAATTACCTGGGCAACAACATAGAGATTGGGGTTCTGAAAGAAAGGAAAGGTATGGAGAAGAAATGAGGGAGAAATGAATAGGTGTCCACCCTGATCCTGGGACCCCAGTTTTAGAGAGGATGGTGGTAGAGACTGTGGACTGAAATAGTAACCACACTCACGCATCAAACATTATGGTAAGTTAACTACACAACTACATCATGTCCATTGTGGGGATCACTCTTGAAATCATAACTTTTAGGAAGACTTCCAAAGCTGTCAACCACTGCATATATTGTGGCTGGTTACAGGTTAGAGCAATGTGCCCATCAGGATGGCTGAAGCAAACCTTGCTCTTACTTTGGAAATATCCAACTTATAGTTATTAGTGAAAGTGTAAACACAAGATTCAAGTGGCTGCTTACAATCTGTCATGTGCACTAATCCATTTCAGTAAGGCAGATGCGCCAGCTGTGGCTTTAGTAAAGTGCAACATAACTTTAACCTGTAATGGCTTCCCATGAGACATGGCAAAAATTCTACAATTTGCTATCCATCTGGCAATGGTCTCTTTGGAAAGACGTTTCCCTTTCTTATTTGTGGCACGAATATCTTTCCTTCTGTTCAGATAGTACCTTAATTGTGCATGCCCAGCATGTAGGACTCTCTCCCATTGGCTATCAGGTGAAGGAAAGAAAACTGGTAAATGAAAAGACCATTTCAGTACTACATCTGTGATTACTTTAGGTCGGAAAGGAGTTAGTGTGCAAGGTAACCCTATCATTGTGAAAAATGAGGAAGAAATCATTGAACAAACAGGCTTGTTGTTATGAAACTCTTACAGACTGATGTCACTGCTATTAAAAAAACTTTTCCAAGACATGAATTTCAGTAAAGGAAAAACAGATAGTTCTAAAGGGGATGACCTCATCTTTTTTAGAATGAAGTTTAGGTCCCAAGTTTGTGATAAAAGCAGCTGGTTCCAAAGGGGGATAACTTTTTTTTAATCTGCATGAGGGTTAGGTCCTAGTTTGGAGACAAACATTTCAGTTAAGCAAAAGCTGTTCAAAAGGGAATAAAGTCACTTTCCCAATATGAAGCTTAGCTCTTAGGCCAGTGCCCGGATCTATCTGGGGAGCTTACAGTGAAGTCTTAAGAATTATTTCACGGGAGGTCTAGATGGTACAGGAGGTCTAAGGGCAGGCAGAAACAACAGACTTTGCACCCTTACAAAGGTGCTTGTAAGGCCTATAGAGAAGAGCTCAGAGACATTGCAACACTGTGGATGCATTTCACTTGTTTGTTGTGTAGATTCCTCCTTTGGCTCCAGAGGAAAATTTCTTTCCATTTAGCTAGGGTTTCTTTTTACCTGGCGTCCCAGCCTACTTCATGATAACTAGTACATCTTTGGCATAAAGTACCCAAAGGAAAGATCATCTCCCTCAAGATATATGATGAACAGGTTGGGGTAAATAAGGGACTCCTACACTAGCTCAGGAGTTTGACATGCTGCCACAACAGTAAAGGCTTTCCCCCTGTCTGCTAGAGAAGGTAGGGGTACCAGTGCTGCTTTGATTAAAAGGGCAAAATCAGTATAACAGCTTGTCTCTCAATTTTTAAATATTAAATTATACTGGGATGCAAGGAAGTAGAGGAAAAGCATACATAAACATCTCTCCATTTTAAGGAAAATGCATCCACTGTCTAGGCCTGTTTGTGTGGTGCTCAGGAACAGCATTTGGTCAACTGTCTAATGCTCAGAAAAGAATCAATTTCTAACTCTGGTACATCCCACCTGTTAACCAAGTTTAGAAAAGTTTCATGTGGATCTGCTGAGGTTCTGTTAATATAGAGTCACCCTTTGAGGGAATGTAGGTCACTGTCAGGAGTTGTTTGAAATGCATTGTATAGCCTTCTCCTTGGCTGACCTGGCAAGACAGTAAGTGTGTGCACTCCCTGCTTCCATACAGGTAGTCAGCTACCTCCTATACTGGTGTTTGGTTGGGGATAATGAGGGGCAGAGTGAAATTTTGGAGGTTGGTGAAGGAGTGGGTTAATAGTCACAGCTATTCCTTATTGATAGGAGGGACCAGGGAATCCCATTCCTCCCCTCTCTCTTCTTGCCATCTTCTCTTCTGCTTGGCATATCTGCCTTTGGCTTGGTTGCCTTTGTCTGGTTAGCTGTAGAAGGGCCCTTATTTGGAAGGGTAGGGTGGACCATGTGCTTTCATAGATTCCGTGGTTTTACTGTTGTCTTCATATTTTTTGACACACATCACAGGCATGAGGCCCAAACAGCAGCTTTCTGTCTAGGGATCATTAAGCATTTGCACCTCCACATCTTTGAACAGGGACTGTGTTTTCAGCTCACAGTGTCTCCAGACTCCATTGCAGCAGCTCTGGATGGTGCCTCCAAATTATCATACCTATACTTGATGGCTTGTATCCCTAGCTAGAATTGATGTTCCAGTTGTTGGATGTACCTGGTTAGGTAGATACCAAAGGTGACATTTTAATTAATGATAGGTTTAATGAATGCTGAATACAGTGGAACAGTGACCTCCTTGGACAGAGAGGCCGTACCTTTGTTTATAAGTTACATAACATAGAATGATTTCCTCTATACTGTAGACACATATGATGGTCAATGGCTAGATTACTGTCTCTGCATGCCCCCAAGTCCCTGACTACTGGGTCAGCTCTTAGGGGTGTGTTGTCAATGTAATAATTACTAGAGGTGGATGACTTTCTGAAAGATACTATTATCCATTTCTTGGCATTTAGTTTTAGTCCATGGCTCTGACAGAAGTTACATATTTGTGCTAGCCTTTCCTTGATGACATTAGTTTCATTGGGAGTTCCTATGACTGCTCCTAATTTACAGTCATCTGCAAATTTAGTCAGCTAGAGGCCCTTGACACTGGCCTTGACTTCAAAAAAGTAAATGACAAAAAGGAGTGGTTCCAGAACCGATCCCTGAGGGACTCCACTTGTGATTGGCCTCTTTATAGATGTATACTCCCCAATTTTAATGTCCTGGATCCTTTCTGTGAGCCAGGAGGCTATCTACAGGGTGGAATAAGGGATTATACCCAACCTCTTAAATTTGTCAACAATGCCCAAGTGCGGCATTGTGTCAAATGCCTTGGCCAGATCAAGGTAGGCAGTGTGAACCATTTTGCCCTCACCAATTGCTTTGGTGACCTTCTCAAAGAAGTCCACCAATCTGAGTAGGCATAATCTGCCCTCGATGAACCAAATTAGGTTGAGTTCAGTATTTGGAGGTTTCCTATGTCATTAATCTTTGGAGGCTACAGTTTAATAGCCATTCCAGAGGTCCTGATAGGTCATGTTTCATGCTATTTAGAAGGCATCCTTAGATATTGTCTGGGCCTATTGATCAGTGTTCTTGCACTTAGAGAGAGCACTGAGGACATGTTCCCTTGTGATAGTAAGGGGAGTTGTATTTAATCATATGTCTAATAGGAGGTTGAGGGGGACAGAAGTATAAAGTTATTGCTGAATTTGTCTGCCAGTAGATTAGGTTGAGTTCAGTGTTTGGAGGTTTCCTGTGTTATTATTAATCATTTCCATGATCATTCTTTCCATGGCTTTGCATATGACACTAATGAACCTATTATGGTTCAGTATAGGTGGCTCCATTAACAATGAGCTCTGTACACAATTGTGTATTGCCTTTGAGGTTGAGGACATGGCTAAAGAATGCCTTGTGGCTGGCTTTGGCCTGGGAGTCCAAATTTACCTCAAATTTGGCTTTGGTAGACTTGATTTGTTTTCTTGAGTTGTTTAGTGTGATGAGAGTACTTTTATATTGTTGGGTGCTACACCTCCTAATTTTTGCCATGATTTTTTTTCTTCTGTTATACACCCTATTGATGTTTTGATTCCACCATGGTGGCTTGTTTTAGATTTGTCTCTGTACTTCCTGGAGGACTGCTGCCTTTATGCAGCTATTAACATACTTGGATAGGGTACTGTGAACAGTTCCATGTAGGCAACAGTGTTCTTAGGGTTTATGGGGGCTTGACATTTTGCCAGGTTATCACTTAATAGTAACAAGTTAGCCTTAGAGTAGTGGTTAGCTGGAGTTCCTACTTTTATTTTTGCTTCCCATATTAGTGAGGACCAAATCCAGTATGTTTGCACCCCGGCTGACGAATTGAAAGTCTGGTCCAGGGAGTTCGTGTTTACAAAATCCAGAAATCTCTGTGCCTGCACATTTGGTGTCCTATATGATTCTGAGTTAATAGTGGGGTAATTAAAGATGCCCATGAATACAGTATTGAGTTGGATGGTGGGTGTTTCCAACAAGTTTAAATACATATTATGGTCTTCCTGGGTCATAGAGGAGGACCTACAGCTTGCAAGGAAGTGGTATGGGAGTTTGTCTACGGTTATTTGACTGTGGAATAGCTCACGTG
Organism: Protopterus annectens; assembly: GCF_019279795.1. Lineage (NCBI taxonomy): Eukaryota > Metazoa > Chordata > Ceratodontiformes > Protopteridae > Protopterus > Protopterus annectens. The sequence continues at coordinate 809,456,649 of NC_056743.1, forward strand.
CATTGTCCTGTTTGACCAACCTTTAGGTATGTTTATTTTTGTCGTAAATCAAGACACCTCCAACTTTAGTCCCTGTTTGTGTAGTAATTGGTTTAATTGTCTGAAAGACATTACAGCCTTGCACTGCCATTGTGCTGTCCGCAGTTTTAAACCATTTTCAGTGACTGCACAGACATCAGCTTTCACTAGAGTGAAAAAGTTTGTAGGGAGTAGAGTTTCTTGTTTAGACTCCTAGCATTAAGCAGTAACACCTTTAGATTTAAGTTTTGATTTACTATGTCGGAAGTACTTTCAGTTTGGCATTGCCTAAAAAGGGTACTATGGGGGAGGAGAATGTTTTAGCTAATATTCAAAAGCCTAGGGGGAGGGGTGCAGACTCTCAATGGCAAAGCGGTGTGCTCTGTTGACCATCTCCTTCCATCCATGCTGATTAATAATTCCACCACCCCCCCCAGAATGACACCAGAAACTAAGCCAATTAAAGTCAGTCATCTTCTGTTTGTATTGTGATATCATCAGTGGAGAATGTAAAATGCTGCCCAATGCTAGGCTTATACCAACCTGGGACACATATTCCAAGAGCACCATAATGTCTAGGGAGGTACACCTCAGGTCATTTACACCCACATGGACTATGACTGAGTCATACTGGTACTTGTGGTCCAATGACATGAGTGTGTGTGTAATGTGGCAAATCCTAGCCCCTGATAAGCAACTGACCGTGACTTTCTCCTTACTTAGCCTGGTGATGACTGTACCGGTCTACCAACTGGGTGATGCCATTATTCATGTATGCATTGACATAGGGTCTGTTACAGGGTTTAAGGGCCCTGTCCATCAGCTGTTGGAAAGTGGCTAGTGCACTGTGAATGCCAGCGGGAGAACTGTATATTGGAAGAGGCCCTCAGAGGCAATTTTCTCATTAACTTCTTTAGTCAGGGGAGTCTGCCAGTAGCAAACCTTTCATTAAGTCTACTGTGGTCAGGAACCTAGCCTTTCCCAGATGTTCTATTATTTCCTCTTCTCTGGGCATAAGATAACTATCAGAAATGGCTTTACATTTTCTGAAGTCATTATAGACCTTAATGGTTCCATCTGGTTTAAGAACCAGAACTGTAAGGCTGTTATATCTGATGCTCTCTTCAGAAGCATCTTTTTTTTTTTTTTAATTTCTTTCAGATTGCCACCTGAGTTTCATTGGTCCTTTTGACTTTCAGGTTAACCTTATTAGCTAGGTTGATTTCTGTGTGATGTTTGGTTACATTACTTTTACCTAGCAGTTGTGAGAATGTTTCTTTATTCTGTGATAACCAGGATCTGTGCTATAGATAATAGTCTCTTCTCCCTTTTTGATTGTCCAACTTCAGCTCATAGACATACCACAGCTGTCCGTACTTCTCTCAAGTTATTCAACACATTCATGTGGTACATTTGTTTGGAGAGACTGACTGCAATTCATGTCACCTAATTTCAGTTTGACCTTAAAGTGTCCCTGACACTTGGCTAAAATCTTGTTGGTAGAGAAAGAACAAATACTAACCCTTGGATCCCAGCTTGGAGTTGTACATTTCTAGCATTTTTTTATGTAAATACGTCTTGGGTGGAGTATGACCGACATATCTACTTTTTGATTATAGCTGGCAGTGGTTGTTTAGTGACTTATCAATATTTCAGTTATTGTTTCTGTACTATTTTGATCCTCTGGGTCTAACCATAAAGATACTGTGTGTTTCAAGTCATACAAGTGAGACCTTGTCATTCTGTTTCTAGAAAAAGTCCACTCAGAGTTTACAAGCCTGGGTCTCTGTTGTGATCCGAGTTCATGGTGGCAAATGTTTCTCGATTTTTTCATAGTCCTTGTAGTCTGCTCTTTTCATCTCCCTAAAAGCATGGATGAGATCCCCAGTTAATTGAGCTGAGAGTATTTGAGCCATGTTGGCTCATTCCTGTCCCTCCTAGCTGGCAGCCCGATTGAATTCTAAAATGAAAGCCTCTGAGTCATCCTCCTGGGTTAGTGGCTTTAGTGGAGGCATGGCTCATGGTTTTTCAATGTATTTTGCAGCTTGACTCATTCCCTCTCCTGTGGTCATGTCATTGTCTATAGGAGCTGTTCCTCAGTAGCCATCTCATCAGCAATGGTGCTCCAAGTGGGTTTCTCTCGCAAACTCTTAAGCTGAAGGTGTGGTCCCTCAGGGACACAGCAAGGACTATTGGAGTTCTTGTTATAATAGAATGAAAGTGCTTAACATTTCATAGTTGGTGGTTTTGTTTTTTTTGTTTTTTTATTTGAACATTCAGGGAGTGTTTGTTTTTGTTTTATGGACAGCATAGTGTCCAGAAACAAGTATGCTTTCTATCTTAAGGCAGTGCAAGTTTCTGAACAGTAAGTGGGAAAAGATGTACTCAGTTTGTAAAGTTTGTTGTGCTTTCCAGTGCAACATTTAACACCAAAATAGTGTGGATTCAGCATAATAAACTACAGTTTAAGAAGTCTTTCTGTTTATTTGGCAGTGACAGGTTTAGCTGAGACTTTGGGAGAAAAAGTATAGCTGATGTTTTTGGTAAATAGCAGTGTGAAAGACTAAGTAATCAACATAAGTTTTAAAAGTTCTAAAAGCTGTTTTGAGTTATAGAATGTGAAATATAAAGGCTGACTTTGGCAAGGCAAGCAATATATCTGGTCTAACCAGAAAATATTCTGTTTATGGTTATCTAAACCCTGCATTATATACAGATTTTAGTGACATCTTAATTGCTAGTTAAGTTTTAGAGTTAGAGTTATTTATCCCATGTGTACAAATTATACAGAAAACACCAGTCCTGGGCATTAGAACAACCCTTCATATACTCCACTGGTGAAAAATGCTACCTTGTGTTGCTCCAAACACTGAACAATAAAAGAAAAATCATGCACAGGACATAAAAAAAAAAAATCTGTGGGGAGCAAGTCTCACCTACAACCCCCACACCCTCTCTGCTAACTTTATTTATACCAACTCTGAGACTGCACAACACTGGTGAAATGTTAAATTCTCAAAGTACTATACTGCAATCTTGCATGTAGAACAGCTGGCAGGCTGAAAAGTAGAGAAAAGAGACATTCATTCTTTCGATTATTTGTTCTTACCAATTGCAACTTGTTATCTATATCTGTCTGTCTACCTAGACCCAGTCACAGGAGGAGGAAGGAGAGGTAGAGAGGGCAATAGTTTACAATGGACTGTCTCCAGTTTGTGAGGTTCTCCATCAATCCATCCAAGTCAAACTTAATACTTCCAAAAACAGGGATCTTTCTGAGGACTCTCTTGGATACCAGTAGCCAAAGAGCATCTCTGCTACAAGATAAAGTCAAAGGCTTAACAGTGTTTTTAAGGACATCTCCCAGGAGAGCTCTTATACAATGTGAGTGTTCCTAAGGGCATTTGGGTACATGACATTCACAATTCTAATGTTACCTGTAACAAAGCTGCATGTGAGAAAGCTTCTAGGATACTTCAGGAACGTATGGAATCAGCACTGTTAGTCTCTGACTGAGAAAATTCCTAGTGTTCCCTGTAGCATCAGCTTCTGGTAAATATTCTCAGCTATGTGACTTCAGCTAAGTATCTACCTCCGCTACTAAAATAACTCCTACATAAGCTAAAACCAACCACCCTAGCTGCTGACCAACTCTCCTCAGACTACTTAAAAATGTCTGCCCATGCAATTGCATTTCCGGTCTCTTTATTCAAAAATATATCTGTATCTGAAAAATATGTTCCTTCCATCTGAAAAAAATCCATTATTATATCTTTACACAAAGGTGGCATATCTACAGAGTTTAATAACTAGACCCATTGCAATCCTTCTCCCCATATTCATGCTTAGCTTCAACATCACGTAAATTCAAATAATCTGCTCTCGTAAATGCAGCATGATTTATAAACCATGCTGCATAGTGTTTCACCAACAGTGTACACCAGCATAGGAACAATAGTCACCTAATGTCAACTGTATTCCTAGACTTATCCAAAGCTTTTGACACCATTGCACCAGTTGCTCTCTGAACTCTCTTCTATAGGTCTCTCAATCCTCCCTTAAATTGTTGCTTAGTTATCTATCTGGAAGGCAACAAGCAGTTATATGGCAACAGGACCTCTCTTCCAGTTACCAAAGGTGTCCCTCAGGGCTCTATACTGGGACCCCTTCTTTTTAATATTTTTATAAACAAGCATCATCCTGCCATATATCAAGCAGATACAGTACAATATGCAGATGATTTGACTTCAATATATACAGCCCCAACTATTTCCACACAAGAAATCACTCAAATGTTTTTCTCTTCATTTGAAACCTGGCTGAAAAATTCAAGCCTACTCCTTAATCCCAATAAAACAAAACTGATGCTATTCACCCCAAAACATTATCACCATCATAAACAATCTTTCTTGGTTACATTTGCAAATAGTAAGTACCACAGACTAAATTATTGGGCATTGTAAGAGATGAACATATTCTTCAAAGAATTAAAAAGAACCACCAGAAACTTGGCTTTCTTTACAGGGCAAAACAGTACCTTACAGACCCAGCTAGAAAACCCCTAGCCTCATCCTGTTTATTTCCATGCCTCACCTATCTTTACCAAACCTAAGCTCTACACTCTAATCCAAACTGGCCTCTTGTTACAACAAAGCAGCTAAATTTGCTACCAAAACTGCAGATTGACTTCACCACTGCCAAGCCTTAAAACAGCTAAACTGGTCAGAGCTTAACTACTACACAACATACTCTCAGCTAGTTGTGGCATACAAACTGATATATTTTTCTGAATAATGCTGTGCATTAAAAACATATTATTGCCTTACACCCTTGCAAGGGACTTCGGTTCTGGTGACAAATTTCAACTATGATTTACTAAAGCAGATAATTCATCAGGGGGACTTGCTGTACTCCTGTTACATCTCCAAACTGAGGAACACCATCCCTACACAAGTAAAATGATTATCAAACTCCCAAGCTATGAAATCCAGCTCAAACAATAACTTACCCAGTCCTGGTCATGCTCATGCTCATGCTCATCACCAAGTTGAGACCTCTAGTGAAAGCACAAACGTTTCATTGCCCTCCTCAACTTGAATCATTACACCCCTAACAAATTCCCATCCTGCACTTGAACCAATGCTTCTCTTTTCACCCCTCTTAAACAACACTTCTTATCTTGCTCTTTTCCTAACTGCCCCCATTCACCACTCATCCTTTTCATGCATCCCCTGTATACTGAAGTAATAAACCTTCTACATAACACTAGTTTGCAACAGGCAGCCTAAACAGAGCTAATCCTATGCCATGTGCTGTCTGTCATATGCTAATACCATTACCCTCAGATACAACACGTCTATTTTCCCTCCCCTCCTACATTTATATTTCTTGAACTATTTACGAACCTACGCAATACTAAAATCTCCCTTCATATGTGATTTTATAACTTCATTATGCATCTTGAACTCCTCGCAAATCTTTCTTTACTGAAATTTAAGAACACTAAACTCTACAATAATATATTCCCTTCTGTAGTATCAATCCATTTACTTGTGCATGATTTTACAGCTGGAACAACTGTATAGACTTATAATTGTTTATGAAAATACTTTATATATATCATCATCATCTTTCGGCTGTTCCCATTAGGGGTCTCCTCAGTGGATCATCTGTTTCCATTTCTTCCTGTGCTCTGCATCTTGCTCTGTCACAGCAACCACCTGCATGTCCTCTCTCACCACATCCATAAACCTTATCTTAGGCCTTCCTCTTTTCCTGTTACCTGGTAGCTTCATCCTTAGCATCTTTTTTCCCAATATACTCAGCATCCCTCCTCAGCAGATGTCCAAACCAACGTAATCTTGTCTCTCTGGCTTTGTCTCCAAACCTTCCAACCTGGGCTGACCCTCTAATATACTTATTCCTAATCCTGTACACCCTCATGACACCCAGTGCAAATCTTAATATCTTTAACTTTGCCACATCCAGCTCTAACTCCTGCCTTTTTGTCAATGCCACTGTCTCCAACCCATATAACATAGCTGGTCTCACTACCCTCTTGTAGACCTTCCCTTTCACTCTTACTGGTACTCGTCTGTCACAAATCACTCCTGACACTCTTCTACACCCACTCCATCCTGCCTGTACTCTCTTCTTCACCTCCCTTCCACACTCAACATTACTCTGAACTATTGATCCCAAGTATTTAAACTCATCCACCTTCGCCACCTCTACTCCTTGCATCCTCACCATTCCTCTGTCCTCCCTCTCATTCACACACATACATTCTATATATGTATATATATATATATATATATATATATGTTTATGGGTCTACACCCACTCCATCCTGCCTGTACTCTCTTCTTCACCTCCCTTCCACACTCAACATTACTCTGAACTATTGATCCCAAGTATTTAAACTCATCCACCTTCGCCACCTCTACTCCTTGCATCCTCACCATTCCTCTGTCCTCCCTCTCATTCACACACATACATTCTATATATGTATATATATATATATATATATATATATATATATATATGTTTATGGGTCTACTCGATAACACCAACACACCAAAACACCGACAAAGAAATAACCGACACGAAAAATCTAAAAAAAAAAAAGTTCAAAAACACGAAACTTCACATGCCCGACAAACCAAAATCCCAACAATCAACAAAACAAATACCAGATGGAACAAATGATTGTGAATGTCCATTCACAGTTGGACCCAGATTTTCATGTAAATTCAGACAAGTTTCCCAACCTTTCCGAGAAATTCACTGTGATAACTGAGAATAACTTTTCTGTATATAATTTTACGGACATACACATTAGTGAAGAGCACTTTGTTTTGTTTACAAGAGGTATGCACTTTGTACCAGCACGGCCATTTAATTTAGAAGCAGAGTTAATAGATCTCAAAATGTTCGTTAGACAGTTGAACTTGTTACTGCATTTTAAAGGACAACCCCATTCTGACACAGCACTCTCAAGAAAGAGTACCTTCAACCCTCCAGTACACCCTACCACCAAAGTGTTTGAGGAGTTAGTGGAAAGAGAGATGAGGGTTATTAATACCAGAAAACCCGTCATGGCTTCCAACAACCTTGGTTCAAACGAGGCTAATTTAATTAAATTTCTTACCAAGGAGGGCTGTAGGGTGATGAAGCCAGATAAAGGGGGTGGTTTGGTCTTGATGTACAACACGGATTATGACACACACATTCATTGCATGCTACAGGACTCCGAACAATATGACATAGTATCTAGAAATGAGTTACACATAGCATACTCAAAAATAAACTACATGTTGATGGATCATTTGCTGCAAGGTACTTTCAATGAAAAGTTATACAACTATTTATTTGTAGCCAAACCAAGAACCCCAGTGATTTTTGGTATTCCAAAAACCCACAAAGGGTTGGACCCATTGCAATTTAGACCAATAGTTTCTGGTGAAGGAGGTATCCTAGAACCTTTAGGCAAATTTATAGATCATGTGCTCAAGGGATTTGTTACATCTTTGAAATACATTTGTAAAGACTCCTAGGACTTCCTTAAAGGCATAGGATTTCAGTTGTATCACCCTGACCTTTTGATGGCAACTATTGACATGGTACAATTATTTCCAAGCATACCCCATTCAACGGGTTTGAGTTGGTTTAATGAGGTGTTGGCAAACGAGGCTAATCTTGGTGCAAATGTTTCCAACTTACTGGTACAACTTATGGAAATTGTGTTAAGTAACAATTTCCTTTGTTTTAATGGCGAAATTTATAAACAAAAGATGGGTGTGGCGATGGGTGCTCCGTGTGCTTCTACCTACGCGAACATTGTACTGCACAAATGGGAGCAGACTTTTATATTTGCGACGGCATGGGCGAAGCATATCAAACATTATGTTAGGTACCTGGACGACATATGCCTTTTATGGTGCGGAACAACAGAAGAGTTTTTGAATTTCATTGGTTACATCAACTCTACCACCTCATTTTTGGTTTTCACACATTCTGTCAAAAGTTTAAATTATTTGGACATTACCCTGTTCAAAGACACTATCAACAACAGGTTTGGTTCAAAGGTATTTAGGAAACCAACATATTCCAACTCATACCTGCACTTTGAGAGCAGCCACCCTTTTTATCAAAAGAAAGGGATTGTTAAAGGGCAGCTCATACGTGCATCCAGAATGACCAGTACTACAAAAAATTTTTTAGAAGAGGTGAACTTCTTGAAAGAGAGGTTTTACGAAAGAGGTTATCCTGTCACATTGGTCAACACTCTGGCCTTAGAAGTATGTACGCATAGGGAATATAGATATCCACCTTTATTTGGGTCTACCACCACGTTGGTGGATGAGCTGAATACCAACCCCCAAAAGTTTGAGCAAAATGTATACACACACACTTTTTCCAGTAATTCTAGGTTAATAGAGGAAGCAGTACTAAGGTTTTGGCCCGTACTTTCATTACATGAAGGATTAACAGAGATGGTTTCAAAGCAACCCAAATTTGTTAGGCGAAGGGACACTAATTTGAAAGAATTGTTTGAAAGAAAGCATACATCAGAAACTGTTAACATTAGACGCAAGAAAGGAACATTTAAGTGTGGAATTTGTAAGCAGTGCCCAAACATTTTCAACGGTGACACTTTACATATTCCATCAAGGAAATTTATATGTCGGGCAAGTGGGTATTTTAATTGCAACACGAAATATGTTGTTTATTTAGGTTTTTGTTTAAAATGCCAAAGCTTCTATGTAGGGAAAACAGAAAGGACATTAAAAAGAAGAATTTATGAGCATTTATATGACATCACAAAGAAGAAGGAATCTAATGCTTTTTATAAGCATTCATTGTCCTGTCCCAACATGGAGCTTAGGTTTATTGTTTTAGAGCAGCTTACACCGGATGGTAGAGGGGGTGATTGGGAGAGTAAACTGGAATATAAAGAGCTTATATGGCAACTAAGGTTGGACGCTGCAAAATGGCCAGGGCTTAATGACAACATGAACTTGAGCAGTGTTTTGAAATTAAGAAGAGCCAAATTATAATAATACAACATAAAATTGGTATATTCACATACTTAATACACTACCAAAGAATTGATTCACACATTTTTTATTATTTTGATTTTTTACACTTATTCATTATTTTTTACTTATTTATTTTTTTCTTCATACTTATTTAGTATTCATTAGCATTTATTATCTTGATCGCCCTATGATTCATTTAATGTTTTTATTGTTGTTGAACAATGTTTAGCAAGAAGTTTATGTTTCGAGCCTTTATGTATATGAGAAATGTTATGACAAGGCTATTTAACTGGTTTTACATGTAGCCCTTTTAATACCAAGCACTTGCAGGTGATATTTTATCAATTAGTTTTTAACTTAATTGATCACATGATTTTTTTAGTATTTAAATAGGAGCAGTTGTTACATGGTGTTCATCTTGATAAAGCTCAGTATTGCACTGAGCGAAAGCACTTGAGGGATTTGTTACTGTGTGGTTTTTATCCAATAAATTTGTTCGTTGAATTTCACCTACTGGATTTTCATTTACCTTCTTTCTGCTGTGGACTACATTTTTTGGTTTCTTGGCTTCAGTTGGTCGTTTGTGTTCAAAACAAATACCTTCCCGAAAAACACACACACAACACAAGCACAGCAAAAACCTTACAAACCTACACTAAACCTTACATACACAACTATCTATGCACTAACCTTAACCCAAATTCTAACCCTAAGATCCGTCACTATCGCACACTTACCTTACCCGCACCCTAACCCTAACTCACTTAATCCGCCCCAACCCTCAAGTCCGTCACTATTACACACTTACCTTACCCACACCCTGACCCTAACGTCAGTCCCTATCGCACACTTACCTTAACATGTTGGTGTTCTCAGCGTCAGGATTCTCAACTGTCGGTCTTCTCCGTTGTCGATCTTCTGGTGTCGGTGTTCTCCGTTGTCGATCTTTTGGTGTCGGTGATCTGTGATTTCGGTGTTTTCAGGTAGACCCATATTTATATATATATATATATATATATATATATATATATATATATATATATATATATATATATATATATATATAAAATATACACACACCTGCCTTGCATTACGTTTGTTGTTTCTTGAGAAATGTAACTGTGTTTTTCTTACAACTGTGTGAAATTCACTTGTTTATGTAAATGTACTGTCATTGCAGCTTGTCTGTCCAGGCCTCTGCATAAAATGGGCTATGCCTAGTCAGACTTTCCTGGTCAACAAAGACAAATAAATAAAGAATTGTAGCAGTGAATCAAGCAAATATTTCCTAACAGAGGACTCCCTTTAGACATGACCTTCAACAGATCTTGAGCACAAATGCCTCATATATAGCCTGGGGAAATGGCCTCCAAGACCAGGAAAAGTGGAGTCACTCTTAGCACAAGAAACGCATCAACATGAAGGAAATAACACTCATCTAGGCTTTAAAGGCATTCAAACCAGTCTGACAAAAGGGAATACTTTAGGTGGTCACAGACAAAATAACTGTAATGATGCACATAAAAACATGGACTGGGGCTTTAGTCATAACAGCTGTGGAGGCTGGTAGGGACTGCCTGGAAAACCCCACTAGAATCAGATATATACCTAAAAGCAGTCCACATCCCATCCCACGTTGACTGGCAAACTGTCTAGGAAGATCATATTTAAATTGCCCACAAGTGTATGCTGCTCAGGAATGTATTTCTAGAACTGGTCAACAGCTGTGTTGTCCCTGATGTAGGCATATTTGCTTTTTTGAGCAACAGACAGCTGATGAAGTTTTGCTCCAGAGTCCCAGATAGTGATGATTGGGCGGTTCCTTATTTCACTGTCAGAAAGATCTATTTCTGTAAACTTTCCTTCCAATACCCCTTCTCTACAGGGTGATCCAGAAGATTAGGAGGGTGGGGTTGGCATAATGGTTAAGATCTTTACCTTAGAGATACAAGGGACAAGGTTTCATTTTGCTTACTTATGAACCTATGAAAATACTTTTATACACAAGGCCTCCCCTTAAAGTGGTTGCTCCTTCCTGGGACCTTAACTTTGTGTTGGAAAAGTTAACCACGCCCCCATATAAACCTGCACATCAAGCAGACTTAAGGTTCATTACATGGAAAGCTGTCCCCTTGAGAGGGGTTGGTATAATGGTTAAAGTCTTTTCCTCAGAAATACAATTATACAGTTTCATTCTGAGATCAGGTTGGTTAGGCTTGTAATAGTTTGCAGACCGATACCCTAGTATTTACTTATGAATCCTATGAATGATGGAAGAGAGGCCAAAAGTGTTACTAATATCACTCTTTTTGGCACAGGCAACATTAGATGCTCATTTTAGTATTCAGTGTTGCAGTCCCCATATTTGGGATAGCCTGTGTACAGGTAGCCCATGCCCAGCCCGACTTCCAGTGCTTTAGCTCATGTCCTCCCACCAGAGGCATTAGTACATACATTGATGATGCAATGAGTGCATCAGTCAATGCCATCATCAGAACTTTCTTGCTGTCTAGTGTATTTAGTCTTATTTTTCTTGCAGCACTTATTCCAACAATCTGCCTACTTCTGGTAGCCAGGTAAGTACCTCATAGGGATTTTTGAAGTGAAAGTTTTTTAGGCATGGCAGTGTGAGTTCGGAGTGAAACTACAAGTGAAACAGAAGTGAGACTCCGTCTGATGGTGGTGCTGTTCCCTAAAGAACTTTCACCTAAAAATAAATAAATAAATGAGTATTGATACCAGAAAGTGGGTGAAAGTAAGTCATTTTGCAAGTAACTGTCTTGTCAGTTTTATTCAAATTATATTTAACTGGTGCAATCAACTTCAGAGAAAGAAACACCATTCTAGATACAGCAAGCAACACACATACAGTAAACTCTCAGTTAACCGGAACTCAAGCAAGTAGAACTCTTAAGCAACCTGAACAAACGAATCAAAAAAATACAGTGCAATTTTCAAGTGTTGCACTTTCTGCCCCCCCCCCCCCCCACAGAAACATACCTTACGTTTTTAGAGTTTTAAAAAGGAAGATAGGAATAAATTCCCTCTCTCCCCAACCTAAGAACAAGCCAAACAAAACAAATAGTATAGGGTACAGTATTAGTCAGGCATATTTTTAATAGTAACTCTCAAGCAACCAGAAACTACAGTTATCTGGCATCTACCAATCCCCATGGCTGCCGGGTAATTGAGAGTTTACTGTACATAAATTTAGTCAATACAACAGGGCTCTCAACCTTCTATGATCTCCAAAATGTGGAACACTACAGGACTTCTCGTAATGTGGAACAAATGGGCAAAATGTGGAACACTTACTGACAGCTTCAGCTAAGAAGCTCTCACAGATTGCTACAAGTTACTTTTTACTTATAAACAGTTCTTTTGATGAACTAATACGATTCAGTATTGTTTACCATGGATACAGCGTTTATTTGATACTAAAAAGCCTTCTGCAACTTTTTTTGTACTTATTTACTGTTTGCACTTTAAATTAATTTTTTAAGCATTTAAACTGTTGTAGGCTACACACTCAAGTGCGATAGCCGTTTTTCTGTGTGTTTACTGCCTTAATTTCTTAAAAAAAAAAAAAAAAAATTAAGCTATCCTATACTTGTTTCCCGCCTTTCTGAAGCTAGTAGAGTCCAGTTTTCAGAGTTTGCTGAATCCAGGACTGTATTGTAGTTTCTGTGTTGGCCCATACCTTACTTGGATAGAAGGATGTTTCTCAGTTCACCAGTGAGAGTGGGGAGCTTTGAGCAGCCTATCTGTCCCTGGAGGAGTGGTTTTCAGCTCAGAATTTGTAGTTTATTGGCCATTTTGGGCTAATTTCTATCCCTTTTATCTTCCTGCTATAAAAACCTGCTGTTGTGCACCGCACAGCGCCGATAAGCTGGGGTTAACTATTCCCGGCTCCACAAAGAATGATCTTCAGTTTTCCCTTAGAACTTGTTAGTCTTTTAGCCTAAAGCACTCAGACCGGCACCTTTCAGCCCAGCACTTATTCTAAATCTACTGCAGCACTAAGGACTCAACCCCCACATCTGCCAGAAGGGAATAGTCTTTATACTTCCCTACTTATTCAGGCATGTCCAAGAGACAGCTCCTGGCGTACTCTCCAGCCAACCTGATGAGCCTGGGCATCTTGAGGCAATGCTACAACTGCCTCATGTACACAGACAACCCTCTCCTCCTACCACCAGACACTTGCGAGAGATGCACTTATGCAGCCAATCTAGAGGCAAAGCTCTCTCCAGCCAAGATTGGAGCAGGCAGTCAAGAGGAGAAGGTAACAACTCGCAACACCCCACTCACAACACATAGACCAACTAAACCAACACCTCCAAAATCCACACATAGAAACACCAAGACATATATGGAGGCTCTGATTAAAAATCTAAATCTGCCTAGGCAACAGAGACCACCAAAGCAGGCACACAAGCAACCTCCTCCCACCAACACGCCCCAAACAACACATAGCCTACAAACTCGGTGTGCTGCACAACCACAGCCCATAAGGCAAAACAACATACCCAACACACTTGTGATAGGTGACTCTATAGTCATGCACACCGATGCTCCACTTACCAGACTGGACAAAGACAAGGTTACTGTCAGCTGCTTGTCGGGTGCCAGAATCTGCCACATAATGCATGCACTCAGGTCACTACAAGGCAAGTACAAATATGACTCTGTCATAGTCCATGTTGGTGTAAATGACCTGAGACGTACCTCCCTGGACTACATGAAAAGAAACATGGAAGAGCTCCCCGATCTTGTAGCCCAAGCAGGTATGACCCTAGCCCTGAGTAGCATCCTGCCTTCACCAAAAATGATACCACAGTACAAGGATAAGATGAGCAACTTCAACAATTGGCTCTGCTTCTGGTATCATTCAAAGGGGATCCAGTATCTGTCTGCCTGGGATAACATGCTTGACAGGCCATGATGCTTCGCCAGAGATGGCCTGCACCTGTCACCCCTGAGATTCAGAATATTGGCCAAGGCTCTTGCCGTCCCTATAGTGCCTTTTTTAGGCAAGGCTCAAAAAACAAACCCATCACCATAGGAACTACAGGAAACAAAAAACCGAGGGCAATGTTACTCAATGCTAGGAGTCTAAACCTCAAAATGCACTCACTCAAGACACTCCTCAAAATGGAGAACATCGACATCTATGCAGTGACTGAGACGTGGTTCAAGGCTCCCGAGAGCACCCCAGCACTACCAGGCTATAACTCATACCACACATTTCGGCCACAAAACCCAGACTGAAACACAAAGGGCGGAGGCGTGTCCATATTCATCAAGGACATCCACACCTCCAGGCTAGTTGCAAAATACATTGCCTCTGAAATCATCCAAGTGCAACTAACCCAGGGCAAAAATGCATTCCAAATTGTAGCATGTTATAGATCCCCATTATTTTAAGGATGGATATTTATGTCATAGTGTTTTGTGCGTGTCTTGTGACAATAAAAGCTGGTTTTAACTGTTTGGAGATCTTCCTTCCTGGGACTGCACTCCTTTTGGATTTATTAGTGTTTTGTGGAGAGCTGCCGCTTTTTGGTACTTTATTGTTATAGATCCCCCACCATGACCCAGGATGATCACTCCTCATTCCTGGGGACATTGGAAAAAATAAGGGTCCAACCAAATACCATAATAATGGGCAATTTCAACTACCCTAACATAAACTGGGAAAACTACTCTTATACTAACCCCCTGACTCAAGGATTCCTGGAGTTCATAAACTCTAACGCCCTGGATCAACTTGTCAATGCCCCCACCAGGGGCAGCAATATTCTGGACCTGGTCATTACCAACGTGGGTGTCCGGTGCTCAATGCTCGAAATCAACTCCTCACTGGTTAGATCAGACCATAAACTAATCACTCTAGATATCCACATCCTGACCCCACCTCCACACAAGGAAACCATCGTAAAAAAAGTCTCCAAAGTGAACTTCACACTTCTCAAAACTGAAGTGACTAACTTCGCGACACCCTTGCAGATGGATAACACAGTCGATACAGTCAAGACTGATGAATCCTACACAAATGCACTCTACAAGCACCTGCATGAGTGCATGGATCATGCTATCCCCAACAAAACCAAGACTCTATCCTCCAAAAAAAGGAAGCTGATCTGATGGTCCCCTGCCATTAACAAACTCTACAACAGAAGGAAGAGACTGTTGCAAAAGAGAGTAAAAACCCAGGTATGGAGGAACTCAATAACGAGCTTCAGTAAGAAACTAAGATCTCTCATAAAATCCTCCAAAGCTAATTTTGAAAGAAAAATTGCCACAGATTCCAAAGACAACCACAAGGCATTCTTTAGCTATGTCAAGAATCTCCATGGCAACACCCCGATCTGCACTGAGCTACAACAGAACGACACAAAATATACAGAGCCAACTGATATTGGCAACATATTGGCAGATAGGTTCAGTGCAAACTTTACTCCCCCCCTCACCCCCCAAAGGGCCTATAACTATACCAGATGGTTGTAGAGCCCTGGCACTCTCTAAAGCCAAAAACACAGCATCCATGGGACTGGACAGCATCCTAGGCCGCGTCTTACATGAACTCCAAAATGAACTAGCCCCCCCCACCTAAAATCCATGTTCAACCACAGCCTCACCACAGGCTATGTGCCCACAGAATGGCACACAGCAATGGTTATCCCACTCCACAAAGGAGGAACTACCACAGACCCTGGGAACTATAGAACTATTAGCCTGATAAGCCTGGTCTGCAAGGCCATGGAGCGTATCATCATGGAACTCATAAACAAAAATATAGGTAACCTCCAAGCTCTGGATGCTACCCAATTTGGATTTGTAAAAGGCAGGTCATGTCTCCTAAACCTGGTAGACTTCTTTGAAACAGTTACAAAGGCCATAGACGAGGGTAAGGTAGTTCACACAGCCTACCTAGACCTCGCTAAAGCCTTTGAAGCTATCCCTCATTCAGGAATCATTGATAAACTCACCAACCTTAACATAAACCCTTACGTCACGAGATGGGTAGCCAACTGACTCATGGACAGAACTCACACTGTAAGAGTTGCTGACTCCAGATCTGACTCCAAACCAGTGACAAGTGGAGTACCCCAGGGTTCAGTCCTGGGACCCCTGTTGTTTGGTATATACTTCTCTGAAGTGTAAGTGAACACCAAGGGTCTATGGCTAACCAAGTTTGTAGATGACTGCAAACTGGGTGCCATTATAGATTCCCCTGCCGACGTAGACATCCTGCAAAGGGGCCTCTCTGAGACTGACGCCTGGGGTCAAAATCATGGCCTCAAATTAAATGCCAAAAAGTGCATTGTTATCCCCTTTGGCAAAAACACGGTACCTATGAATTAACAAATAGGGGGAAGTTCACTTAACACAGAAAGTGTGATAAGAGACCTTGGGACCCAAGTGGATAGCAACCTCTCCTTTGATAACCACATTGCCACACTGGTCAGAACATTTTTCTACATGGCCCATTTAATCACAAAATGTAGAAATAAGGAAGTCATCATTCCCCTCTACTCATCACTTATCAGACCCCTCATTGAATACAATGCCCCATTTGGGATGTACCTCACAAGACACCTACAACAACTTGAGAGGCCCCAAAAGTGCCTCACCAAGAGGATCACTGGCCTCAAACAATTGCCTTATGCTTGGTGGCATACCACTTACTCTGAGGAGACCTCTGTCTGACATACAAAGCTATGTCAAACCCGGAATTATTGGACATGCTCCACTTGAAGAAATCCCAATCTCCCCGAGCTACACGCTCTAGGGACCTAAACCTCACCACAGCAATAAATAGGACATGCTGGAGGGATAGATTCGTGTCCCAGAGACTTCCCATGCTCTGGAACAAGATTCCCATCCACATCAAGCAGAGCTCATCATTAGCACTATTCAAGAAAAACCTTGATAAGCAGATGAGTGATAGCAAATTCAACCCTGGGATTATGTCTGGGGCACTGCTCAATAGAGGGGCAGGAATTTAACAATACATGGGTGGGGAAAGCCAATGCACTGTTGGCTAGGCTTGCTTTGGCCCTCGGGCTAATAGCCTAGTACCTACCTATGAACATTGTTAAAATGGAAAGTGTGGCAGACCCTTTCTGAGGAACATGGAGTTTTAAGACTCAAAATGAGGAAAGGTCCTCATAAATAAGTTACTTGACAGGTACAAAATGTAGTAACAGATGTACACAAAACTGGATTGGTGGTGAAGTGTTTTGCCATATCAATTATAGTTTGTTTAGTCAGTAAAACTAAATGTAGTCACCACTGTTAGGAAGCAGCTGGTAAGCAATGTGGCAGTGAAATGTGGATTCTGTGTCGGATTTTTAGGGGTAATCACATAACAGCTATTTTTTTGGCAAAACAGCGACAGGAAAGTACTTATATGCATACATATGTACCATACCTCTCAAATGTGTAGCACAAGAAAACTGGACTAAGTGTAAACAGAGGCCCAAAAATAGGGACAGATTATAATCTTATAAATTTAAAATTCCTAGAATAACAGCAATCATGTTAGCATGCATTTTCTGTAGGATATGAAGCCTGATACTCAAATGTCTGCCAATATTTAGCGACTTCAGTCCTCAGTGATCTGCCAAAAAACCACTACTTTTATGAGGAGCACACCAAAAATATGAGGGAAAATCTGCACATTCTGCGAGAACCTGGAAATTTGAGAGATATGATACATACATATAAAGTACCAGACAGTTTTATTATTTGGACCAGGGCATTAAAACAACTGTGTTAGTGGCACATAACAGCTCATGGTTAAATCACACCACTCATCTGTACATCAGGACCCCGGAAACTATCGCCCCATAAGCCTGAGTAGTCTGGTCTGTAAAGCTATGGAGCGTATTATCATGGAACTCATAAACAAAGACATTGGGAGCCTCCAGACACTGAACCCTACCCAATTCGGCTTTGTTAAGGGCAGATCTTGCCTCTTAAACCTAGTTGATTTCTTTGAAACATTTACCAAAGCCATAGGTGAGGGCAAGGTAGTCCACACAGCCTACCTGGACCTCGCAAAAGCCTTTGACACAATACCCCACTCGGGCATCATAAATAAGCTTACCAGCTTAAGTATCAACCCCTATATCACAAGATGGGTTGCAAACTGGCTCAGAGATAGAACCCACATGGTCAGAATCGCAGGTGCCATGTCCGAATCCAAACCAGTTACAAGTGGCGTCCCACAGGGCTCAGTTCTGGGACCTCTCTTGTTCAGTATATACTTCTCTGAGGTTCAGGCTAACATAGGGGGAATATGGCTGACCAAGTCTGCAGATTACTGCAAACTGGGGGCCATAATCGAATCTCCAGCTGACACAAGCATCCTGCAAAAGGGTCTCACAGAAACATATGCTTGGTGCCAGAGCCACGGCCTCAAGCTAAATGCTAAAAAGTGCATAGTCATCCCCTTTGGGAAAAACAAGGTGCCCACAAATTACCACATAGGTGGTAATCCATTAAGTACGGAAGAAGTAATTAGAGATTTGGGGACCAATGTAGATAGTAATCTCTCCTTTGATAATCACGTTGCCAAAGTGGTTAGAAAGACCTTCTATATAGCCCACCTTATCATGAAAGGGTTCGCATCTAGATCAAGAGAGGTCATTGTGCCTCTCTACTCGTCACTCAACAGGCCCATAATTGAATACAATGCCCCTTTTGGGATGTACCTTACCCGACACCTGCAGCAACTGGAGAGACCCCAAAAGTACCTCACCAAGAGGATCATGGGCTACAAACAGATGTCCTATGCAGCTCGGCTAAAGAAACTCCAGCTCTACTCAGTTTCTTACCGCCTATTCAGAGGTGATCTATGCCTGACGTACAAAGGCATGTCAAACCCAGAATTAATGGACATGCTCCACCTCAAAAAATCCAAGTCCCTTAGAGCTACACGCTCCAGGGACCTAAACCTCAGCACAAAAATAAATAGGACATGCTGGAGGGACAGATTCATTTCCCAAAGGCTCCCCTCACTCTGGAATAGAATCCCAATTCATGTTAGACATAGCCCCTCGCTGACCCTCTTCAAGCGAAATCTGGACGGGTGGATGGGAAATCGCAAATTCACCCCTGAGATCTCTTCTGTGTCCCTGCTAGACAAAGGCACAGTAAACTAATCTTAAAAGGGTACCTTCTGTGACCTACTTTACAGAGGCACAGTAGGCTAATCTAATAGGGAGGCGGAAGCCAAATACACTCTGGCTAGGCTTATAAATGCCCTAGGGCAGATAGCTTAGTATCTACCTATGAACCTATAATATGATGAAAGTTCTTAATTTTGAACCTTAACAATTCAGCGTGCCATACTGAAATGTGTGAACATCAATTGTTAAGTTTTAAATATATCCATAGTAAATAATAATAATGAATTATTTTAACTCATCAAAATAACTCATATCATATTAAGTATGAGGGAACAGTTAGTAACTATATTGTGAGCTTCCTAGCTGAAGTTGTTAGCAAGTTACCTATATTTTACACATTTGTTCCACTTTGTGAGAGGTACTGTTCCACTTTTCAGAGGTGACTTGCCTTGCTGTCCTAAACAGTCAAAGCCTGATGTATAAATTTGCTTAATAATATTGCAGTGAATAGTTTTCTATGCACTCCCTTCCCTCATTCACTTAAAACTGTACTTTCTGTACTGTTCAATTTGTGCATTAGTGAAAACAGAGCTGTTTAAGAGGTGTGTGCAGCCCTTTTGGTGATTTTAATTTAAAAAAAAAAGTCAAGGTAGTTCATGGGTCAACGTACTTTAGATGGGTAAGCTGCTAGGGGGTGACAGAGAAGAAACTTCTGTTATAAATGAAAGGCTTAGTGGTGGTAATATATCAATATACTCAGCCCCCTCCTCCATTAAATGAACTAGTTAGAAAAAAAAAAAAGAATGCTTTTGGCGGCCACATACAGTAGAAGTGAAACTTTTGTATTCAAGTACTGCAAGTGCTACCAACGAGAAGTACTGTAGACATTGGGATGCACTTCTTAAGGTCCCAGTCCATCAAGGTCCTTATTGTAAGAACCTGACGTCAGTGCTTTTGCCCTAAAAGATTGTAATCTGCTTCAAAACGCCATCAAATCTGTCGTGTATTTTTTAAGCATATGCAAATTTGTGTGTAGTGTATTTAATATATTCTTCCAATTCACAATGGTCTGCAGACACACACACACACACACACACACACACGAAGCAGCAGTGTGAATCACTATAGTACACCTGCTTTGTGCAGATTGATACCACCTCCTGCAATTAACAGGTGAGAGGAAGTGCAATTTGTCTTGCATTTTCTCGTTTTGGAGGGATGTAATGCAATTGATTTTATACTTGGCTGAAGCCAATGCTCTGGTCAGCAAGAGTTAGAAACTGGCTACCTATGTCTAGACTGGCCTGGAAGATGACGCAGAGTTGCTTTCTTTTAATGGTGTGTGTGTGTGTGTGTGTGTGTGTGTGTGTGTGTGTGTGTGTGTGTGTGTGTGTGTGTGTGTGTGTGTTTTACAAGATTCTCACTTTGAAATATGAGAACGGCTTTCTTAAACATCCATACAGTGATGTATTTGTCCTTCTCAGACAGGCTACACCTGCCAAGACCACATAAGAATCAGTCTTTATTTTGCCCATTTTTCCCTTTCAGAAGAGTAAATTCTAGGCCCATTGCACACTCTTAAAGAACATTTTTGTTTTTCTTCCTTTATGACAATCTGTTCTAACTAAAAATGTTGTACTGATACAGGTAGTTGGTTCTGATAACTGCCAGTGAACTGAATATAGAAGAATTTATTGTCACATAGTCTGTGTTTAAAGTATCTTAAGAAAACAATTTGGGTATGCAGACTTCCCTCTTGGAGTGTCTGTTGTGACTAAGCCTTGGAATTTGATTTCCAAGTGCGGTATCTACCAATACTGAGAAAGGAGATTAGGAAAATTGTTACCCTTATTTATGAATGGTTTTCAAAAACGCAGAGTATATATACCTAGAGTACTATACTACAATTGTCATCAGTTTTTGTTCATTTTTAATAATGAGTAGTAAAATCAGGAACCCATTATACAATCAAGATTACTTGTAACTATTTTTCAAGGTTTGGATTTCATTAAATGTTAAATAAATGGTGCTAAATATTCATATTTGTCTTCATCATAGGGAAAGAATGTAAAAACACAGAATTTAACACTAACTTAAACAGCGGAAAACAAATTGAATTGACTGGTGGTTGTGATATAACCTGTTAAAGTTCTTTTTTGAAGTGAAACTTCTTTAGGCATGGCAGTGTGAGTTCAGAGTGAAACAAAAAGTGAAATGGAAGTGAGACTCCACCAGACATTGGTGCTGTCTGACGCCCGACTGCTGCCAAACCATGAGTTGGCGAAGGAAGGTAACTTGCTTTGTCCAGATTCTGGAGTGTTGCCCACATCTGCAATTAACAGGCAAGATAAACTGCAATTTGTCTTGCATTTTCTACTCTTATAAGCTACTACACAGTAAGATAAATCTCAGAGACAAACAGGTATTGCCTGTTTGAGGTGGACAAATATACAAGATCACTGTATGGATATTTCACAAAACTGTGCCCATATTTCAGTGTGCGAATCCTGTATCACACAGACACACACGCATGCATCATTAGGAGAAAGGAACTCTGCGTCATCTTCCAGGCCAGTCTAAAAGTAGGTAGCCAGTTTCTAACTTTTGCTTATATCGAAGCATTGGCTTCAGCCTTCACCTGGGGAAAAACAAGTATACAATCAATTGCATTACATCCCTCCAAAACTAGAAAATGCAAGACAGATTGCACATCCTTTCACCTGTTAATTGCAGGAGGGTGCATCACTCTGCACAAAGCAGGTGTACTGTAGTTTTCACACTCCTTCCTCATGTCTGCATGCATACATGTGTGTTTGTCTGCAGACCATTGTGAATTGGAAGACTATATTAAATACACTACGCACAAATATGCATATGCTTAAAAACACAAAAATATACATGATGAATTTGATAGTGTTTTGAAGCAGGTTACAATCTTTTAGGGCAAAAGCACTGACTTCAGGTTCTTGCAATAAGGACCTTGATGGACTGGGACCTTAAAAGTGCATCCCAATGTCTACTGTGCTGCTCGTTGGTAGCACTTGCAGTCCTTGAATACAGAAGTTTCACTTCTACCGCGTGTGGCAACCATGCACATTTTTTTTCTCTCTCCTTATCTACTTTCCTGCTTGGATTGTTTGGCTGAATTCAGATAAGTTCTGAAAAGTGTCTGATTAAAGTTAACTGTATGGTGAGTGTAGAAACAAATCTCACTCAAGGATTTCCATACTAGGTGTGTGTTATGCCTCAAGCCAGGTCAAAATGTGGACTCCTGACCACAAGGTACTTTTTTCACCTCATGGACAGTCTGCAAAAGGTATCAATCTCTCCAGTGGACAGTCTGCAGAAGGCATCAGTCTCTCCAGAAGTTTGCATCAAAAAGTGGGTGTGAGCCTGTTTCCATGCAGTCAAGACATCCACCAATGCCTCCAACTTATGAAAAAAACACACTTACTAGACAGAGAAGCACTGGGAAACTGATAACATCTTGGACAACTTGAAGTTTCCTGGGCTCAGCAGTCATGCATGAAGAGAGGTGCTTTCACAGCTCCCAGATGACCAAGAACACTTATCCAACTACCTACTGAACTGAATAAACTACTTGAAACTTCAACAAGGCATCTTTATTCCTCCCGCAGGGAGGCTATCGGAGAGAGAAACAGAGAGAGATTCTCCTAGGTCTACTAGCTAAAGTGATTTCATCTGGACTAATCCTTTTGTACTTGTTTTTGGATAATAGTGTTGCTTGCATATCCACTCTTGCTTCCTTCACAGTTTACTGATGTGCTGCTGATTAATACCCCTCACTTTCCTGAATAGGAAACAATTTCTTGAGTTCTTTGAACAGTCCCCCATCAAGCTGTCCTAGTAGGCTCTTAAACTCAGGTTATCATTGTCACAGACATATGCACTAAGTAACTTTGAACAACACTGTTTCTTGCAATACATTTACCTTTTATTTCAAAAATAGCACTCACAGTTGTATATTCAAGTTATAACTCACATTAGTGACTGTGGTGATTCAGAAGTGGGTTGGCTGCTGTGAGCTTATGAAGCTGTTTCTCTCTTCCAGCTCTCGATTGTAACCAGGTGAATACCTAGGACATCTGCATGGCAGTGAGATAAAGCACTGAAGAACTGCTAGTTTAGTGCGGCTGATTAGACATGTTGAATGATGCCATTATATCTACAAATTTCTTGGAGGAGGCCCTCTCATATCTTATCTGGCCATAGACTGGGGTGAGGTAGTAATCATGTGGTCAGGTAGGTGTTTATTGTTTTATTCATTAGCTGAGTAAGTGGACTGCTCTGAAGGCCATTTTCAGCCACAACCTAGGCCCGTGATATTAAACATGCAAAGAAGAATCATGAAGAATACAAAGCCAATTAATCACTGCATATATAAATGCAATGCATTTATTTATTTATTTGCATTTATTTACTAGGAAAGTCTGACTGGTGAACAAATAACATCTTTACAGGAGAGGCCAAGGAGAAAATCTCCATTACATGGAGACGAAAGTGCAAGTAAGAACAAGATAAGAGAAATAAAAAGTTACATTAGAACTTAAAGTATTGGTAATGTGTTGACAAAAATGTGGAATAAATTCCTTGAGCAATAATGAGTAGGATTATAGTACATCATGTGACAAAGAAACAGTCAAGAAAGGAACATAATTGTAGAGGTATAAATAACATGAGTATAGCTAAGAGAATTCAGTTACAGCAAGTGGTGATGTCCCTCTTCTGGGCAAGTGATCAAGGAGCATCAATCCTCGCCACTCACACTGGTAGGGAAAGTTCACTGTGAGAAAAATAGGCACACATGGTATTTTCAGATGCAGACCTTTGCACTAAGTACAATTTCCCTTAAAAACACACAGAAAATGCACACTCTAGTCTTGGGGCAGGGCTTTCTCTCCAGGCCCCAAATAAAACTCCCCACTGATCACTATAGAGCTGAGTCGGGTGTTCCAAGCCAAGTCTTCCACCAACCTCTCTGTGAAATCAGTGCTCTCAGGGTCCCTGTTCAAAGTAGCTGATACACACACACACACACACCTCGGAAAGGATGGTACAGCTTACCTGCTCTGCCACCTCCACGCAGACTATAAGGTAGATATGCTGCCACCAGAACACCTGAAGCCAGCATACTTTAAGGTTCTTACCAGGGTACCCAATTACATTTACTAAAATTAATACTTATACAAGTGGTAGTGTTTAAACAAGCAGCAAGATTTTCAGGAATAGGGAGCCACAGTGCCACTAAATAAATGCAAGTACTCTCAAAATACAAGGTTTAGATATAATTAATAATAGATGATATGAAAAACAATCACAGGAAATATAAAAAACAACACAGATAGACTCAGATACAGAAAAAAACAATTTGCTAATCTCCACTATATTTTTAACTGACTGAAGAATTACTGTTCCTTAATTACTTACTAAAGCAAGGCAAGATGAAAGTGGGTGAGTGTCTTGTCAGATCCAAAAGCAGACTGCACCCCTCACATCTCTCAGTAGTATTCAAATACAATTTCAGTGCTGGCTACAGAATGACATGACATCTGGTCACCTGACTCTGTTGTTCCCACACTACCCTCTCACTAGAAACTGAGCCAGGATCTGGCACTGATGTGTCACAATACACACACAGAACTTTAGCTAAGATTTATTACAGCATCTGGAAACTGTAAAACAATTCCAGCACTTCCACCCTTCCTGCAGAAATTACAAAGCCATTCTCTGGCACACTAGGGTAGCAATTAGTTCACCACTAAGGACAATAGACCATGATCCCAGCCCAGGCTTTTCACAGACATTGCATCTCTGGCTGCATTCAGACCTGTGAGATAAAATTTTTATGACCTAAACCAAGTAATTTAATTTCAGGCTATTTTTCTTAAGGTTAGCTGGGCTGAGATTAACCCCTTCCCCTCCAATATCCTCTGTTAAAATATATACATTTAATCAGTTACAACCATACAGTCTGGCATACATGTATATTTCTTTCCTGTCCAGCAGGACCTGCTGTTCATATATTTTTAACACAAGCATCTCTACAGATCAGTTTGATATTTAAATGACATAAACTTTACAAAACGTCAGATAGTTATGCTGGCATATGTTACACATGCATTGCCCTACTCCCCCTGGCACAGCTGACACTACCTCACATCATTACAATAATAATAATAAGAAGAGAATACGAGCAGAAGAGATAGTGAGAAGGTAGGTGAACAGAGTGAGTGGCCGCCAGTAATGAGAATGAGTTGGAGGTATGGTAGGCATGCAGTGTTAGTAAAGAGACAGTGACATGAATAGAAGCTGAGTAGGGACAGGATAAGGAAAGTAGAAGTGGAGGGACTGGCATAAGGAAATGGAGAAGAATTAGTTGGGTTATGTCAATGATGAACCTTTGGCGTATTAATCAAGGAGTATCGGTACAAGAGATAGTTAGAGGTATTGAGAAATATGTATATTGTGTGAGTTTAAACAGGGCATATGAGCAGCAGTGGCACCACATGTCTTTGAAGTGTTACCATCAACTGTCCATTGAGGGAAAGCAGGTTTTTTTTTTGTTCTCTTATAGGTAGGTTGTAGGTTCCCATAATATGGATACAGTGGTAGAATGCAAAGGCTCTCCAGCTGTAGCATGAGATTTGGTAGCACAGATTAGGTGTTCGTGTGCAGGGCACAGTTGAAAGTTGCGACATTACCTCTGGAGCAGGTGTTTTAGAGAAAGGCATCTTTCTGGGTGATGTAGGATTTTATGAGTTATTTGTTGGATGTATGTAAGGTAATGTTGTAGTTCTAGCCAGCTGAGATGTTTCAGCAGTGGGAAGTAAGGGTATTTGATGTATTGGTTGCAGTTTTTGCTATTTTGTCATAGCATTGCTCGATCTTTTTTAAATGGGTGACTTGTAAGTTTGTAAAGATAGGTGATGCATATAGGAGATTTGGAAGAAGGTAATCAGAGACAGTAGCATTTCTGGCAATGAGGAAAGTTTGGCTCTGTATAACAGGCCTAGTTTTTGATGTTTTTTTAATGGTGTTTTAAAAATGGAGGTCAAATCTTAGATTTTCATCTATGATGATTCCCAATTTTGTGTGAGAGACTAACTCAATTTTAGTATTGCTGGCTGATGTGATAGTGAACTATGCTTTGTTTTTGAGGTACATTTTGGGTGCAAAGAGGATTTGTTTAATTTTTGTTTTAGGATTCACTTGCTGAAAGTTATCTAACTAAGATTCTGTTGAGGTAAATGATTGTTGACTGTTTTGTAATTCATGTAATGTGCCGGAAGAGCAGATTAAGATGGAATTATTAATGTATTGAACAAGAGAGGCTAGTTTTAGTGGAAATGTCATTTATAAGTAAGTTAAACAAGAGTGGGCCAGGGATAGAACCTTGAGGCACTGCACCAGTAAGATGTAGAAAGGAGGGGTAGTTGCTATGCTACTTTACAGACTTAGGCCTACATGATAGCTTTGGAACCAGGTGAATGTGGTAGTAGACAGACCTAGTCCTGAGAGTTTATGTAATAGTTTTTATTGCAAGACTGTATCAAAACTTTTTGAAAAAATCTAGGAATTGAGTTAAAACAAGATTACCTTCATTTCAACAGGCGTTAAGGAAGCTAAATAAGCAGTCCTTGTGCTGTGATTGAAATCCATGTTGTGTTGGGGACAGTGGTTTGTTGTCTGAGAGACATTGTTGAAGTCATGCGAGCACACATTTTCAAAAATTTTGGAAAGGGAGAATAATGGTGATGTGCTGGTAATTAGTCAGTCTGGTGGAGGGGCCTCCTTTTTACAGGAGCGAGAGGTAGGATTTTTTCCAGATATCTGGAATGTAGGCTTCAATCATTTTAATTTCTCCAAGGCTTTTGGAATTCTAGTTCCATGATGGGAATGCACCCCATTCCTAAGTCAAAGTATTGTTAAAGGTCATGAAATTAGTATTGTTTCAATCTATGATGTTAGCCACAAGTGCTCTTTGCAACACCCACAATGTGCCCAGAATTGACTCCTTCAGCAATTTGGAGTTATATGTATCGTTAGCATATCTAAATCTTTTTCTTCTCCTTTCTGCTGCTCCCATAGAGTTTTATGGTGTTGAGTTGCCAATCCAGTGCCAAAACTTCCTAAGAAGGCACACACGCACACGCTTACACCTAGGGCCAATTTAGAATATCCAGTCTACCAGTAGCATATCTAAATGTGACTGTAAATTCTTTTTTTTTTTAAGACCCATTGTGCCTACTACTATTGGAACTGTCTGGATATCTTTCTTCCACATTGCCCTTGTTTCTGCCTGCAAATATTAGTATTTTTTGACTTTGTGTCTCTCTGTACATAACAGTGTAATCACAGGGTGTGGCAATTTCAGTGATCAATGATACTTTTGCCTTCTTTTCATGGACTACTATATCTGTTTTTTCTATTTTTTGAAATGTTGGTAATGGGTAATCCCATGTGATATAAACTTTATCATTCTCTATAATGCTGTGTGGCTCATGTTTCCAATGCTTCTCAGCTACCTCAGTATTGTAATGTTTGCACAATTCCCAATACAACAGTCTTGCCACATTATTATGCCTGCATTTTTCTGTTTCTTCCACATGCTCATGGATTTTGTAAACGAACATGTAAGTAGTCAGCTATCCTGGACTACCAGTATTAAACTTTCATTGTTTGTTTTTTTTTTTTTTTTGCATAAATTCACCTGTCCTTAACCATTGGTTGTTCCGGGATTTTCTTGACTTACAAGTACATTTATGCCTTTTCCACATTTCTTGCCTTCTTATCTGGTCCTTCACCTTATATTCTTTATTTTGTTTTTTTTTTTTTTTTTTTTTGCACATTCAGTTGCTGCCGGAGTCTACTTCTGGTTTGGTTTCTATTCTACTTGACACTGATATACTTCTGCTAAACTAAGCAGGGGATGCCATCGCAGACTTGTTCTCATCATGTTTTAAAACTTTCACTATGTTTGGATCTGATGAGGTCAGCAGATATGTATGCAGTCTTATGATTGCTGATCTATACATGTCATCCGTTTTGAGGAGGCTTCTACCTCCTTCAGAACGAGGACTTTATAATTTTGGAATACACTGATTTTTATATACCATTTGATAAGCATGAAGCATTTTTCTAGTTTTCCTGTCCAACTGATCCAATACCTTTTGGAGTCAGTCAATCAACCCAAAACTGTAAGTTAAAACAGGAAGAGGAAGTTAGTTTACAGCTTGGACTTTGTTCCTAGATGTCACAACTGTTTTAATTATTAATTTTAGCCTTCTAAATATTCCTTTCTTTTTGTTTGCATTTGTTCATATTTTTATTGTTGATCTTTCATCATTTGCCAAATTTTTATACACTTCCTCTTGCTCAACTTCCTTTATATCACATTCTCATCCCAGACTGATACTTTATTGGTACTGCAGCTTTCCTGCTTTAAATGTTACTTTTGCAAATTTATCAAGACCAAACGACATTCTGTTATCATCTGAAAACGTTTTGACAACTTCCAGTTGTGCTTTCAGCTCATCTTATGAACTATACAGTTTTAAATCATCCACAAAAAGAAGATGAGAAGTCTTTACACTTTGTTGTTTTCTGGGAGCTAAATTGTAACCATGACTTAATCTGCTAACTAGACAGCTTAATGGGTTAATGGCAAGACAAAAAGAGCAATAGTGACAGAGAGTCACCCTGGAATATCTCCCTTTGAATTTTTATCCCCGGAATAATCATTTGTCCTTTATCGTGGCTTATCTGCAAAGTGGCTTCCCACTGTTTCATGGTCACTGTAATGTAATTGAGCAATGTAGGGTGTATCTTGTACATCTGTAAGCACTCCTTTATCCATGAATATGGGATACTGTCAAATGCTTTTTTCTAATCTATCCATGCATACTTAGATTCTTCCTGTTTTTACAGTTCTCCATTATGACTTTATTTAACAACAAATGATCCTTAGTTTTATATGAATTTCTTTTGTTACCCTTTTGTTCTGTTGCCATGATTGAGTGTTCCTCTCAATACAGAGACTATAAACTATGTTGGTATCAATTCCATTGTATAGTTTATACATCGTCTGAAGGCAAGTTATTGGTCTATAGTTTTAGGATAGCTTGCAGGTTCACTCTTAAGGAGGAGTATTGTTTTTCTAGTTGTTAACCAGGTTGGTGTCTGTTTGGGGTGCACATATAAGCAGGTCTTACTCCGAGCTAAATCCTCGAGTAAAGATGTTAATACTTTTGGCCAGAAGTTGGGTACTGCATCTGGGCCTGTGGTTTTCCAGTTAGGAGCTTTTCTTAAATTTCTTTCAATTTCTCTGGACATCACTTTATCCCATTTCATATTCTGCACATTTGAACTGCTTACTGTTTCTTTTTTCTTCTTCTATCTATTCAGCACCTTTGTTATGCTCTACCGAGTCTTCACAGATATTTCTCCAAAATGTATTTATTTTGGTATTTTTTGGTGGTGTTTCTATTCCTTTTGCTTTATTTCCCAGTACTCTAGAAACTTTTTTGGGTCCTCAATGTATTGCTTATTTTGTTCTTTTTTAGTTATATTCATCTACACATCATTTAAGATGTCCTTCAAGGATGCATCTGCAGTCCTAACATATGGGTTGTCCTGCCTCAGGCAGCCATTTGGTCGGCTGGATTCCAAAGTCTGGGTCTGGCCTCGGCTGATGTCGCACTTCACCCGACGTCATAGCTGCTGTTTATTGGGTATAAAGGCATCAGCCGATGCCATTTTCCTCAGTCTTTCTTGCCACGTGGTGCCCGAAGCAGAAGCTGTTCGCAAGTGCCGGTCGGTCAGATCCAGAGATTTCTACTACCGAAGACTTCTAAAAAGCTAAGTACCCCGTTGGGGACTCTTTCTTGCCTCAGCAGATGTCAGACAAAGTAAATAATTGTTTAACTTGTGGGAAACAAATACCTCATAAGGATTTCCACTCTTACTGCCTTCCTTGCTTAGGCCCAGACCACGACGTATCAGCTTGTCTAGCCTGTGCTTCCTTCAACCGACGGACACTTAGACGTCGGTCGGAGTTTGCAGAGGAGTTTTTTGGTCCCGCTTTTGCATACAAAATGCGTTCGGAGACTCCGACTACTCAATTAGCTAAAAAGCGCAAGGAAAAGGACCGACATTCGCGGCCCGCAGTTTCGGCTGAAACCACGGTTAGGCCAACCGCGAATGTCTCGGTTTCGGCTGAAACCGAGCCCCCGGTTCTTTCTTCGGCCGAAAGCATGCTTCCGATAGCCGAGGCCTCACAGGGCATGGCTGAATCTGCTACTGAATTTACTGCTACAGAAGCAGGCACCCAGGATTTATCAGACACTATTCCTTTAGACATAACTACCCCTGCACGTGGGGCTGCTAGACCCCCTGCTTCCATGTCTATCAAGGCTTTTGCCAGGGCTAAGGCAGCTAAATCTTCTAAGGCCTTGCCTGCCAAAACTCCTTCACATAGGCCTACCTCTAGTTCCCAAATACTCAGCCTGGCTGAGGATCTCATTTCTTTGATCAGAGGATCCCAACCTCACCCAGACAGGGCTTCTCAGCCCCCTCCAGACAAGAGGCCTAGAACTGAACCCCCGGAACCTGTCTCTACAGATTATTCCTCGGATGACTCAGACCTTTCAGACCCTCATGAAGGCCCATATTCTCCTTATGAGGATTCTGATGCAGAAGACTCCATTCCTTCTGCTTCTCCTCCTGAAGAATTTTCCTTTGAGGAAACCTTGCATGCTATGAGGGAACACTTCCAATGGCAGGGCCAGGATTTTTCAGATTCAAGGAAAAGGCTAAGGACTTTTTTACACTTACCACAGCATAGGCCGTTAGCCATTCTGCCAGTACTAACAGTTGTTGATGATGCATACAATGATGCCTGTATTGCTCCTGATTCTCTTCCTCCGGCCCCTGCCAAGCCAGACAGATATTACAGGGTCCCGGACACACACTACCATTTGTATAAGGCTCCTGTTGCAGACCCTGAAACCATTTCACAGGGCCCTAAAGGTGTGGCAGCTGCCTCTGCCAAAAACCCTCTTCCCTCTGAAAGGGAATCTAGAGCATTAGAGAGATGGGGTAAAAAGGTTTATACTTCTGCTACTCTTTCGGCCAGGGCCTTGAACTGTCAGTTTCACATGATTCAGTACCAGGAATTTTTGTTAGACCAGCTAAATAAAAAACTATCTTCTCCTGAACCTTTAGACCACAAGTCCCTTCAGGATTTGGTACATAACTCTCAGCAGGTCAGTAACCATTTCTTAAAATGTGGCTATGATGCACTGGAGGATTCCTTTAGATCAGCGGTGACTGGAACAGTGATTCGAAGGCATGCCTGGTTAAAAGAACAATCCTTACCAGACCATGTTAAGTCAAAACTCCTAGATGCTCCCATGGAGAAACAAAGTTTGTTTGGCTCCCCTGCACAGGAGGTTCTAAAAAAGGTGGAAGAAAAAGCAAAATCTGTCCAAACAGTCAAGGATTTCTTACAGGTCCAACCTCTGAGGTTTAGCAGAAATTGGCCTTCGAAGAATTGGTCCTTTCCAGACAACTCCAGAGCGCAGAGAGGCAGAAATAGATGCCCAAGAGGCAGAGGTCAATCTAGGGGTGCCTACAGGGGACGTCAGTGGCAACCTACCAACCAGAGAAGTACTGCCACAGAATCAACTACAACCACTTCCACAGGGCAGACACAATGACTTGGCTCTAGTTCCGCCTACCAGGGAACAACTGGAAGCACCCTTGGGCGGAAAACTAGCCTTATTCTCCGACAACTGGCATTACATTACAGGAGACAAATGGACTTTACAAACAATAGACAAGGGCTACAGGTTTCACTTCCATACTCTACCAAAAAAGAGATGAATGCCAAACCTACCACCAAGCCAAAAAACAGACGCTCTAAGACAAATCAACAACTTACTAAGAATGAGAGCTATAGAAGAGGTGCCACCTATGGAACAAGGCCAAGGATTTTACTCCAGGCTTTTCCTTGTACCAAGAAAAGAAAATCAATGGAGACCTATTCTAGATTTGTCCGCACTGAACACATACCTCATTGTTCCAAAATTCAAAATGCTGACCCTCCAGCAACTTCTTCCCATGCTGGGCAAGGAGTCTTGGCTGGTGACTCTAGATCTCAAGGAGGCATACCTGCACGTCCCTATACGACCAGATTGCAGAAGACACCTCAGATTTCTTGCAGGATCAGAGCATTATCAATTCTCAGCATTGCCTTTGGCTTATCTACTGCGCCCAGAGTATTCACGAAATGCCTGGCATCAGTAATTGCTCATTGCAGACTTCAGGGAATTCAGATTTACCCATACCTGGACGACTGCCTAATACAAGCGGACAACAAGGCAAAGTTAACAAAAGATTTGGAAAATGTCATACAACTGTTGCAAGCCTTGGGATACACAGTCAACATGCAAAAGTCAAGACTAGTACCATCCCAAAGGATAACATTCTTGGGTGCAGAATTAGACACATCAACTCAGATGGCTTTTCTCACAGAAGAAGAACAAAAGCAACTACCAGTCTACTTCATGACATTAACAACACAAACTCAGCTTACTGCAAGGAAAGTCCTGCAAGCCCTGGGCTACATGGCATCCTGCATAATATTGGTTCTGCATGCCAGGCTGCATATGAGAAAGCTACAATGGTATCTAAGGAATGTATGGTCTCAACACAAGCACAGTCTTGAAGCCCAGATTCCAATAATTCCATGCCTGAAGCAAGAATTCCTGTGGTGGGCTCAGGCCTGTCAGTTGAACAGAGGCTTGCCTTTCCACAAACCACATCCAAGCCAGACCATCACCACGGACGCCTCAGACCTAGGATGGGGATCACACATGGTGGACAAGTGTATACAAGGCCTATGGACCCAAGACCAGCTGAATCTACACATAAATCTAAAGGAGATGCTGGCAGTGAAACATGCGATCCAGGCATTCAGACCACTCCTTCAACAGGGTCATCTGCTGATAAGGACGGACAATACCACAGTCATGTGGTACATCAACAAACGGGGAGGTACACATTCATATCCTCTATGCCGGATGGCAATGGACCTGTGGAATGTGGCCCTGAACCTCAACATTCAACTTCAGGCCAGATTTGTACCTGGAAAAGAAAATTCTCTAGCAGACACCTTAAGCAGAACTACCACGGATGCTCACGAATGGATGCTGCATCCAGATATCTTCAAAGCCATAACAAAGAAATGGGGACTACCACAGATAGACCTGTTTGCCTCCCCACACAATCACCAATTGAAGAAATTCTGCACAAGAGCATACCACCCACTTGCTTGGAGGGTGGACTCCCTTTCCTTCAGCTGGAAAAACCTGACAGCATATGCATTTCCACCTCTTCCCTTGATGTACAAAGTTCTACTGAAGATCAGAGAGGATCAGCCAAGGGTAATTCTGATAGCTCCAGACTGGCCGAGGCAACATTGGTACCCGCTACTGAGAAGCATGTCTCGGACACACGCATGGCATCTACCTCTATGTCCCTTACTACTAACACAGGACAACTACAAGATCCTACATCCAAACTTGAAAACACTGCAGCTAGCTGCTTGGAATATTGCATAAAACAAAATAACCCAGGTTTATCTCAGAGGGTTAAGGACATTATCCTGGAGGCACGCAGACCCTCCACAAGGAAGACTTATTCAGCCAAGTGGAAAAGATACCTCATTTGGAGTGCAGCAAAGGGAGAAAATGTCTCATTGGCAAACATAGCACACATCCTGGAATATTTAGCAGAGCTGTTCCACAATGGCCTGTCTTACTCCTCCATTAAGATTCATGCATCAGCAATTTCAGCAGAATACAACATGGATCCTCCTGTCTTCTCTCATCCTCTACTCAGGCAGTTCTTGAGAGGAATCAAAAATGTAAAGCCTCCAAGGAAACCACCTTTACCTACACGGGATCTCAACTTTGTGCTGGAAAAGTTAACACTTCCCCCTTTTGAACCAGCAGCAACAGCAGAATTACAATTCTTGTCTTGGAAAACTGCTTTCCTGCTAGCAATTACTTCAGCAAGAAGGGGATCTGAGTTACAGGCATTAATGGCAGTACGACCCTTCCTTATCTTCCATCAGGACAGAGTCTCTCTGAGAACTAACCCTACCTTTATGCCAAAAGTGGTCTCCAGAGTATCATTGAACCAAGCGATTCATTTACCTACATTCTTCCCCAACCCACAGAACAGGGGGGAAAGACTGCTACATACCTTGGATGTGCACAGACAATTACGCTACTATCTGGACAGAACTAAGACCAGCAGAAAAACTGACCAGCTTCTGGTAGCATATGCAACAGGAATGCAAGGGAAAGCAATTTCAAAACAGACAATCTCAAAATGGATAGGAAATTGCATTCGATTTTGCTACTCTTTTCATGGAAAGACAACTCCTGATAATATCGGACCTCATTCCACAAGAGCTACAGCCACCACTACAGCTTTCCTACGAGGAGTGGCTACCAAAGACATTTTAGAAGCTGCTACTTGGAGCTCCGTGCATACATTTGCCAAGCATTACAATCTTCCCTTATACTCTAGATCCCGAGCAGGTTTTGCAACTGCTGTTTTGCAAGGGATCTTAACTACACCATCTTTATCTTAGTGCCTCCTCCGCCAGTTTGGCTATGGTATTCTACCCATATGTTAGGACTGCAGATGCATCCTTGAAGGACATAGTACAGTTTTGTACCTACCATAAATGTAGATGTCCGATAGGTATGCATCTGCAGTCAGGATTACCCACCCTCCTTCCCCTCTGTGGTACTCCTAGGGTATTTACCCCTCTTTTAGCTAGCTAGGGGAATCTATTATGGTGTATTTGTTTGTATATATGTATATATATATATATATATATATATATATATATATATATATATATATATATTTTTTTTTATATTGTTTGCTCTCTACTGTTTGGAATTATTTGCATTTATCCAAATTTATACTTACTAGAGGGCACCTGGCATCTGGGGCAAGAAACACTGAGGAAAATGGCGTCGGCTGATGCCTTTATACCCAATAAACAGCAGCTATGACGTCGGGTGAAGTGCGACATCAGCCGAGGCCAGACCCAGACTTTGGAATCCGGTCGACCGAAGGGCTGCCTGAGGCAGGACAACCCATATGTTAGGACTGCAGATGCATACCTATCGGACATCTACATTTATGGTAGGTACAAAACTGTACTTTTTTCTGCCTGTGCTGATATCTTTATTTTATTATTTGCAATAGTGTACAATAGATCCTGTTCTGTTCTAATATTATGCATTGCTTTTATCACATCTATCTTTCTAAGTATTTTTGTTGATCTGTTCCCTCTTCTATATTCTTCTAACAGTGACGCATCTTGTTTTAAATGATTTAGTTTTCTCTGTTTGATACTTCCATGGTGGCATTTGATTTCTCCCCTTCCTTTCCCTTACTGCTCTGTATTTTTGTGGTAAGACTTTACCTGTTATTAATTTAGGTGCACAAGTAATATATCCTGTTTACTTCTGTTATAGCACATTAATTTCTGTTAATAGCCTTGATTAATGTATCATTTTTTATCAGACTTCTGACGTTTTGAGTCTTATTGACTTTAATCTATTTCTTTCATTGATCTCAATATGTCTGTCTGTCTCTATTAAATCAAACAACTTTTCCCTTAGATCATTTATACCCCAGGGATTACCTCAGTGTCACTGCTCGACAGAGGCACAGAAAAATAATGGGTATAGTTCCCCATACTAAAGGGGTGGCCTAAGCCACAAAACGATGGGCTAGGCTTGTAAATGCCCTCGGGCAGATAGCCTAGTATGAACCTATGAACCTATTTTCTTCTAAACTGAGGACATATTCTTTGTTCTCTGTTTGCTGCAGGTATTCTACAGAAAGTTCCAGAAATCTCCCTGTGACATATTCTCTTCAGCTGTACCCTATGTCATCTGCTGCTCTTTGATATGGGAACTCACTGGCCTATCACTCCACAATATTGACTGTATCAGGGTTGCCACTGTTTCCTCCTCCTTCCCTTGCTGTGCTACTCCAACTGAATTTTGTACTGGATTCCTACTGAATGCTTCAGAATATCTTCATGTGGTGAGTGATCAGATGCTTCCCTTTTCACCTATTTCTCCTCAATTTGGGGACTCATTGTTCAATCATGCTGTGACATTACCAGAGTTTTGATTTTCTACACTTTGCAGGTAATTCATAACTTCAGTTTCTGATTCTTTAACTTCTCCATTACTAATCCTCTTTTCTACTTTCCTCCCTTGTTTTCTTATTTTTGTATTGTGAAATTTTCCATGTCTGGATGCCTTTGCCTGTATTTCTCTTCTGATATATTTGGTGCTGCTTTTCTGTATGTATTAGTTTTGCTTTCTCTTTTGCATAAGTATTGCAGCATATTAAATCTCATTTTCTTTCCCATGTTCATATTTCTTCTTCAGATGTGTCATGCTTCTCCTGTTTCTCCTTAATTAGGGGACTCATTGTTCCATCATGCTGTGAGATAACCTGCGTTAGACTTTCTACTCTAAATCTTTCACTTTGCAGGTATTACATAACTTCAGCTTCTATTTGTTTAAACTTCTGCATTACTTAGGTTCATAGGTTCATAGATTAGTAGTAGGCTAACTGCCCTTGTGAGCCATTTTAAGCCTAGCCAATTATCCCCTGTGAGATTCAAACCCTGTACCTTGTGTTTGTAAGGAAAACACCTTAACCATTAGGCCACTCTCCCAACCAAAATGCATTGAAGCTTCCCTGACCGGGAATCGAACCCAGGCAGTGGCGGTGAGAGCACTGAATCCTAACCACTAGACCACAGTTTCCAGACCTTGCCATGTGGCTAACTGCAGGCCTCAGTTCCCAGGCCCTGCCATGTGGCTAATTTCATGCCTCAGTTCCTAGGCCCTGCCCTGTGGCTAACTGCAGGCCTCAGCTCACAGGCCCTGCCATGTCACTAACTGTAGGCCTCAGCTGCTAGCAACTAAGCCTCAACCATATCACCCCCCCTGTGTATATATTTTTTTTTAAACTTGTACAACACTTCCTATGTCTCATGTATAACCCCAGGCCTTCCAAGGGGCATGTGCCCTAGTTATTTCTCTTTTTTAACTATGCTTTACTTCTGTCAGTGCAAATCCTTGGTTAAGTACTTAGAAAACCCTTATGGTGTTCTAATTTTCACTTGATACCTTATAAGTACAACCTTAATTCCTACCCTTGCTTGCAGCATTGAAATACAGGCCTGCAAAACCAAATACAATTATAACACACCAAATCAATGCAACTTTACCCCCACTTATCTGCTGAAAAACTGCTTGCATGCCTTTAAGCGTAATACCTTAAGCTTCCTACACTATTTAGTAAATGTAGTACAGATTATACAGATAAATGCCACTAAAGCCTGTGATTAAATCAAAAACAAACAAAAGGCCCCATGTTAC
This sequence comes from Protopterus annectens, assembly GCF_019279795.1. NCBI lineage: Eukaryota > Metazoa > Chordata > Ceratodontiformes > Protopteridae > Protopterus > Protopterus annectens. The sequence goes on from NC_056743.1 coordinate 809,494,362, forward strand.
CCCTTTGTTATGTTAAATTTTGTATTGTGAAATTTTCCGTATCTGTGTACTTTTGCCTGTATTTCTCTTCAAATATCTTTGGCTGCTTTTACTGTATTAATTAGTTTAGCTTTCTCCTTTGCATAAATATTGCACCATATCAGATCTGTCTTTCTTTGCCATGTCCCAGTTTATTTTATATACCTTTCAAAAATCTCTAGATTTTGTTCTTTATATTTTCACACTTCTTCAGGTTGTTTCTTTTTCCAAATGGCTCAAAGTTTCTTGGTCTGTGTAATATTTTTCATGGATCTGTTGTATAATGGGGGGGGGGGTCACCCCCCCCCCCGATCCTGGCCTAACCCCATTGTAGGAATGTTTCCATGTCTTGAGGATTCTACACTGTCATTTTACATTTTTTCCAATCCTGGCACCAGTGCACATTCCAGGATTGGACACTTTTTATCCTGGGTCTTGTGCACCCAGTGTCTTTTTTATTTTTTGACCTACTTCTGTCCTTGATATCTGCTATGTAAAGTACAGTCTATATATCAGTGTCATCTTGGTGAGATTTTGCAAAAACAGGGTCCACCATGTGAAGGTACTTACCAAGAATTGAGGATGAATTCAGTTTCAATATGCTATTCTCCTTTGCTTGCTGATTTTAGCATCTCTCCATTCAGACCCCTTCCTGTATAGATCTGTCTAGGGCACTTGCAGTAACTTTCAAATATTTGCTAGATGATTATCCACTGCCATGGTTGTTAGTTTTAGCTTGAGAAGATACTTTTTGACTGTAGAGATTGGAACATGTTTAAGAGAGTGAGTTGCTGTGGTTATGCTGTAAAAAGTAAGACTGAAGGGAATTGGTAGGTTTGTCTGTGAACTGGGAAGTTGCTGCTTATATGAAATGTGAATTAAATTTAGACGCTTTGCTTTTTATTACTGTCTCTTGTGGCTGGATTGGGACATCTGGCCTGTTTTTTGAAGATTATTTATTGTTGCCCAAAAGTACTTAGTACTTAGCGGTTGAGTTTCTTGTAGATTGAGCTAGAACTGTTTTTTTTTCAGATTTTATAGGCGTTTTTTTTTCCAATTTTGTAAAAAAAAATATATATATATATATTGTTGATAGTTTTTATTTATAGTCTTTGCTTTCCATGATTTATCTCTTTCTCTCATTAACTGTTTTATTTTGTTTTAATAAGCCATAGTGTAGGATGTGCTTTTGCACATTTCTTTCATAATGGGGCTTGCTGTCTGACTGTGGCTAAGGTTGCACCGAATTGCTAGATGGTTACATCCAGTGATTGGTGCAGTAATAAATTCTAGTCTATGAGTTTTAATGTGTTAATGAATGTGTTCTTGTTGAATTTAGTTAAGTTACAGCTCAAGCTAAAGTAGTGACTTTTGGGGAGTGAGTTGGTCGCTTGATAGCAAAATTAGGTGATGATCACTTAGTGTGTCTGGTAGAATGCCACTTTTTTGTAATGTTGGTAGGATGAACGATTAGAATTCAGTCTAGTGTAGATGCAATATTTGAATATTTGTTGTGTCTAGTGGGCAAAATGAAGAGTTATGTGCAGCTAAAGAGGTTAACAGAAGGGGGCGAACAGTTGGAGTCATTGTTTTGCCAGTTAATGTTTAAGTCTTCTAGAATCAAGATTTCTTGTGGGATAGTCTGTACAATGCCGAAAAAAATGACAAGGCTTTGAGATGGACAGTTTAGCTTTTGTGATTTAAGCCCTTGATTTTCTTAGTAAGAAAGTGATCATTATGGGATTGAGGGTTTACATAATGGTTAAGATGTTTACCTCACAAACACAAAGTACAGGGTTTGATTCTCACCTTTGAGGAAACTTGGCTAAGCTTAAAATGGCCACAAAGGCAGCTAGCCTAGTACTTACTCATGAACCTATAAGTTGTGTCAGGTGTTTGGACATGTACATACCAAAGGGTGCATTATATTCAGTGAGTGGCCTAATAAGTACAGAACACCATGAAATGTTTACCTCCCTGGACCTGGACACCATATGCTTACAAATAAGCTGCACAATGAAAACGAACTTTCTTACAATTGTGATTATATGGCGATCAAAGGACAACTCATCTTTATGGGTTCCCAGGTCTCTTAACTACTACGTTAGTTTTAAGGGGCGTGTTGTTGATGTGATAGTTAAAGGGGATGTCATGTTTGCAATGGATACTGTTATACATTTTTTAACATTTAGCTGTTTGTTTGAAACTGGTGTCTATTGGAATGTTTATGATGGCATCAAGTATACAGTCATCTGCAAACCTGGTCAGCCATATACCCTTAACATTAGCTTTGACTTGCCAAAAGTAATTGGCAAAGAGGAGAGGACTGAGGACTGAGCTCTGAGTTACACTGCTAGTGACAGTCTTTTTGTAGGGGGTAAAACCAGCTACTCTAATCCTGGGTTCTTTTTGTGATCCAGTTTGTTATCTAATGACTTACATAGGGATTTACATTTATCTAGGTATGTTTATCAGCTATACTTGAGCATAGGTTGAAATAAGCCTAATAAGCCTTTGCGAGGTCTAAATATGCAGTGTGTGTACAAATTGCTTCAATTACCTTCTTGAAGAAGAAGTAGGTAGTATCTTGATTTGGCAACACCAGACTGGTTCTGGTTGGGTGTTTGCAGGTTACTTAGGTTCTTATTTATTAAGTTCATAATGATCCCTTCCTTAACCTTACAAATGAGGTTGGTGAGGCTTGTTGGTCCATATTAATGTAAATGTTGGTTCCAGAATTGAGACTTGTATCCATACTAGATGTGAGGACACATGGTTTTGATGTAGTGCAGTAGTTGTATGTGAGTGAATGGGGCCAAAGCCTGGTGTATGTCACTGCATACTTGTAAGGAAAAAATGTATGTGGATGATAGCATGGCCTTGGTTGACTTTTGCTTTGTAAATAGTGTAAAGCTTTGGTAATATTGACTTTGTGTTCAAGTGCCTTTGTTTGAATAGGTCATTGTAGGTAAGGTTGTAAACATTGTCAGATATGTTGTTTGCGAAGGTGTTGGGCTTGATAACAGTGAGGCAGATGATTGCAGTGTAAAAAGTGGGTACTGGTAAACAATTACCAATAAATAAACTGATCATGTTAAGATATTTGTAATAAAAATGTTTTTTTCTTCATTTTAACAATTTTTTCAGTGAAAATTGCATTCAGTAATTGGTTTTGTGATTGTATGTTATAAATTTGATAGTGAAACAGAGGCTGTTTGAAAAGCTTGGGCTAGTTTTAATGTTTGTGACTAAAATAAAATAATTCCAGCTGGCTGTACCAAGTGTAGTTAAGACCTTTTCTCTAACGATTCATCTGAAGTGAAGGGCACTAAGTTTCAATAACCAAGTTGTTGAAATCTAAAGGGAATACTAGGCGAAGAAAGGTATCTGAATTACTTCACTTAGTGACAGTACTAATGTAGAAGGGATCCAGATTGTTATTCTGAGGTGAAGGACAATGGTGTTTCTTCCTGGGGGAAATTGATATATATTTACAGAAAGTGTAAGACATCGTCTCTAGTTTGGCATTGTTTTCATATGAATTAAAGATCTGACTTTGGAGGTCTTCTTCAGTGAGCAGCCATTAAGATGTCTTCCTCTAATACTTCCTAGCTTGACAGAGTTCAGAATTTTCTCTGGTGTACATACACACATGTTGTATTCTTATGTTGAACTAACAAGGCACATCTAGTCCCTACAGTCCACATTTCTTTTCTGTCACTCATACAGTTTGGATCATGAGTCTACCATTTTTGTTTCAGTAGAACATCTCATATCTTTGATGCCTAGACACAATCAGGCATACAAAGAGAGCAGCTGACCCCAGCATGAGAGTAGCAGGCCATATTCACTTTGTTTGTTGAAAAGACAGGCCAATTAAATAAAATCTAACATTTAGAAGCAGTTCAAAATGTTATAAGTCATTACTAAGTTTTAAAAAAATTAAAATAAAAAAAAATGCAACCAGGCACAGTCATAAAAAAAAAACAAGCTTTATTTATAAGCACTTTTGTCCACTACATCACTAACATCAGTTCATCGTATTTTTTTTTCAAAAACAGCTTTATCTATGGAAAATATGTACTTATGTGAACAACATGAGCTAAGAGTATGGGGTGGCTCATAATAGAGTAAACACATAGAATATTCAGATTTAATTAAAACGAGCCTTAGATACTATCCTGCAGCACCTTCTATCTTGAAAAACTTTGATGGAAAAATTAATCTTTGCCACTGGAATAAACTTACATAGCTAATTAACGTGTCCAACATAGTAGGTCACTGGATTAAACAGCAATAAAATTAAACAAGCCTAATGAACACAAAGCTGAAGAACACACTTGAAACCAGGAAAAAAAGAAATATTCACACACACACATATATATATATGTATATATGTATGTATATATATATATATATATACATATATATATATATATATATATATATATAAAATTAATAACCATGTCTTCAAAAATGTAGATCAACACCCCCAAGCCAACATAACAAGTAGTTACTGTCCTCAGAAACCAAAAACAGAATTACAAAAAATAAGTCAAAGAAGTGGATGAACAACCTCTGATTAAAAGAACACTATAAATAAACAAAAAAAAATGATAAAAAGTAAAAATAACAGGACACAATCAGGCAGAAAGCCTAAACCCATCCCAGAACAGTGGCCAGATTGCAATCAAAAACCAAACCTTCAGCACAGAACCATACATTTGGTGCTAAAGTACAAAACATAATGAAAATAAATAAAAACAAAAATATACATAGTTGGAGGAATTCATAAAGGTTACCACAAGTAAATTTCTGAATTGAAGAACAGCCATACCACAATGGTTTTGATGCCTAGTCACTCAGAAAGGTAAAGAAATAGCCAGATTCCAAAATAATTGCTCTCGGTGTGTCTGCCATGATTCCAAAAGACTTGCTGTTAGTATAATTGACTTACTTTGGTGTAAGGCCTGTCTATCCACAGGGTTACATCAGCGGCCAGATTCCAAAAAAACCTGCTCCTGGATTGCTCCCAGCGTAAGTGGTCACTTGCACTGAAAGCAAGTCTTTTGGAATCAGGCCCAAAGTGCACACATAGTATACACATTGTGGTAATCTTTATGGGTCCCCCAAAAGATAAATAATAAAGATAAACACCAATCAAATTCAAACAGCAAGCACACCAGAGATTGAATCAACAGAGAACCTTCCATACCACAAAGGATAACCAACAGTTAAAACAGAAAAGTCAGAAAAAAACTGCATAGGGAGAAAATTAGAAACTATGAAGAACCATAAAACAGCTGCAAACTGAAGATAAGAAAATGAGCCAAAGTAATAAACCAAAGTCAATGAACATACCAAAATTTAAAACCAATAATTAAACCAGAGTCTGTCTCTAAGAGAAGAAAAAAGAAATGTAACACAATACTTTCCTTTAACTAGATGTGACCACCTAGGTGTCATCAAAATGTAAGTAAGCTGTTTAACCGCCTAAAATAGCCCACAAATAAAAGGCAAATGCAGAATCAAAAATAAAGGTGTGTGTGTGTGTGTGTGTGTGTGTGTGTGTGTGTGTGTCGGTCGGTGTGTGGGTGTGTGTTGCTCCAGGGGGGGTACTTAAAGAGGTCTGTAGTAGTCATCTAGGCATCTATCCAAAAGCATACATAAATGAGAACAATAACAGGGTTTCTGAAACATATGAAAATTATTTCACAGGTTAGAAAATCACTTTCACCCAAAGAGCCTCATCAGATCAAATGAAAAAACGAGCCTCCGAAAAAGCATGACGTTGATAGAAAAAATAGAAAAAAAATACAAACATAAAAATAATAAATAACCGAAATAAAAATGCAAACTGGGGACATTAACAAATAGCCTTAGCAGTACATAATGGCAAAATGAATTAAATACTAAAAATAAATATCATTAATTTGCTGAAGTCCGGTTAGTGGATGAAAGTGCTTATCATACATGAATAAAGCCAAGTTCTTTTGGCGAAAGTTTGGCCTTAGTTTTTATTTTTATTATTTTAAAACTTAGTAGTGACTTGAAGTTTTGAACTGCTTTTATCTGTTTTCTGAATGCTGGATTTTAGTTAATTGGCTTGTTTTTGTAATGAACAAAGAAGTGAAGAGTACCTGCTACTCTCACAGTGGGGTCAGCTGTTCTCCTTACATCTCTGTTTGTGGTTATGTACTTGTTCATACTGGGGCAGTGGGGCTCAGATTTTGAATGTGCACAGAGATCCTGAATGGGAGCTGTATTTACCAGAACCAGTGGTGATCCTTTTCTGTGTTTGATGCCTAAAACAGTGTAAGTGTTCCTGTGCTTGTCAGCTAACTACCCATGACCTGCACTATCACTGTCAACTGCTTGGAAGAGGAGCACAGTATGAAGCAGTGCCACTTCAACATGGACACCTTCAGAAGATGAAGGGTAATTATCAGCACCTGCAGCACAACAAGAAAGATGATGGTTATTGGGGGTGTTCACCCCATGAACTAGCAGAACGTCCTTTCCTCATGTCCAGTAAATGTTGGCTTGGTAGGAAAAGGTAAGGGATTTGGGATCATCAGTCAGAGTCTCATCTTCATCTCTAGTCAGTCTTATGTTCCTTATGAGTCATGCACTTTCTCTTGGTCCTTCTTCATAAATTGTATCCACAGGCATGGCCCAGATTTTGATCGCATACTATCTCATAACTGATGGAACTTTTTTCATAGGTGGCAGATCATGGTTTGATGTCAGCATCCAAGCCTCATGCAGGCCTCTCTTAACCATGTGCCATTTCGTATGTGCACTGGATCTGGGTATTGTTTTACTGTCAGTTGTCATCCAGCATTCATATGTCATTTATGGCAACTTAAACCTGGCTGCCATCCTGCTAGAGCTGGAATGCAGGGAGGGTGTCCTCCCTTAGTATCTTGCAAAATGACTCCTGATGATCTAGAGGTCCTCCTTTCTGAGTCTGGCAAGGATAATGACACCTTTCTTCGAGATAACCCCTTCTGGTAAGACAGTCAAGCACATAAAGTCCATTATGGGCTGCCTTGTTGTCTGCGTTATTCCTAGAAATTCTTAAATTCTGCATCTGACATAGAAGGATGAGAAATTTTACCCCCCCTCCCAACCATGGAATTTGTTTCAACAGATGCCTTTTTCTGTCTGGTAGCAGCTAGATTTAACTTCTCCTCCTAAGAAGGTTGATGCCATCAATATGCCCCTGCTTTAGAGTGAAATGCATCTTGAATAAGCATCTTAGCGCAGATTATTTTGTGCTATCTTCAGTTTCATACAGGCTCCAGAGACTTCAGTACCTTTCAGTTTATTTCCTGATAAGGATTCCAAGACTTTGAACAGGATGGGAAAGGGAATTACTTCATTGCCACCTGGTTCCCTCAGTTTGCTTTAACATGACAAAATTCAATATCTGTCAGTTATATCATACCCTGGATAAAAATGGAAAATCTCCCTGAGTCCGGGATCAATGAGGATCTGGAAAAGACTCTTACAACAACTTCGGAAGATCTCCCTGAGTCCGGGATCAATGAGGATCTGGAAAAGACTCTTACAACAACTTCGGAAAAATCTCTCTGAGTCCGGGATCAATGAGGATGTGGAAAAGACTTTTACAACAACTTCGGAAAATCTCCCTGAATTCAGGATCAATGAGGATCTGGAAAAGACTCTTACAACAACTTCTACCAGGGGATCTCACGTAGCTCCTCTAACATTGTGCTGATCCTAGGGCTATGTCATCAGGCTTGGGACTGTGCCTGCACCTGAAGCCATGGCATAGGCTGTCATCCTTTAAGATGAACTGAGGCAGGATCTCACATACCACCTCTAACATTGTGCTTATCCTAGGGCTATGTCATCAGGCTTGGGACTGTGCCTGCACCTGAAGCCATGGCATAGGCTGTCATCCTTTAAGGATGAACTTTGGCAGGATCTCACATAGCTCCTCTAACATTGTGCTGACACTAGGGCTGTGTCATCAGGCTTGGGTGAAGCCATGGTATAGGCTGTCATCATTTAAGGATGAACTGAGGCAGGATCTCACATAGCTTCTCTAACATTGTGCTGATCCTAGGGCAGTGTCATCAGGCTTGGGACAGTGCCTGCACCTGAAGCCATGGCATAGGCTGTCATCCTTTAAGGATGAACTGAGGCAGGATCTCACATACCTCCTCTAACATTGTGCTGACACTAGGGGTATGTCATCAGGCTTGGATGAAGCCATGGTATAGGCTGTCATCATTTAAGGATGAACTGAGGCAGGATTTCACATACCTCCTCTAACATTGTGCTGATCCTAGGGCTATGTCATCAGGCTTGGGACTCTGCCTGCACCTGAAGCCATGGCATAGGCTGTCATCCTTTAAGGATGAACTGAGGCAGGATCTCACATACCTCCTCTAACATTGTTCTGACACTAGGGCTATGTCATCAGGCTTGGGTGAAACCATGGTATAGGCTGTCATCATTTAAGGATGAACTGAGGCAGGATCACACATACCTCCTCTAACATTGTGCTTATCCTAGGGCTATGTCATCAGGCTTGGGACTGTGCCTGCACCTGAAGCCATGGCATAGGCTGTCATCCTTTAAGGATGAACTGAGGCAGGATCTCATATACCTCCTCTAACATTGTGCTGATCCTAGGGCTATGTCATCAGGCTTGGGACTGTGCCTGCACCTGTAGCCATGGCATAGGCTGTCATCCTTTAAGGATGAACTGAGGCAGGATCTCACATAGCTCCTCTAACATTGTGCTGACACTAGGGCTGTGTCATCAGGCTTGGGTGAAGCCATGGTATGGGCTGTCATCATTTAAGGATGAACTGAGGCAGGATCTCACATAGCTTCTCTAACATTGTGCTGATCCTAGGGCAGTGTCATCAGGCTTGGGACAGTGCCTGCACCTGAAGCCATGGCATAGGCTGTCATCCTTTAAGGATGAACTGAGGCAGGATCTCACATACCTCCTCTAACTTTGTGCTGACACTAGGGGTATGTCATCAAGCTTGGGTGAAGCCATGGTATAGGCTGTCATCATTTAAGGATGAACTGAGGCAGGATTTCACATACCTCCTCTAACATTGTGCTGATCCTAGGGCTATGTCTTCAGGCTTCGGACTGTGCCTGCACCTGAAGCCATGGCATAGGCTGTCATCCATTAAGGATGAACTGAGGCAGGGATCTCACATGGCTCCTCTAACATTGTGTTGATCCTAGGGCTATGTCATCAGGCTTGGGATTCTGCCTGCACCTGAAGCCATGGCATAGGCTGTCATCCTTTAAGGATGAACTAAGGCAGGATCTCACATACCTCCTCTAACATTGTTCTGACACTAGGGCTATGTCATCAGGCTTGGGTGAAGCCATGGTATAGGCTGTCATCATTTAAGGATGAACTGAGGCAGGATCACACATACCTCCTCTAACATTGTGCTGATCCTAGGGCTATGTCATCAGGCTTGGGACTGTGCCTGCACCTGTAGCCATGGCATAGGCTGTCATCCTTTAAGGATGAACTGAGGCAGGATCTCACATACCTCCTCTAACATTGTGCTGATCCTAGGGCTATGTCATCAGGCTTGGGACTGTGTCTGCACCTGAAGCCATGGCATAGGCTGTCATCCTTTAAGGATGAACTGAGGCAGGATCTCACATAGCTCCTCTAACACTGTGCTGACACTAGGACTATGTCATCAGGCTTGGGTGAAGCCATGGTATAGGCTGTCATCATTTAAGGATGAACTAAGGCAGGATCTCACATACCTCCTCTAACATTGTGTAGATAATGGGCTATGTCATCAGGCTTGGGACTCTGCCTGCACCTGAAGCCAAGATATAGGCTGTCATCCTTTAAGGATGAACTGAGGCAGGATCTCACATACCTTCTTTAACATTGCGCTGAAACTAGGGCTATGTCATCAGGCTTGGGATTGTGCCTGCACCTGAAGCCATGGCATAGGCTGTCATCCTATAAGGATGAACTGAGGTAGGATCTCACATAGCTCCTCTAACATTGTGCTGATCCTAGGGCTATGCCATCAGGCTTGTGACTGTGCCTGCACCTGAAGCCATGGCATAGGCTGTCATCATTTAAGGATGAACTGAGGTAGGATTTCACATAGCTCCTCTAACATTGTGCTGATCCTAGGGCTATGTCATCAGGCTTGGGACTGTGCCTGCACCTGAAGCCATGGCACAGGCTGTCATCCTTTAAGGATGAACTGAGGCAGGATCTCACATACCTCCTCTAACATTGTGCTGATCCTAGAGCTGTGTCATCAGGCTTGGGACTGTGCCTGCATCTGAAGCCATGGCATAGGCTGTCATCCTTTAAGGATGAACTGAGGCAGAATCTCACATACCTCGTCTAACATTGTGCTGATCCTAGGGGTATGTCATCAGGCTTGGTAATGTGCCTGCACTTGAAGCCATGGCATAGGCTGTCATCCTTTAAGGATGAACTGAGGCAGGATCTCACATACCTCCTCTAACATTGTACTGATCCTAGGGCTATGTCATCAGGCTTGGGACTGTGTCTGCACCTGAAGCCATGGCATAGGCTGTCATCCTTTAAGGATGAACTGTGGCAGGATCTAACATACCTCCTGTAACATTGTGCTGAAACTAGGGCTATGTCATCAGGCTTGGGACTGTGCCTGCACCAGAAGCCATGGCATAGGCTGTCATCCTTTAAGGATGAACTGAGGCAGGATCTCACATACCTCGTCTAACATTGTGCTGATCCAAGGGGTACGTCATCAGGCTTGGTAATGTGCCTGCACCTGAAGCCATGGCATAGGCTGTCATCCTTTAAGGATGAACTGAGGCAGGATCTCTCATAGTTCCTCTAACATTGTTCTGATCCTAGGGCTAAATCATCAGGCTTGGGACTATGCCTGCACCTTAAGCCATGGCATAGGCTGTCATCCTTTAAGGATGAACTGAGGCAGGATCTCACATACCTCCTCTAACATTGTGCTGATCCTAGGGCTATGTCATCAGGCTTGGGACTGTGCCTGCACCAGAAGCCATGGCATAGGCTGTCATCCTTTAAGGATGAATTGAGGCAGGATCTCACATAGCTCATTTAACATTGGGCTGATCCTTGAGCTATGTCATCAGGCTTGAGACTGTGCCTGCACCTGAAGCCATGGCATAGGCTGTGATCCTTTAAGGATGAACTGAGACAGGATCTCACATAGCTCCTCTAACATTGTGCTGAAACTAGGGTATGTCATCAGGCTTGGGACTGTGCCTGCACCTGAAGCCACGGTATAGCCTGTCATCCTTTAAGGATGAACTGAGGCAGGATATCACATAGCTCCTCTAACATTGTGTTGAAACTGGGGCTATGTCATCAGGCTTTCGACTGTGCCTGCAGCTGAAGCCATGGCATAGGCTGTCATCCTTTAAGGATGAATTGAGGCAGGATCTCACATACCTCCTCTAACACTGCGCTGATCCTAGGGGTATGTCATCAGGCTTGGGACTGTGCCTGCACCTGAAGCCATGGCATAGGCTGTCATCCTTTAATGATGAACTGAGACAGGATCTCACACACCTTCTCCAACTTTGTGCTGAAACTAGGGCTATGTCATCAGGCTTGGGACTGTGCCTGCACGTGAAGCCATGGCATAGGCTGTCATCCTTTAAGGATGAACTGAGGCAGGATCTCACATACCTCCTCTAACATTGTGCTGATCCTAGGGCTATGTCATCAGGCTTGGGACTGCCTGCACCTTAAGCCATGGCATAGGCTGTCATCCTTTAAGGATGAACTGAGGCAGGATCTCACATAGCTACTCTAACATTGTGCTGATCCTAGCGCTATTTCATCAGGCTTGGGCTGTGTCTGCACCTGAAGCCATGGCATAGGCTGTCATCCTTTAAGGATGAACTGAGGCAGGATCTAACATACCTCCTCCAACATTGTGCTGATCCTAGGGCTATGTCATCAGGCTTTGGACTGTGCCTGCACCTGAAGCCATGGCATAGGCTGTCATCCTTTAATGATGAACTGAGGCAGGATCTCACATACCTCCTCTAACATTGTGCTGATCCTAGGGCTATGTCATCAGGCTTGGGACTGTGCCTGCACCTGAAGCCATGGCATAGGCTGTCATCCTTTAAGGATGAACTGAGGCAGAATCTCACATACCTCCTCTAACATTGTGCTGATCCTAGGGCTATGTCATCAGGCTTGGGACTGTGCCTGCACCTGAAGCCATGGCATAGGCTGTCATCCTTTAATGATGAACTGAGGCAGGATCTCACATACCTCCTCTAACATTGTGCTGATCCTAGGGCTATGTCATCAGGCTTGGGACTGTGTCTGCACCTGAAGCCATGGCATAGGCTGTCATCCTTTAAGGATGAACTGAGGCAGGATCTCACATAGCTCCTCTAACACTGTGCTGACACTAGGACTATGTCATCAGGCTTGGGTGAAGCCATGGTATAGGCTGTCATCATTTAAGGATGAACTAAGGCAGGATCTCACATACCTCCTCTAACATTGTGTAGATAATGGGCTATGTCATCAGGCTTGGGACTCTGCCTGCACCTGAAGCCAAGATATAGGCTGTCATCCTTTAAGGATGAACTGAGGCAGGATCTCACATACCTTCTTTAACATTGCGCTGAAACTAGGGCTATGTCATCAGGCTTGGGATTGTGCCTGCACCTGAAGCCATGGCATAGGCTGTCATCCCTTAAGGATGAACTGAGGTAGGATCTCACATAGCTCCTCTAACATTGTGCTGATCCTAGGGCTATGCCATCAGGCTTGTGACTGTGCCTGCACCTGAAGCCATGGCATAGGCTGTCATCCTTTAAGGATGAACTGAGGTAGGATTTCACATAGCTCCTCTAACATTGTGCTGATCCTAGGGCTATGTCATCAGGCTTGGGACTGTGCCTGCACCTGAAGCCATGGCACAGGCTGTCATCCTTTAAGGATGAACTGAGGCAGGATCTCACATACCTCCTCTAACATTGTGCTGATCCTAGAGCTGTGTCATCAGGCTTGGGACTGTGCCTGCATCTGAAGCCATGGCATAGGCTGTCATCCTTTAAGGATGAACTGAGGCAGAATCTCACATACCTCGTCTAACATTATGCTGATCCTAGGGGTATGTCATCAGGCTTGGTAATGTGCCTGCACCTGAAGCCATGGCATAGGCTGTCATCCTTTAAGGATGAACTGAGGCAGGATCTCACATACCTCCTCTAACATTGTACTGATCCTAGGGCTATGTCATCAGGCTTGGGACTGTGTCTGCACCTGAAGCCATGGCATAGGCTGTCATCCTTTAAGGATGAACTGTGGCAGGATCTAACATACCTCCTGTAACATTGTGCTGAAACTAGGGCTATGTCATCAGGCTTGGGACTGTGCCTGCACCAGAAGCCATGGCATAGGCTGTCATCCTTTAAGGATGAACTGAGGCAGGATCTCACATACCTCGTCTAACATTGTGCTGATCCAAGGGGTACGTCATCAGGCTTGGTAATGTGCCTGCACCTGAAGCCATGGCATAGGCTGTCATCCTTTAAGGATGAACTGAGGCAGGATCTCTCATAGTTCCTCTAACATTGTTCTGATCCTAGGGCTAAATCATCAGGCTTGGGACTATGCCTGCACCTTAAGCCATGGCATAGGCTGTCATCCTTTAAGGATGAACTGAGGCAGGATCTCACATAGTTCCTCTAACATTGTGCTGATCCTAGGGCTATATCATCAGGCTTTGGACTATGCCTGCAACTTAAGCCAAGGCATAGGCTGTCATCCTTTAAGGATGAACTGAGGCAGGATCTCACATAGCTCCTCTAACATTGTGTTGAAACTAGGGCTATGTCATCAGGCTTTGGACTATGCCTGCACCTGAAGCCATGGCATAGGCTGTCATCCTTTAAGGATGAACTGAGGCGGGATGTCACATAGTTCCTCTAACATTGTGCTGACCCTAGGGCTATGTCATCAGACTTGGGACTGTGCCTGCACCTGAAGCCATGGCATATGCTGTCATCATTTAAGGATGAACTGAGGCAGGATCTCACATACTTCCTTTAACATTGTACTGATCCTAGGGCTATGTCATCAGGCTTGGGTCTGTGCCTGCACATGAAGCCATGGCATAGGCTGTCATCCTTTAAGGATGAACTGAGGCAGGATCTCACATACCTCATCTAGCATTGTGCTGAAACTAGGGCTATGTCATCAGGCTTGGGAATGGGACTGTGCCTGCACCTGAAGCCATAGCATGGGCTGTCATCTTTTAAGGATGAACTGAGGCAGGAAATTCAGGATGCCTCTTTCCAGGAACATGTAACAGTACTTGATATAAAGCATTCAAAGGAGGAAGCAGACTTTGACCACCACAGAGACTTTCTTTGACATCCTTTGCTTTCCTCCTTTTCAGCTAGAAAATCCCAATTTTCCAAGAAGAAAGTTCTTTTTATGACATGGATGACCCCCAACTTTCATAGCACTGGTCTCCCCCCAGCTTGAGCTGTGAAGTGTTTCAGAATGATGAATTCAGTGCTACAGTGTCTGCAGTTGGTTGTGCCAACTTGGAGAACTTTTTCTACAGCCTGGTGTGGTTTAGAATTCATTCAGTGCCAGATCTTTAAACTATTAGACCTTCTGCCAGAAAGAGATCTGCTCAGGGACAGATATGTGCTTACAGAGGATCTGAAACAGATATATACTGTACTCCTCAATGGAGCTCCTTAAAAGGAAAGTCAGGGGGTTCTACTTCCTCCTTTTCCCAGCTCTGAAGTTGCTAAGAGACTTTGTTGCATCTTACATTTCAGAACCTTTAACAAGCTCATCTACTACATCAAGTTCTGTATGGTAAGTCTCCAGGATGTCATGTTTATGCTGTATATTGGTACCTTGATGGTGTTGCTGGATGCCTGTTGGTGTATCAGTGTCTGGAGTCCACGTTCTTTTGGTTCACTGTCATTAGGGCTTCACTTTTATTACAAGGTGTTAACCATTTGTTCTCACATCTGCAGATCCCAGAGTTTTTATCAAGATGTTAGCTGTGGGGCCAAGGCCTTGGAGATTGTTCCCTTATCTGGATGTCTCAGTTCTGGAGACCCCATCAAGGAACTGCCTGATTACACCTTTGTCATTAAACTCCCACAGTTGCAATCTCTGAGGACCTCTGTAAATTGTGAGAAGTCCTCACCGATACCAGCTTAGAGCACTTCCTTTTTGCCCGTTGACTGTGAAGCCTGTCTAAGGGGGCTGCCATCCAGGGAGCCATAAAGGTGTTTTGTACTCTTTCCAACAACTGAATAATGAGAGCATTTGTTTCAATTCTGGATGCATCACTCATCCACAGTGGTGACATGCAAATGAGCATCTTCCATCTGCATATGTCTGCTCCCCCATATTTGCCTATTTGAGTTATCATCAGTGCCTTTGGCTGTCATACCTATTTCCTGCTGACTTAGGCCCCACTGCATAATAAGCTTCTGATCTTCAGCAGGCCAGTGCTATTGAGCCTTCGATGCAAGTCAAGTGAGAACACAGTCCCTTCTCCAAGGAATGGAATAGCCCAGCCTCCCTGCTCCATCAAGTGCTTGAACAGCTTGTCAAACTTGAGTCATCTGGGTTGTAGCTATGACTTTATCCCATTGTGCCACTAGTACTGGATACAGAGAACTACCTGTTTTAATCCATCCATCCATCCATCCACCACCCATTTTTCTCCATTTTTGTACATGAGGTCAGGGTGTCCCTTCAACAGTGACTATCATCTAGAGTCAAGGTTTACACTTGCACACTAATTCTTCCACACCACACACTCACACCTATGGCCAATTTAGAGTGTTTAGTCTACCTACTGCATGTCTTTGGAATGGTGGAGGGAACTGCAACACCCAGAGGGAGCTAATGAAAGCATAGGGAGGACATGCAGACTCTGCATAGAAGGTACCAGAGCTGAAAATTGAACAGGGCAACCTGTTGCTGTGAGGTGACAACGCTATCCGCTGTACCTCTGTGTGCTTGTAGAGACTGCTCCAGAAGCTATACACTTGGCAATATAGGTGAAGTTGCATTATAGGATCCATACTCAGGTCTCCCCTCTGCCTTTTAGTGTATGGCAAGACTAATCTTTATTACACCATTCACATGCTTAAGGATATAGATATTTCAGTAGAATGTGAGGTGTCAGTAGCTACAAAGCCATCGCACCCTCACATTAGTGTTAGACTTTGTATTGATCTGTAGAGCATTTGGCAATTTTCACCAGTCTATAAATGAGTGTTCTTTCTTGCAGCAGAACCCCCAGAGGTCCCAAGGATGTATGTTTTTCTAGTAGGTTGCAAAGTATATCTGTTGTCTCCTCTGTTCAAGGAAAAGTAGACCCTTGAAGAAGGGGCAGATAAAGCAGCTAAGCTATAGGTGGTATGTTTTGCCTTTAAAATTATGGAAGGTTAGTTGACACATAGCCTCTCACATTCTCTTCAGACAAGCAGACCTTAGTGTGGTGCATGAACAAAGAAGCACATCCTCCTACATCCAGAAGTGATGCAGTCTGGCAATGGGTCACATCCTAGGGTGTAACTCTTAAGATTTGTTTACATTCCAGGCAAACATTGCACGTCTACCAGGAAAAACACCAAACAAAACGTACACAAAATGAAAGGCAGTAAACCAGAGTGGATAAGGCAAAAAAGTTCCAAAAGAAATAGCGTAACCACCAAATTTTAATATCCGCTTTCGTCCTCAGACTTCATCAGAATAATGAAGACATTTTAAAAACTCATTTAAATACAAAATTAGTAAATCACATACATTTACTGATTGGTTAAACAATGGTCATATGTTAAAAACAGTTGTATTATTAAAATCAATTGATTAATATAAAGCATTAATCTCATATTACAAAAATAATGTGGAGATAGAAAGATTTTCCTTGTTGATGCTTAACATATTGTCATTTAAAAAACATTTGATGTTAACCGCATCGTTTAAGCCTGGGGTTTGATCAGCATGAAGTTTTATCTGCCACCTAGTCTCACTTTGTTCAACTAACCTCTTAAAATCTCCACCCCTCAAATCAGAATGAACAACTTCCAAAACCGTAAATAAAAATTTTTTAAAATTCAAACATTGGACAGAATGTTTAAAAAGGGCACTATTTTCATTTCTAGTTTTGATGTTGTAAAGATGTTCTTTAATGCGGGTGTGTAAGCTCCTAGTAGTCATCCCTACATAAAATGCAGGGCATGAACTACAGAAGCAAATGTAAACTACCCCTGTGGTCTTGCATGTAACATATTCAGGAACAGAAAATGTTAAGTCCATGCCTTCAATAAAAATCATGGGTCCTTTAGCTAAAAATCTGCAAGTGCTACAACTGTTACAAGGAAACATACCCTTAACAGTAGAAATTAAATTGTTGGATTTAAAAGATTTCTGTTCAAAAGCTTTTTTAATGTTGAAGGAATTTCTAAACACAAAAGAGGGTTTTTTACCTAATACCTCGTAGAGATCTGAGTTACCATGAATAATCTTCCAATTCTTAACCAAAATCTCACGAATCTGGTTGTTGTTAATACTCATGTCCAATGAGCAAACTAGATTATGGTTATACTCAGCCGTATTTGACGGTATATTAGGTGTCAGCATATCATCAGCATCGAGAATTGCTTTATAATGTGATTCCCTTTTGTTGTAAACATCATCAATAATAGAATTCAACAAGGAAAGTTTATAACCTCTTGAAAGAAACAATTGTTTGATAAAATCAAACTCCAATTGTAAGTCATGTACACCAGTTGTCATCCTACAGGCACGGATAAATTGCCCCTTGGGAATGTTCTGAATAATGTGTGTGGGATGAGCGCTAGTGAAATGTACATAACTGTTAGTAAAAGTTTCCTTACGGTGAATTTTACTATGAAAGCGCCCTTCTAAAATATCCCACCAAATGTTTACATCCAAGAAATTAATAGAAATACCAGAACAACCTAAGGTAAATTTTAAAAAACTACCTCTAGTATTCAAGGAATGGAGAAATTGTTGCACAGTAGTGTCGTCCCCTTGGATGATGAACAGAAGGTCATCAACAAAGCGACAATAAAATAATATTGAAAAATCATTTTTAACTACATTAAGAATAGTATCCTCCCACCAGGACATGACTAGGTTAGCATAAGCCGGTGCCGCTGATGACCCCATGGCTACCCCTCTTTTCTGTCTGTAGAAAGATTTCCCAAACAGAAAAAAATTATTCTGTAAAAGTATTTCAACAAATCTACAGATAGTAGAGATCTGTCCAGAGCTGATGTTTTTGTTTTTACCTAGAATATGACGGATGGCTTCAACTCCGTCATCATGGGGGATACAAGTAAAAAGGGAAATAACATCTAATGTAAAAATGATGTGATGGCCAGGATCAAAATTCTCTTTAATACAGCTTTCCCTTACTTTTTTCAAAAAATCCCATGAGTCCTTTAAATAGGACTCAAAATTAGATACCAATGGGCTTAAAACAGCATCAATAACCAAAGCAATCCCTTCCGTTACAGAATGGGGGGCAGAAACTATTGGCCGAAAGGGTGGATCAAAATGATTTTTATGAGTCTTCGGGATGCCAAACAGAATACCAATTCTAGGTTTTTCAATAAAACAAAATTCATATACATCCAGAGTAATTTCACCTGACATTAAGGCATCATATAAGAAGGAATGAATTAATCTTTCCTTTTTCTTGATATCAAACAACTTAACAATTTCATATTCGTCCTGATTTTCTAGCAGTTTTAACATTTTTTCATTATATAAATCTTGAGACATAATTACAATGTTTCCACCTTTGTCACTTCTCATAAATCTAGTGTTATAACTTATCTTTTTTAACCTGTTAAAGGCTTGTCTTTCATCGATATTTAAATTGTGCACTGGCCTGTCTCTTTCTCTAAAGGAAGAATGCAGTTCTTGCAAGCAAGCTTCCTCATAAATTTTTAATGTGTGTACCAATGGGGGGTTAAAATTAGAAGATTTTATCAACTTTTTGTCATAACATGAAACATCATTTAAAATATAGGCAAGGTTAAGTCTCCGAATAAATTTCTTAATATCTATTGTAGTTTTACATAAATCTGCTTTTCTAGTAGGGACAAAATTAAGTCCCAACCTGAGAATACGTGTTTCAAATGGCCCTAAGGTAATATCAGTCAGGTTAATAATGTCAAAGTTGGTCGATACTACAGATTCTTTTCTGCTCCAGAAGCTATACACTTGGCAATATAGGTGAAGTTGCATTATAGGATCCATACTCAGGTCTCCCCTCTGCCTTTTAGTGTATGGCAAGACTAATCTTTATTACACCATTCACATGCTTAAGGATATAGATATTTCAGTAGAATGTGAGGTGTCAGTAGCTACAAAGCCATCGCACCCTCACATTAGTGTTAGACTTTGTATTGATCTGTAGAGCATTTGGCAATTTTCACCAGTCTATAAATGAGTATTCTTTCTTGCAGCAGAACCCCCAGAGGTCCCAAGGATGTATGTTTTTCTAGTAGGTTGCAAAGTATATCTGTTGTCTCCTCTGTTCAAGGAAAAGTAGACCCTTGAAGAAGGGGCAGATAAAGCAGCTAAGCTATAGGTGGTATGTTTTGCCTTTAAAATTATGGAAGGTTAGTTGACACATAGCCTCTCACATTCTCTTCAGACAAGCAGACCTTAGTGTGGTGCATGAACAAAGAAGCACATCCTCCTACATCCAGAAGTGATGCAGTCTGGCAATGGGTCACATCCTAGGGTGTAACTCTTAAGATTTGTTTACATTCCAGGCAAACATTGCACGTCTATCTCATGCACAGCTTCAGCTCCCTCCTCTGGATATAAGGATAATGGAATCCTACCTGGTCCCGAGAGAATCCCAGAGGCTCACATACTCACTATAAGAAAGAATGGAGTCTTGCACCTTTTTCACTCAGTTCACTAGTACATTACAAGTTGATGAGTTCATGCTTTCTCATGTAGAGAGTTGATGGGAATATGTTTCTTGGACAAGGAAAATTCCTGTATGCTTTTCTACTTATCTCTCTGATTCTCCACCTAATCACTACATTCAAAGAAGAAAGAACAAAACTCATCTTCATTGCTCCATAGTTACTAAGAAGGGAGGCTGGCATAAAGGTTACAATATTTGCCTTACAGACACAAAGTGCAGGGTTTGAGTCTCACATGAGTTAGTTGGCCAGGCTTAAAATGGCCCACAAGGGCAGTTAGGCTAGTACTAATCTATGAACCTATAAGATGCCAGGTCCAATGCAGTACAGGAAATTTTAAAGTACAAGCCAGAGAAGCTTCCTTCATTTAGAGTGATAAATGCCTCTGGCACAGCAGCTGGAACATCATTTAGATCCCTTAGTTCCACTGGATTTTCCCTTGGGAATTGTGGAGCTGACTAAAGGCACTAGAAGGCTTTCCACTTGGGAAACAGTTCTGATAAGTAGAAGAATTTGTTTCCTGTTTAATTTCTACAAATGTTTTGGGTTTCTAATACCATAATGGGAATGGACCCCATTCCTAAGTCAGGGTATAATTAAATTTCATGAAATTAGTATTGTTTCAGTCTTTGATGTTAGCCAAAAGTACTCTTTACAGCACTGGGAATTTGCCCAGAAATAACTCATGCAAATTATATGGAGTCACGTGTATTGGTAGCATATCTAAATACGACTGTAGATTATTTTTTTATTAGACTCATTGATCCTGCTACTGTTGGAACTGCCTGGGTATCTTTCTTCTACAATGCTCTCATTTCTTCCTGCAAATCCTGATATTTTATGACTTAGTAACTCTCTGTACATGAGACATTGTAATCGCTAGGTGTAGCAATTTCAATGATCAATGCTACTTTTGTCTTTTTTCATGGACTACTATATCTGGTTCTCTCACATCTATTTTTTGAACTGTTGGTAATGGGTGATCCCATGTGATGTGCACTTCATCATTCTCTCTAATGTTTTGTGATTCATATTTCCAATGCTTCTCAGCTACTTATATATTGTAATTTTTGCACAATCTCCAGTGCAATGGTTTTGCTACATTACTGTGCCTTTCAGTGTACAGGCCATCTGCTGTGAGTATATCACACCCAGCAACAAGGTGTGTGAATGTTTTCAAATCTTTTTTCAGAACCTACATTTGTCTGTTTCTTCCACATGTTCTATCGACTTTGTAAACCAATGTGTACATAGTACACTATACCGGGCTGCCATTACTAGCCTTTCATCCTTTGGTGGACAAAAGGGTTGCAATGTAGGATGCAGATGCTGGAATGCTCTCTTAGTCAAGGGCATGACATCATGATGTGCCAACAAGATGCATGTACAACCCCTAATGGAGGAGACAGAGAAATGTTTTAATTATTCCAAGCTGAAGATATCAGAAATGGAAATCCCACCAGTTTTTCACTGATAGCCTCCTTGTAGATTAGCTAATATGATGAATTCATACTCTGTTATGTACTTAATAGATACTGTGGCAGGTTGGGAAATTATGTCCATGGCCAATGCTCCCCATTCTGTTCAAGAAAATTAAAAAAAAAATGATGTGGGGAAAAGGCAATGGCCACAGTTTAGCAATTATGTTGGGCCATAGAGTGTTAACAGTACTGTTACTGGCGGCTGCCAGAAAATGGCTGTTTTCTTCCATGTTACAATACTTTTTATACAGTTCTAAGAGAAGCTCATTTGTGTGTGTGTGTGTGTGTGTGTGTGTGTGTTGGGGGCTTAAAGGATGAAGGACTTGTCTTTATGCAGAAAATGCTGCTTATCTTTTTTAAGGGGTAGATTTGTTTTTGGTGATTCTTACAGTGGATGATAAATACAAAATCATGGGAAAAGTGGAAACAGCAGCCATTTTGTAGCCCTTATAGAAAAGAAAGGTAAGCTACAATTTCCACTTCCTGCTGTCACAGAACTTTCTGTAATTTTCTTATGAATGACATGGGGGGTAGATAGAGGGCAGTGGTAACAGATCCACCATCATGCTTCATGTATCTACTAAGTGCCTTGTGTATTGCTGCTTCATAATTTATGTTCTCTTCAAATGGTAAAGTTATACGTCTTTAACTTTTTGTTATACAAACAGTGTATATGCTTTGGTAGCACATATGTTAAAAGTGGAATGATACAGAGAAGATTAGCATAGCCTCTACAAATGTGTGAAGCATTCTGTATTATAGTTGATTCAGAGAAGATTAGCATAGCCCCTACAAATATGTGAAGCATTCTGTATTATAGTTGACATACTGGTTAAGTTGTTTACCTGAAAAGCACAAAGTACAGGGTTTGATTCTCACCTTTGAAAGGGAAATTGGCTAGGCTTAAAATGATCCACAAAATCAGCTAGCCTAGTGATTACCTATGAATCTATGCATATTTTTTTCCCATGTTTGTTGTAGTTTATATGCCTTTTTCTTTTATGTCTTTGTTGTCCATTTCTCATCTACGAAATGCTAGTATCTATTATAATTGCTTACAGTGCATTTTTTTTGTGTTCTCTTAGGTTGTTCCTGTAAAGGTTAAGCCATCTGATGAGTGAACCTGGTTACCGAAAACAAATACTAAATGAACACCATATTAAGTAACGAGAAGTGAAAACAAATGTGTAGAGTCATTCAGGCTGAAGGTGAAGTCACACTTCAGTCAGTCCGAATAGACATTTAAGGTATGGCATGAGATTGAAAAATTCTCTTGTAACACAGCATGTCCTTTTATGGCATCTGAAATGTTCAGTGATGCTTATTTGAATACAGCACCTGAATAATCACACATTATTCAAATGAGACCTTGGCTTTGGGTTGTGTCAGTCAGAAAATGAGGTACATGGGATATATAAAGAGCTTATCCACAATGTACCATAATTAAGCAAAGCAGAAACATTCATTAGACCTTGGTGGGTAGGTCATGAAAGCTACAGTGCAAGAGACAGCACTGGTGTGAACGGGATGCAAAGAGAAAACATTCTGATGTAGTTTTCAGTCAGTCAGAATAATTATTTTTTCCAAGCTCTATTAAGTACTTTTAACTAAAGTTGCAAACTGCCTTTAAATTATCGAAAATCTGATTGGCTGGAATGGCCTGCAGCTCATAATATTTATGTGCCTTATTCTTGCTCACAGCTCATTATATTAGTCACGTTTTCTATGGCTTTAGTGAAAGTAAATTTCTGTATTAATTACCATATTCCAGCCAGTGGTATAATAGTACATGTAGACCTTGGGAGGATGCAGTGGTAATCTCTTTCACCTCACAGCACCTCCATTGTGTTACTGCTCTTGAAATGCCATAGTGCATCTTCAAAATGCAGAGATTTTCTAAAGTTAACCCTCCAGCTAATGAATTTACAATAATTTTGAACATTTTAGCCATTTTTTTATTTAATTAAGTCTTGTAATTTCCTGGTATTATAGGATCGTAGTATCACAGGAGAATAAAAGGCTAACAACCCTAAAGGGCCTTTTTAAGCCTAGCTATGCTTCCCAGAAATATTAGAAAGGTATAGGTCCCTTAGGTTTTTTTGGTGGGGGTATATAAATTTAGGTATGAGTGCTTGAGCATTTACAAGCTTCTTCTTTAACAGAGACATTGAGAGAAAAAGCCCTGACTATGACCCAGATGGCCCAAGTTCATATCTCTCAACCTCTTAGCACAAAAATTCTGGACAAAGAAAAAAATAATGGTGGGATAAAGCCCCTAAAATAGGGACAAATTTTAAATATTGCTCTTAGAAACTTAGAAAGTTGCTAGAATTAAAGGTATTGTGTTACCATGCATTTTCTGAAGGATATGAAGTCTGAAACTGAAACATCTGCCATTATTTAGTGAATTCAGTCCATACGGATTTGCCACAAAAATCCAGAAAAAGACAAATTTTATGAGGAACAGACCCAAAATATGAAGCAAAAATCTAGACATTCTGTGAAAATCTTGACAGTTGAGAGGTATGCCCAAGTTTGATTTGTGGCTCAGGCACTGGAGGAACTGGGTGGGGGAATGGTGGCTGATGTTAGCCCACCCATGATGGGGGGAGGGTAGTAGTCTAATCATTGCATTACATGGTGTTTAGAGAAGAGCAGGCATGCATTGTTTAGGGACATATACTTAGCTCTGCCTAGTTATTGATGGTAGCCTCCCAAGAACCCTCAGTAGTATGGACACATGCATTAAGCGCAAGGGAAAATGATAGGCCTGTGGCCAAATGTCAGTTAGCAATACAATGTAATGATGGGTTCACTGTGTAATTCTGGGACCCAAAGAACAGCTATCAATGCTGGTCCATCCTGCAGCATTCATATAGCCTCAGACTGGAAAGGAATTAAACCAGACCATCAGGGGACTGGAACAAGGATGTGCCTCTTCTTTGCAGGTAATATGGAAGTAGGATGCAATACAGCACACAGTAAACCTTCTTGCACACCTGAATAATGGCTTCTGTCCAGTAGGCTCTCATCCTGATCTTTGGGGGGGGGGGGTGATGTTACCAGGAAGGGAATCAAAAAAGCTTTTAAAATGGTATTTTAAGTGTTTTTATAAAGAAAGACTTTTGCAATATTAATGATGTCTGTAAACATTCCCAGTACTGTTGCTGTTGTAATTGCAAAACAGTGTGTGTGTGTGTGTGTGTGTGTGTGTGTGTGTGTGTGTGTGTGTGTGTGTGTGTGTGTGTGTGTGTGTGTGTGTGTGTGTGTGTGTGTGTGTGTGTGTGTGTGTGTGTGTGTGTGTGTGTGTGTGTGTGTGTGTGTTATACATATAGTTATAAAATGTGAACTGTCATGAGACAGCTTTTCCAAAAAGAGGAACGAGGCCCTGACTATATCCCACACATCCTGTGTTTGCTGGAATGAGGCCCTGACTATATCCCACACATCCTTTGTTTGCTTTGTGGACCAGGTACTGAAGTAGCAGGCCAGGTAGGGATGAGAGTGTGATGTAGAATTTAGCTTGCCCATCCTGGGGAGAGGGGTTGGCTAAATGCCTCACTGAAGAAATGACAGTGTGGGTAAGTCTTATTATGTGTACTACATAAATAAGGGTAAAACGTTTGGGGAAGAGTGTCAGTTGTCTCAAGGAAATTTATTACATTTTAGCTGTGTATAGGGGCATACACAGACAAAATGTGCACTATTCATGTATGCTGGAATGCAGGGAGGGAGGAATGAATGGATGGGATCTTGATGGTCTAAAAGGAGGGACAGGGGTAAAGGAAAACATTTGCAGTAGCTTATTTTTTTTAGAAAAAATTATTTATCTGGTGTTCTACAAAATAATACTTTTAGATTTTAAATTTAGATTCCACAACGGACAGGTATCCTGTAAAGGGCTGATTCTACTCTTTAAGTACACTGCTTTCTGGGATAGACTCCAGCTTACCCACAGTATCAGAGAATGTAAAACTTCAGATTAGTTTTCCAATCTACTGAATTTTGGCCTGTAATGTTTAATTTGTATTCGCTACATGTACATTTCTGTACCAGTAATGGATCTTCAACAGGCCCTCCACAATAGATAGCAGCTTTAATCACCTTCATGAATATCTTTTCAAGATGATTCTTCAGATGTTTCAAGCTTCTGCTCCTTGGACATAAGTGTCTGTGTATTTCCAATGATCTCCAGTTCTTTCTTGCTGCTTACACAGTTTGGATATCATAATTAATATTCTTATTATCAAGTTCCCCTTACTGATTGTCTAAAAATTCAAAAGCCTTCCATTTGTTCACACAAGTGTCTTATTATGAATCAGGATCCACCTAGAGGTTTGTCTCCATTGTCTAGTATCGGGAGTACAATGTTAAGATTTGTTTAAAATGCCAGTGGTTCAGTACAGACACACTGATACAAAATCTTTAGATGTTTGAGGTGTACATCTTTGCTTGTAAAGAAGTAGAAATGCTGGACAGCTTACACAGGATTGTATACTTCACATGTCAGAAAAAAGAAATTATCTGGTCTTCTGCAAGATAACCCATATTAATTTTATGTTTAGATTCCACAGTGGACTGGCATTCTGTTCAGGACTGATTCGATTCCTTAAGTCCACTACTTTCTGGGATAGACTCCAGCTTGCTTGCAATCCTGTCTAAGATGAAGTGGGTATCAGAGAATGTAAAACTTCAGATTAATTTTCTAGTCTGTTGTACATGGCAAATGCTAGAAATGTTGGATAGCTCACACAGGATCATATACTTTGCATGATCCCAGACTTGAACCGAAGAGAATTAAGGTAAGGAAGCAGTGTAAAACCTATGCCATTAGCTAAGTCAGTAACCTCAATGATGGTCCCAGTGTCCTTGCTACTGATGATAGGCAAGGGGTCAGGCTCTTATTAATCAATGGCCATTAGCTATGAGGGAGATCAGAAATGAGTCACCCCACCCAAGAGTTGAGGACTATCCATCTTGCACTTGAGCATTTTATTTCACAGCAGCCTTGTATTAAGAAACCCATGAGTCCCTGGATATGGCTATAAGATGGAGTTTTGGCCCTTGCCTTCACTGAAGGTGAAGTCTCACTGACAATATTTGAACTAACTGCTGCTAGTCCTCTACACTAGTTGGGTCTATGGTCACTGATATGGTGTTGTGTAGCCTAAGCCATAGCAGAAGCTGACTGAGTAAGCAAAAGAGTGCATGATTGGAGAATATCACTTGATGCTAGCCCAGGGCCTTGCACCAGGCTCTCATCCCGTTGCACTATGTTATCTCATATGAGTTCATGTGAGCAGTTCCTTCTAACTCTAGTGGCCTTTTCACTCAGAGACAACATATAATACTAGGCTGCTGGGCCTCAGTCCTCCCAAATTTAAAGAAAAAGCACACTTTTATTTATTTATTTATTACTTTTTATTTATTTGTTTTGTTTTCTTAATAAATAGCTGACTTTCTCATTTCAGGTCTCAGAACTCCATGCATGCCCATTCACGGAGTTCCAATTTTTACAACGTAAGAAGTCATCTAACTTGGCTGGGCTATTTTTAAAACACTCCAGCCTTTAGGCATATAGAGCTCTAGAGAATAACGTGATTGTCTTTTTTCAGGTCCTTCTGTCATTTTAGGTGATGTATGTCTTCTGCGGTGGTGCAGCGGTAGCGTTGTTGCCTCACAGCAAGAGGTTCTCCCGTTCGATTCTCGGCTTGGGTTGGGAGTGCCTTCTGTGTGGAGTCTGCATGTCCTCCCCACGGTCGAGTGGGTGTTCAAAAGACATGCGTTGAATGGACGTGCCTTCGTTGAAGGTTGGGTGTCAGGCTGGCAACTCGACACCATAAAAAAAAAAAACAACTGCCAATCATTAGCGGACCGGAGTTCCACTGTGGCAACCCCTAACCGGGAAAAGCCAAAAGACAAACAACAACTACAACAACGAACAACATTCCATTGTGGGCTATATGGGTTGCTAAGTGAAGCAGTTGAAAGAGTGAGCAGCTTTTCCATTGGTTCAGACTGCATCAGATGACTGTTGCCTAAAGGACACTGAATCACATGTGAAAGTGAATAGGTGGCAGATGGAGTAGCAAGTGAGGAAGAAAACATTTTTTGATTAAATATTATGTTGTTTTTGACTTTCATCATTCTTGTCAGATGGTATATATTATTTTTTGATACAGTGTGTGTGTGTGTGAACATATATATTTGTGTGTGTGTGTGTGTGTGTGTGTGTGTGTGTGTGTGTGTGTGTGTGTGTGTGTGTGTGTGTGTGTGTGTGCAGGGGGCTTGACATAAATTACAGTAGCCATTTTTACTGTTATAGTTTTTACTTTATTACAGTTAGACATCTGAAGTGAACACAGTCAATTATAAGGTTATAACAGATTTTTGCAGTGGCTATCTGTGGATAAAAATAATTGACTTTGCTTTGTTTGCTTAAGCTAGTTAGTCATTATTCTGGCTTTGCAAAACTCATGTGTATTTGTGTGAAACAAATTGGTTGCTATTAATATAAAACAAACATGAAATACATTATTGTGACCAATATTTTATGTTATAGTCAGATATATGAAGATCTAAAGTATATACAGTTAACAAAGTATAATTGCTGAGTACCACGGCTGCCTCTAAATGAAAGCAACTGACTCTGCTATCGTTTGCTCATGTTAATTAATCATTAATCTGACTTTGCAGGACTAGAATGCATTTATGCCAAGTAAGTTGAAATACTTTACTGTAACTGCTTTGTGTTGTGTGAAACAAACTTGAAATACAGTACTGTGACTATTTTGTTCCACAATCAGAGATATGATGGTACACAGTCAACAGAGTAGCTGTAATTGTTAGATACAGGGCTGTCTAGTATGAAACTGACTGACCCATCAGTTGTGGTGAAGTTGAACCGTAAATAACCAGGCATTACAGAAATAATGTACTTTTGTGTGAAGCAACTTAGAATACTTTACTGTAGCTATTTGGAAACACTGTAAGACATTTTAGGTGTGCATTTAATAAAGTTACTGTAATTAAATTGATGTGTATATAGGCTGTCTGTGGATAAAAGTGATTTATCCTGGTGAACTTTATCTCAGACAGTCACTGACCTGGCTCAGCTGGAGCAGTGTCACAGAAAGTATTGTATTTTCTAAAATAAATATAAAATTGTTATTATGGCTTGTGCATATATGCCTGTGAGTATGGGGCATATTGCAGTACCTATGAATAACAGGCTTACCATAATTTCTTTCACCTTCTGTCAAAGTCAGCATTGTACAGAATAAATGGCTATATTTAGTGGTCTGCACAGGATGTGTGTGAAAATAATTGATCATTGGTAAAGGAGTGTAGTGAGTGGCTTTGCCATCTCACAGCACTTCATTCTCTGATTGAATTATTGGTTGTGGTTCCTTCTCACTGGATTCTTTCATTCCCTCCTTGTCTCTGTATAGGTTTTATCCAGGTCCTGTGGTTTCCATCAACACCCTAAAGACTTGCTGTAAATGTGCTCTAACTCTGTCAGTTTGCAGGAAAGCATGCAGTGTAAGAGAGAGAGAGAGAGAGAGAGAGTGTGTGTGTGTGTGTGTGTGTGTGTGTGTGTGTGTGTGTGTGTGTGTGTGTGTGTGTGTGTGTGTGTGTGGGGGATGCACGTATGTGCATGTATGTGTATCTTGTGACAGTCCTATATGCATGTATGTGTATCTTGTAACAATCCTGACTTTTCTGAGGCAGCACAGTGTCAGTATGTGTGTTAATTTGTGGAAAAATATGCATAGTATTGGGGGAAACATACAAAACTCTTCTGGATAGCATTAAAAAGAATAGTTAAGTAATATTTTTCAAGAATAATGCATAAGATGCATCACTGAGCATTTAAATCTTCAGAGCTTCATGGGACAACCAGTGCTCTAGATCCCCAGTTGTATATGAGAATTTTGACACAGGGTTAGTAGGAGGTGCTTTTTTCATCCTCTAATCTGGACTCCAATTAGTCTAAAACCAGTCCTGCTCAGAGGTGTTCAAAGAAGGTTCATTTATCTTGTGTTAAAATTGATGAAAATATAGTCATTAGCTATTTAACATTCTTCACAACTAAACGTCTGGCGTGTATAGAGAGAGTCACTATAGTTTCTCTAGGGTCAGTGTACTATGTAGGAGACTCACACTGGAATAGATTACAATAGTCATTATTTTTCCACTTTTCTCATAGTCAGTCATCATATGTATATATAGGTTGCTATCTTTTCGGGTAAAGGGCATGGTATTTATATACATCTCACAGCAATGGATTGAAATATGTTAACAGATAATTTTTTTCATTTTCTCCCAGTTAAACATTAGAGGGGTTCATAGACAGAAAAAGGGTCTTTCTTGGCAGTTGGGGTGAGGTGGAAAGGGTATATACAAGTGTGACAGCAACAACTTGAAATATATGACTGCATCCATTTGATCTTCCATTTTCACCCCAGTCTAACACCAGATGGGTCATTAACAGTGTGTAATAATTTTGTACGCCATTCCAGATAGCTCCATCCATTCAGATGCTTCCTGAAAATGCCCCTACTTGCTTTGAAGTTACTAGTCACCACTGCTTTTTCTTGGTCCTGAGTAGGCAACCTCAGTCTTCCCCTATATCTGTCTTATAAGAGGGAGCAGTTTATCCCTTTTGAGTGCCATTGCTTGGAGAAAATTTTCCTTTCCTTCAGAGACCACATGAGTCTAAGAATCTGAAGAACAAGGTCCTTGTTCTCAGAGCTAGAGAGAAGTAATTATCCCTCCAAATGGCCATTACTTTGGGAAAATATCTGTTTCATGAAGACTTTTATGGGCTTGGTAGTGGCCTCTCTTCATTGTTTCTAGAAAGACTCAGTAAGTACCTAAAGTAGAACGAGAATCATTTACCTGTCTGCCTTTAAGAAGGCTGACTCAGTCTATAGCACTGCTGTTGTCCTGTTACCACATTTTGGAAGCATCCTAAGGCAGGCATTATGTCATCTGCTTAGTCTAGCACAGGCCACATACTCCTCAGCATTTGGAAAACCTTGTGCAAGGCAGAACATCAGAAGCTAAGGACAGGTTTGACTTAAGGGATTTCTCTTCTGTTACATTAGCCAAGAGGTTTTTCATTTATTCGTCACATCTGTCCCATTTCAGCCTCTGTGGTGGATCATCAAAAAATCTTTCCAAACTTCCAGAGTTTGCAGCCACTAAGTCATAATGTCAGTGAGTTTCTGTTGCATGTTCTACACTACATTGCTGTAATGCAGTACTCAGAGCAGTAGCCATGGTATGTTTATGCATCAGATGGGTGTGTCTGATAATTTCATCCCTCTGTAATTTACCTAGTTGTCTAACCTGAGAGCTCTGTATGGAAATTGTAGGTAAGTTTCAGAAGAAGAGAGAGAGAGATAGGTAGTGTTGAAACCATATATAAATGTCTCCATAGTGCTCTTTGTCTTCTACCAGTATGTCCTTTGTCCCCAAGAGGGAGAATCCTCCTTGTGGGCATTTTGTGTCACATCAGGTAGCCGTGGCTACATATCCTTCACCAATTCAATCTCCCAAGAGGCAGGAAATGACACAAAATCCTGACTGCCCAATAGAGCTGCCTGAAGCTAGTTGATTATCTAGACTTGCCTCACTTGAGATCTGTTTGGGACAAGTGATCTTGAATGTGGTTCCTGAGATACATTGTCAAACTCTTTCAAGAGCTGTTCTGGCTGATCAGTAAATGTCTGTGAAGCTGTATGTATGGCATCAGGCTCTTTATCATAAAGGTACCACAGAACCTGCGCCGACTTCAGAGTAGGTTCTACTCATGCCTCTTCATGGTTCTGAAAAAAAAACAGAAATAGAGGGCTTCGGTTCTTAGTGAATTCACTGAATGCATCTAATATTGCAAGTGCCAGATGATTTATTTATTTAAATTTGTTGACCGGGAGTGTCCAACTGGACGTAGGTACATTTTCAGCGGAGGCCCGGAGAGAAAAGCTCCACAGTTAAAATAAACAGACAGTAGTTACATTGGATTACATAGCGATTAACAATTTAACATGGCAATTACTTACAACATATTTACAGATGAAGAACATAGTACATCAGTAGACAACTAGAATCTTTATCTGTGAAGTACATAACAGACATTAACAAATGTTACAATGAGAAGTTCCTGCTGTATAATAAGTACTAGGCTTATGAGCATCAGAGCTTACTATACTCAAGGTAGTTAGTGGAGTGGAAAGAAAGGTAGTGGTTGGATGGGGTGGATGATATTAGAGTGGGAGTTGCAAGGGCATAGCCAGCATGTTTTTAGGTGCGCTTTTAGTAAAGTTTTGAAGTGGGTGCATGATGGTACGGAGGTAATTGTGGGTGGGAGTGAGTTCCATAATTTGGCTATACCACAAGAGAATAGTGCTTCACCAGCAGAGTTATTGGCTTTAGTGATCTGCAAGTGATTTTTGTTGCTGGATCTTAGTGGTCTGGTGGTGCGATAGGGTTGGAGTAGATTCTGGAGGGATGGGACATTTAGTGGATGGTTTACTAATTTGTGGGCGAGTGAGAGTTGATACCACTGAAGGAGGTGAGGGAGTTCAAGCCAGCCCAGTTCAACAAGTGAGAGACAGTGGTGACTACGGTAGGATGCCCCTGTGGCGAATTTGGCGATTTTGTTGTAGCAGGTCTCTAGCTTGTTTAGATCACATTGTCTTAGGTTGGTATATATTGGAGAGGCATAAAGTAGGGTGGAGATAAGGTGGAAATTTGCTATTGAAATCTTTGCTGCTTTGGTGAGAAATTTCTGTATAATGCTCCTAGATTTTGTGGAATTTTTTATGTTCATGGATATGTGAATGTCAAATTTTAGTTTATTGTCTATTTCCACTCCTAGCGATTTGGTGTGTTCAGTTGGGTATATAGTGGTGTTGTCTTTTGCTGTGATGTTAAAGTGAGAGTTGTTTTGAGTATGTTTGGTGGGTTGGAAGATGAGTAGTTTAGTTTTGTTTGGGTTGAGTATTAATTGGGCATCGGATAACCATATTTCAACAGAGGAAAAGGCTTCCTGTGTGACTTTTTGCAGTTTTGGTAGGGACTGGGCTGAGCAGATGATGGTTGAGTCATCTGCGTATTGTATGAGTGTGCCATGTTTGGTGGCAGAGGCTAGATTATTGGTGTAAACAGAGAAGAGTAGGGGTCCAAGGATGGATCCTTGGGGAACCCCTATGGAGACAGGTAGTTGGGGAGATATGTCATTCTGCCATACAACGGATTGTTGGCGGTCAGACAGGTAACTCTGAAACCAGTTGGTGACTGATTGTGAGAAGGATAGGTTATTGAGGACAGAGATAAGTTGTTTGTGTGGGACCATGTCAAATGCTTTAAATAGGTCTAGGAAAGTATCAGAGGAGAGATAGCCATTGTTTTTATGCTGAAGGATAGTGTTAGTAAAGGAGAGTAAGGCAGTGGTGGTGCTATGGTTTGGTCGGAAACCATGCTGAGTACTGGAAAGGAGGTTGTTAGTAAGGAGGTAGTCTGAGACCTAAGAGTGTATGCATCTTTCTAGTATTTTGGAGAGTGGAGAGAGAATAGCTATGGGGCGGTAATTGGTTAGTTCTGCGGAGGGTCCGCCTTTGTGGAGGAATTATATGTGATACTTTCCACAGTGTGGGAACGTAACTTTCTGACAGAGATCGGTTAATCAAGATGGATACTGGGTAGGCCAGAGCATCAACTGCGATTTGTAGGTATTCACTTGGGAGGTTGTCTGCTGCTAATTTGGTGGGTTTAAGTTTAGTTAACAGTTTTTTTATGTTGGAGGTAGGTACAGGAGAAAAAGAGAAGGCAGTGGGGAGATTACTAGTTGAAGGTGTGGGTTGGAGGGAGGGTTGTGTTGTTTAGCTAGTGATAGTATGGTTTGGGTGAAGTGTGTGTTGAATGAGGTAGCAATATTTTCTGAGGAGTAAGGGATGTTAGGAGGAGGGGTACTGACTTTGCCTGGGTGGAGGATGGAGTTTATGGAGGACCAGAATTATTTGGGGCTGTGTTGTGAGGAGTCTAGGGCAGACTGGTAGTATTGAAATTTGTCCTGTTTTATTAGCTTTTTGACTCTATTGCGTAGTTCTAGGAATTTCTGTCTAGTTGAGGGGGTTTTGGTTTTGCGCCAGTGCTCCCAGGCTTTATCCCTGTTTTTCATTTCTGACTTAGTGGTTTTCTGTAGCCATGGGGAGGGTTGTGCTTTGGTTCTGGAAAATCTTATGGGGGCATGGTAATTAAGGATGTTCAGGAAGGTAGTATTAAAAAATTCAACTGCGTCATCTAGACTGAGGTACTTTAGAGGATGCCAGTTACATTCTTTGAGGGATGAGATGAATGTGAGTGGGTTAAAATTTAGTTTTTTATGTATTTGACAGTAGATGACAGGTTTAGCTTGGTACAGGTATTTTTTGAGTAGGAATGTTGGGGAGTGATCACTGAGGCTATCTGATAAGCAGCCTGTTATATATGACTGGGGGCTCTTACTGACTAGTATCCAATCCAGGGTAGTGTGCTTGCTGGAGTTTTTATTTATCCTGGTTGGCGACTGGACTAGTTGGGTGAAGCCATGAAGGTGTACATGGTGGGTTGGATTGTTGCCAGAACAGGATTGCCAGTCAATATTGAAATCACCTAAAATGATAGTTTCTTGGGGAAGAGGGTGGGTAGACCAGCTGAGGAGGTTTTCTAATGGAGGGATGTTTTGGCCATGTGGAAAGTAGTATCCAATTATGTTGATGGTTTTGTTTTGGTTTATTTTGAGGTTGGTATATATTATTTCTTCATTGCCTATTTGTGGAGCTGATGATTTTAAGATCTGGATGTTTAGAAGCTGTTTAAATATTATAGCTAAACCACCTCCTTTTTTGTTTAGCCGGTCTACTCTTAGTATGCCGTAACCTGTAGGGAGTATTTGCTCACTGGTAATGTGAGGTTTTAGCCAGGTTTCTGTCAGGATGACTATATCTGGGGAGTACAAGTCTATGATGGCATGGAGTTCATGGACTTTGTTGGATATACTTCTAATATTTAGGCTTAGTAGAAGGAAGTCACTTGGCTTTCTATTGGCTATAATATGGGAGAAGTTGTGGTTTCTAGTCTGATTATGAGGATTGGGGTTTGAGATGGTAGGGCCAGGGTTGGGGTGGATGTTTCCACTTAGGGCTAGTTTTGATATGCATGAGATTATTAGTTTTCTCAGTTTTTGAATGTGTTTGTTTATAAGGGAAACTTTATGATTGTGCTCTGTGGGTAATAGGTATGGTGGGAGGGTTACTATGTTAAGTTGTAGGGATGCTTTATGTTTGAGTAATATAGTTGGTAGAATATGTGGGGGGTGCATAGGGATGTTTCTTGAGTTGGTGGGAGGGGAGCTGAGTGAGGGTGAGACATGAGTGGTGGTGTGAGTAGTAGTACAGTGGTAGTGGTTGAGTGGGGGAATGATGGAGCTTTGGTAGGATGTAAGATATGCAAGGAGAGTGCATGCAGTGAGCATAGGTAAGGTATGCTTATACATGTTAGTTGAGGAGGTGTGACAATAGTGGGAAGATGGAGGAGGTAGTGTTGGGTTAGCGCTGTGGTTGGCTATTGGAAAGATGGGAGGGGTTTGAGTGCAATAAAGGTGGGACCACTGGGGGCGGGAGGGAATAGGGGGCAGGGTGGTGAGCGAAGCGGGTAGAGACCCTGTTAGTTGCTTGTATGAGGGGGCTGGAAACAATCAGTTAACAGAGTTAACTGATAAATGAACATATGATAGTGACAAGGGTGGTTGTAGTTTTAAAAATGGTGCCTGCCACAGGTAATATTTATTAACTTTGGTTGTCAATGATATCATGATAATGCTTCTGACCCTGATGTCTGTGTTGCTTCAAAAGATTTAAAAGGTACCACTAAAAATTATCATTCTTCCTTACACCTAAATTTTGGGAGCAACACAGGAGATGCCAGCTTCATTTACATTACTAAATACTGCCCTTTATTTGATTATCAAACCCCAAGAGTTTTTCCAATGTGTTGGCTGCGATATTGGAAGCTTCACAGGACAAAGTATCTCCTGGCTGGTTGATAATGACATTTCTGAGAGATGCACTACTAGCACTTTGACCTGAGCTTCTCCATGACTGTGTCATTCATGGATGCAATAAATTTAGGAGAAGATGCTGCTCCTAGTTCAGATGATTGACTTCTTCTGGACTGAACTCAAGCCTTTTTGCCAATCCTCTCTCCATGCACATAAAGCCAAGAAATAAGGACTTCAGCTTTCTGGGTAGGAATGTTAAGGCACTTGT
This sequence comes from Protopterus annectens, assembly GCF_019279795.1. NCBI lineage: Eukaryota > Metazoa > Chordata > Ceratodontiformes > Protopteridae > Protopterus > Protopterus annectens. The sequence continues at coordinate 809,530,180 of NC_056743.1, forward strand.
GCTGTAAGTACTGTGTATATATTTGTAGTGCTCATAGTGGCCACAGTTGTAATCATCTCCTTGGCATGCTACCAAATATCTTTGTTTCTTTTCCCTTGAATGGTGGTTGTGTCCCACCTCTTTGCAATAGGATTTCCCTTTTACAGAGACAGCTGCATAACTAAGTCTCATGACAGATATATCTCTGTAGATAGGTAGCAAATTAACCTTTTGTCTACTCTGGTCCAGGGCACATGGACCAGCCATAAGAATCTACTTAAGTTGGAAGGGTTCTAGCCCTGCAGGGGCTGGAAACCATTCTAGTGAAGAAGCAGCAGGGTACGTTTCCTATCCCATTTGCTGGAAAGTGATACAGATCTGGCAGTGGACTACTGATAATATATGTGTATATACACACACACACACATAAATATAAAATATATATATTTTTCCATGTATATATAATATGTATATATGTATATAATATATATAATATGTGTGTGTGTGTGTGTGTGTGTGTGTGTGTATATATATATATATATATATATATATATATATATATATATATATATATAAAATACGTGTATATATACAGATTTCTGATTTTTTTTTACTGAGGATTGCTTGTCTGTGATGAATAAAGGCTTGTTGCTTTGGAACACTACCTAGGTTTCATGAGTCTTTGGAAATTATTGTGACTGAGCTCATCAGTGAAGTTTTAAGACTACTCGTTTCACTGTTTTCTTTAAATACACACACACACACACACACGGATGTGTAGAAACAAAGTGAAAATTAGACTTTATGCTATCATGTACATAAGCTATGAAAAGATAAATTGTGCATAATGAGATCTTGTTAAAACACAACATAAACACATCTTATTGTTTTGTCATGAATTTGGCCTGCTCTATAGCTCCACAACTGTAAGGGTAAACTAGTTTTATCTGAGAAAATTGTAGCTAAACTCTCTTTTCTATGAGAATTAAAAGCTTGAGGGACTGTGGTTTAAACCAGGATACAAAGTATTAGGGGAATGAGGGAACTGTGCACTAACAGCTTAAGCTATTGCATTAGTATAGTCTGTTCATAATAAAAATGCATAATTTGTTAAAAATGTGCATTTGCTATAGTTGTGGACTTCACGTTCATTTCTGAATAGCTCTGTGTCAAAGTTTCTTGTAATAACGGTCTTTGTGAATTTCTTAAAACATCATGAAAGAGTGAAATGAATTTTTGTTTGACACAGTGCTAAGGTGCTTCTGCATGGGATAGCAACATGAAGTGTGCTTTATGAGCAGTCACATGCAGAATTAATTATTCTGATCAACTTATTGACTGATGAAATAAATAACTGGAATCATCAGTGGAGCCATGCTACTATAACAATTTGCACTTTGCTAATACCATATCCTGGACCAGTGTCTATTTCACAATTGCTGGCCCTGGGACCATTATCAGTGGCTCTCGCAATGATGACTACACTAACAGTGGCCTCACTTGCTTCTCAAAAATACTTAAGCATAGGGAACAGTAAATTTATCAAACATACCCCTGTCAGCCTCTCTGATACCAGTTCTAATAATTAGCACCTATTCTCTACAGCCTCTATCTCACTTTGAATTTGCCATCTCAAGGACCTTTGCTCTTCCTTCATCTTGTTAACTGCAGGGTAACTTCACTGCAGTCTTACTCTCAAGCTGCTGGACTTTGTGCCTCTGTCAGGAATTCATCAGCTATTTGTCTGTTTGGAAAATTTGCAGGTGACCAGTGACCACACCCAGCTGGCTGCTACCATTATGTGAGCCTTCAGTTATCCGCAGGAATTATAGTTTGCTTGATTCCAGTTTGGTTGGTCCTACAACTACAAAATGGGTGACACCAATGTCTGTCTTACAGCCATCTTGTTCGACTGAATAGCTTTTCTACAGATGGAGACTCTTGGATCATTATCATTTTCTCCTTCCTTCTCACAGGTGTGTGAAGAGAAAGGAAGCCTTGGAAAGCCAAGGAAATAAATCGGATTAGGGATTGCCCAAGAAGACTGTTGTCTTCCTCATCTGGGTGACAGTCCTGGAAAACCCATTGACCTACAGTTTCTGAAATCTGTCAGCTTAATTAGAAGGTCAGATGGATTTTCAGGCCAGAGAGTTTTCCCCTCAGACATTTGGAACTGATTAGTGATGCAGATCAGTGTTTATGAAGTGTACCACCACAATACTTTGCTATTAGAATGCCCTGAGAAAACACCTGGGCAATCTAGATACCTAGTCCCTACCCCTTTAAAGCCCTATAAAGTGTATTCATACTACATGGCTAGTACAATTTGTTGAAGAAACTGAAAATGAATTGCATCTATCATGTGCTTCTCGCCCGTGAACAGAAATGACAGTTTGAACATCTTTTTTTTTTTTTTTTCAGGAAAGGGAGTAATCGCATCCTTTAGGGCCCTTGATTATTTTGGTTTCAAGTTAATGTTATGATAATCACTTCATTAGACATTGCAGTCAATATCTGACATGGTTTTCAAGTTTTTTCCTTAGTTGTATATCTTATTGGAACCAATAATAGTCATTTTATATACTCTCTGAATCACATGCGAGATGCCATCAGTGCAGTGTACAGAAAACCTTCCTGTGACATGTCTCTGTTGGCTTAGCTGTACCTCCCCAAATTTGCAGAAGGCCTGAAAATAAATTGAACAAATGCCCCCTTCATAGCCTTCAGTTTATTTTCCTGAGGTGTTTGAGTGTTGAGTAACAATTTAGAAGAGAAGAAACAGGCTTCTCAGGTTTCATCACTGCCTACCACCTGTCCAGTAGGGGTTACTGCTAATTTATAGGGTGCAGGAGCAGTTTTTTCCTGACACCCACAGTAGAGGATTCATAAAAACTATGGACATTTCAGCAGTGCATTTCCAGAAACTCTGGCAGCAGAAGTCTCTTTCTTTTTCTCTCATTCATTACTGCCCAGCAGAGATGACTTTTCTCATGACAGAAGTATGAGTGTTTTCAATGATCTGCACTCCACTGCCTTTCTTTAGCCTGATGGAGAATAAGGTAGGGAATGATTTATTCTGAATCCCCTAAACACGGAGCAGTATCACCATAAATGGGTTTTGGTATAGTTTGAGATGGATTATAAGCATTGATCTTTCTTCTTGCCTGATGTCAGTTGTCTTTGAACTTTTCCCAGGTGTCAAATATATTTCAGCCTCACTTAAAAGTGGTGCCACCTGTTTTATGATGTAGTATTTGTCTCATTAGAGTCATAATATTGTGGTTCCTCTCTTCTCTTTAAAGGAAGAATTTAATAAAATACCAACATTTGAAACCAAAATGTTTGTACCTCTTTTTAGCAGGTGAGTTTCTTGAAGAAATACAATATCTGCTTTATTAACTTAAAAATATCTGTGTAAGCTTCACCTTTTACAGCCACTGTTCTGGTATATTATATTTAAAGACAAAAATGATAATGTTGGAATTTTCATTTTCATACTATGCTTTATGCATTTGATACTCTGTACGATAAAAACAGTTCATAATGAAATTGGCTTCTTTACCTTATTTCTCATTGAAAATCAATTTAATATTTTAATGATGCATCAAAAGACACACCACAAGTTAACACACTAAAACTACACATAATCAGTCCTCTAATACCCTCATAGATACTTTAAGTTCCTACTTTTATAGGTTTTAGAGAAGTTTCAAGGTCATTTAGTACAAAGAGCATATACACCATACTAATGCCCATCATAAGGCTTTACCTTCTTTTACCTTCCTTTTTCTTCAAGAAAAATCCTTATGATAGGATGGGAGATAGGAAATTCACCCCAGGGATCACTTCTGTGGCTCTGCTTGACAGGGGCACAGGAAAATAATTTTCTTGGGTGGCGAAAGCCAGGTAACATTTTGGCTAGGCTTATATAGGCCCTAGGGCCAATAGCCTAGTACCTACCTATGAACCTCTATTCTCATGGAGGAAGATGCCAGCTAATTCTTAAGCAAAACTGAAAGCACTTCCAGTCATCTAGGTTTAGTTTGAGCAAAGATATTGAATCATATTGTTTAACCTACAAAGGAAGGTTATTCCAGAGAAAGTGGTGGTGCTGATGTTGAATTTATCTCTCCATCTTGTTCTTTATCTGCTGATTAAAGTTTAGATCTCTGGTTCTAGTATTAGCAGAGCTGTTTGATTTATTAAGATCTAGAAGAGCAAGCATCACTGGATCTTGAATTGCATAGTAAGCAAGGCATAGAACCCTCAACAGGGTCTCTATTCTCTCTGGGTAACCAAGATTATTAAGACCAGACATGTTATCTGTTTGGAACCTCTGGGAGTTTTTGACTTTGTCAAAGTGTTGAGTAAAATACTTTCCAAATGGAGCACTGACCTTTATAACGGGTTTGATCAGTGTTGAATAAAAGGGCACTATAACTTCTTTGTATCTGGATGAACTGCCTTTGGTTAATAGTAGAACCAAACAGAAGAATTTCCTGACTACACATCTCACACGAAGAACAAAGAAGGGTGCGCTGTTGACCCAAGTGCTCAGGTCCTGGACTTCATTTTCATTTTGTAAGAGTATGCTTTCTATACTGTACATTATAGGTAATTTCTGTTTTCCAGAAGAAACAGTACTATATTCTTTAGCATTCAATTTAAGCTTATTTTCCATGACAGGCTAGCATTCATTATACTTTGCTTATTATAAAAAATTAACTAGGATAAGCTGTTTCTGAAGAGTGCAGATATCCAAGAGGGTTTTACAAATACACACAATTTGCAGTTGTCTGCAAATCTGGTTAAGCAGACATCCTGGCTGTCATTTTTGAAACTGGAGAAATAGATGTCAAACAGGAGGTGACCCAGTACAGACCCCTAGGAACTCCACTGGTTACCTTAGTATTATTTGAAGATGCACCTGCCATACGAGTTTATTTAGGAAATTTTAATCAAACTAGACACTAACCTACCTAACCCTAAACTAGCTATGTAGCTGTACAGATTCATCTTCAGAGAATGAGAAGAAAAAATTGGTTAATGCAATATAAAATAATAAATTACCCTGTATCCCTTAAAAGTAATCCATATGCTTAAAATAAATATTAATAAATGTTATGTATAAAACCACAGAATTACTTGTAACAAGAAAGGAAGAGATGTAAGACAGAAGTGAACTAGGAAGAAAAAAGAAAAATTCTATAAAAATCTTTCTTTAGACTATATGTGTGTAAATGATATATTTGCGATGGCATTCTTCCCTAAAAATATGCTTCGGATCTCATGTTATAATATAAATGCTCACCAAGTAGCTGTTTCCTAAATATGTTTCCATTTGCAAGCTATATTAGTTCTCATAACATCAGATGTCAATAAAGGCCAACTTATTATCGATGAAAAATGTTCAAATTCTTATCCTGCAATAATTAAATTTAAATCTTTCTATCAGAAATTGCTGAGTATTAACTATATTAGTAAAGTATTTAAAATATGAATTGTTAATAAATGAAAACAAAAAATGATATAACATTAAATACATGTCATCATTCTGAAAAGTTATGAGAGTGATGAATATTTAGAGATGAAATGAGAGTAAAGAGTTATATACATAAAGCTTGTAGAAAAATTATTCTCTGTTTACAAACTAGGAAATCTGCTCCTCCACTTTACTTATTGGGTTGATCATTCTATTCAGTTTACCTTTATAAAACCGAATCACAGTGGTGTGATTGCTCATATGTGCGAATCGTAACCACGAAAGTCAGAACAGCGATGATTCCATATGTTCGAAAATCAGCAAATCAAAAAGCAGATTCGCTGATTTTCAACCATAAATATCGAAAGAAAAAAACAAATGAAGTGTAAAGCAGGGGGGCAAGCACAACTGCGCCCCCACACCCCCCTACTTTAATATTCTAACTCCGCGATTGCACTACAGTGGGGAAATGGACCATTTTCCAATCCCCACTATAGTGCAATCTGCCCCACAATGTTGAATGTGCAATGAGCGAATGTCACTGTGCATTTGCTCATTGCACATTCAAACCTTTTTCTGTTCGGCATTTGCAAACTTTGCAAACGGCCTTTCGGACAATTGCTGTTCGCCCATGTGCAATACACACACATAAAGGTAAACCTTCTATTCATTTTCCCTTTCTAACAGCCAACCTATTTTAGGAAAATAAATTGATTATTTAATCTTTTTATTAGAAATCAGATTTCCTTATTCAACCCTTTTATCGGATATTAAATCTCATTTGATCATTTGCACTTCGTTTTTCCTTTTCTCATTCCTCTAAGCTGAGTTCCATCTCTCTCTACCACTGTCTGACGTCTTAATGTTAGTATGAAGTACGTTATGGGCTTCATTTTGAAGACATACATAATACTGTTTCATTAGTAAATTAATTTACATATATAGTGTGTGCCACTATATACTCATTTTTAATAAAGGACTGAACTGATAACTGTGATTAATAAAACTCTGTAATATATATAATCTGAAAACAAGAATGCAGGCAAGAGGGCTTGAGGCACGCACACAGTAGTAGTTTCCAAAGTTTATTCTTCAGACTTTGCTTCAAACAAACGATAAAAACAATAAAAACCAGTAACCATTATATATATATATATATATATATATATATATATATATATATATATATAAAGACACACACACACATATATATACAAGTTTTTCTACAATGACATATAAGTATGATGCATATTTTGTTCAACAAAGCATGTAATCTTTGCAATCAACCCACATATCAAACCGCATGACTTGACAGATGAAAATGTATAGACGATGTTGAACAACACAAAAGTGTTACTTGTTCACTTTACTTAAACAATTTGTTTAAAACGATATCATATAACTTCTAATTTTTAGTGCAATATAGTAATTGCAGTGAGTGAAGCTATATCCCTTAACCTATGATAACTAATATATCCACCATTTTTCTTTTTCCAGCTATTGTAGTCAGTAAGATTTCAAAAAGTCATCTTAACAAATTTGCATTCATTATACTGTGCAGATTAATATCTATAAACAATTTAAAAGCATGAACATACTAAAAAATATAAGGTTTCATTTTTCCTCAGTTTTCTTTTTTAATCTTGGAAGTTTTGATTCACTCTTCTAAAATCACAGCCATTTTGAACTAGATGTGACAAGTCAGACATTTCTTCAAGGTGAACAGAGACTCTCCAAAGAGGCAAAATGTTTCTCATCCCTCAGAAAGTATCCAAAACATGAACTAAAGTGTTCCTGGGGCTGGTATGAACTTAGTAATGTTACAATGGTATAAAATGATTATTGTAATACTTCTAAAGTCTGTTAAGAAAATGAATGTAAGATGGCAATTTGCATACTGAATTATAGAAATGACCCTCTAAAACAAATCTCATGCTTTAATAATGGAGTTGCATTTTACTGTAAACAGTCCATGTTATCTATAAAACAATGCAATATCTTTCACAGAGCAATTATGAGAATGTCTTATCTTTCATTCCTAACAATGGAAATGTAAATCATTTAAAACAATATTGCAGAATAAACAACTTTTAAACCATGTTCTTTTCAGGTTTCACTACTCCTCCCAGATATCAAAACACACTTCATATAAGACATCTTCTTCAGAGGTATTAAATAGTTTTGTCTCATTAGGCAGAAAAAAATGTAGTCTGTCAATGTAAAGACTATTCACTTTAATATTGTTGCCTTTAATAGTTTTTATCAGGGATCAACAAGCTTTCCTTGTTTCCATTGTTGTAGTGGGAAAGTAATTTTTTGATCTGATAATATTATTGCCTTCTTTGGAGGATTAGTCCATGCAGTTCCTAGTGTACGTTCCTTGTCAAAAGAGGAAACACATTTTACAGTTCTAGATCTTGAAGGTACTTCTGGCTTTATATTTATTTATTTCCAGTTTGATGACCGGGGAGGTCCACTGGGCTCAGGGAGCCCGTTTTCAGTGGAGGCACAGGGAGAAAAGCTCAGCATTACATAGTTTAGTTACACATACGATCATAGTAAAGAAGACACAATTACAATTATGGGGTTTTATGAAAGAAATGTGAGTTCTCTATTTCAAAGGATATCCCCTACTGAATAGTTAATATTTTTGTTAGTGATTGGGTTCAGAGGTTTACCATATTATTGCTGTCCATTTTTCCTGGTATGCCATAAACACCTCTCTCTGTTCTCTTACTTATCCATTTTGTCAAGTAGCCAAGTATTTTTCTAGCAATACAATTTACAACTCCTTCTCTTTTAATCTGATATATGTGTGTGTGTGTGTGTGTGTGTGTGTGTGTGTGTGTGTGTGTGTGTGTGTATATATATATATATGGATTTCTATCACGTCACTAAAAGACCATTTCACTGACACCCATTTCACTGAGACCTTCATTTCAGTTAATTTCACCTTAAAAGGTATATGTCCTTTTCCCCACTATAGTGTGATCCTGGTGTTAGTATATATAGTTGGGGGGTGTGGAGTGCACAGCCCCCCACATTGGGGTGTGTGTGTAGCGTAACCCCCCACTTAATTTAGTTTTCTGTTGTCTGATTTTGTTTTACATTATTTGGTAAAGCCCAACTAGGTGGGGGGCTACTCCACCCACACCACCCAATGTGGGGGGCTGTTCCCCCCACCCTAACTATATATACTAACACCAGGATCGCACTACAGTGGGAACAAGGACATACACCTTTGACTTGCCTTAGAGTACTACTTGTCAGTGAAATGAATTTTAGGTGATTTGGTCTCAGTGAAATGGTCTTTCAGTGAAGTGATACGAATCCAAATATATATATATATATATATATATATATATATATATATATATATATATATATATATATATATTATATATATATTCATGCCAAAGACAGAAGAGTTTATGACTATGATCAGGGTTTAAGAAGTTTTGTTTGTTTGTTACATTTTTATTGAGATCTGGCTTGGTGGAAAATTGGTATGTTTTCACTGATACGTTTTTAAAGACATCATGTTGAGAGGCTCTTGAAGTGCTTATTTTATTACTTTGATGCAGACTGGCAAATTGAAGAAAAGTTTATAAGTCCAGATACACAAATAAATAATTCTAGCAATACCTCAAAGAAATAATTTAATTGAAATGACATGACTCCTTTTCAGGCAAGTTGTGTGGAACTTTACAGTCAAAGTCTTTTTTTATTTCCAAAACATCTAATGAGCACTGCTGGTTAGTAGCCATCTTGAATTACTAGTCATATGCAAATTGTTTTTTCAAGCAAATTTGCCATGTGCTTTGGTTGGTTGATCACTTCATTTTTACTGATAATATATTATATGCCTAAGTTTTCCGTTTCAATTTTCAGATATAAATAAGAAATACCGTATTTTTGGTTTCAGCCTTTAAGACCAATGGGTTAGATCTGTGACATTTAATAAGAAAAGCAAGTTGTTGCTGTACTTAGTTTAATTTAGACTTGTTTTTACAATTAGAGTAATTTTTGGATGGATGAGTAGAACGCAATGTGTTGTAAAGTTTCTTAATTTAAGTAGTATCTTTTTTCCAGTTGCATATTTTCTTAATTTTGTGATTCCACCAGTCTTTTTTGTTGACTTTATCTGTATATTTTCATCTTACCAGTATGTGTTTACTACTATCAGATTTGTTCACTAACTCAGAAGTTGACAATATCATAGAACTCAGTGGGATTACCATGAAAATACTTAACTTACATAGTTGTGGATAGTATTCTAATTTGCTTTCATAAGTGTGCCATTTATTAAAATGTACGTTTGATTAGTAAAGTCTATGAAGAATGATTTATTTATGATTGAGCCTGATGTTATTCTTTGGCTTCAGTTGATGGTATAAAAATCTATGCTAATCATAGAGGGTGTACTTGTAGATGGGAGCAGAAAGATCCTAGAATTTTTTGTATGATTTCTAAGATGCCACTATTCCTATATGGATTTTGTACTGTTTGTTCTAAACTCTTTCAATTAAGATAGTTAATTAATATCTGAATTTATTTAATGTTGAATAGTATACTGAATGATTGTATGAGTAGTAAGAATTTCTCATAATGTTTGTATTCTCATTGATTTTTATATTCTGAAGTATAATCAGGAACTTCTCATGCTTTGTAGAGGATATGTTGACAGTAGAGTCATACAATGTTATGTTTAATTCTACTGATATTAATTATTGTATGAGTAATTTATAGCTATAATTTGATTACTTGTTTTTTGTCTTTTAGGTGTACTTTTCAAAAGATATGATACACTCCCACCTATTGGACCTACAGGATCAGAAGACAGGTTCCAGGATATGGCAGATAGGTCAAGTAGTCATATGGATCTCAATGAAATGTAGAGTACTAGATATCCAAATATATATATATATATATATATATAAGTAATTAAACCGTGGAATAGAAGAATAAGTAATATATAATAAATAATTCTAGAACAAAATAAATGAAAAATCAGAAATAAAACTACTTGAACACTAAACAGAACTTTTAAGCTTTCGCTCTTATCAGATGAAAGAGCTTCTTCAGAATGACTGAAACACATTCCATTTGTAGAATATATACTAAAGGGCAGCTGAAGTCACATGTAAGTACAGTAGCCAAAGAAACAAAGAAAAACATTCCAAAATAGTAACTAATGGATAAACTGTTGAATATTTAAACATTTAAAATTAAAAAATACTTGTCAGTGAAATGAATTTTAGGTGATTTGGTCTCAGTGAAATGGTCTTTCAGTGAAGTGATTAATCAAATATATATATATATATATATATATATATATATATATATATATATATATTATATATATATATATATATATATATTCATGCCAAAGACAGAAGAGTTTATGACTATGATCAGGGTTTAAGAAGTTTTGTTTGTTTGTTACATTTTTATTGAGATCTGGCTTGGTGGAAAATTGGTATGTTTTCACTGATACGTTTTTAAAGACATCATGTTGAGAGGCTCTTGAAGTGCTTATTTTATTACTTTGATGCAGACTGGCAAATTAAAGAAAAGTTTATAAGTCCAGATACACAAATAAATAATTCTAGCAATACCTCAAAGAAATAATTTAATTGAAATGACATGACTCCTTTTCAGGCAAGTTGTGTGGAACTTTACAGTCAAAGTCTTTTTTTATTTCCAAAACATCTAATGAGCACTGCTGGTTAGTAGCCATCTTGAATTACTAGTCATATGCAAATTGTTTTTTCAAGCAAATTTGCCATGTGCTTTGGTTGGTTGATCACTTCATTTTTACTGATAATATATTATATGCCTAAGTTTTCCGTTTCAATTTTCAGATATAAATAAGAAATACCGTATTATTGGTTTCAGCCTTTAAGACCAAGGGGTTAGATCTGTGACATTTAATAAGAAAAGCAAGTTGTTGCTGTACTTAGTTTAATTTAGACTTGTTTTTACAATTAGAGTAATTTTTGGATGGATGAGTAGAACGCAATGTGTTGTAAAGTTTCTTAATTTAAGTAGTATCTTTTTTCCGGTTGCATATTTTCTTAATTTTGTGATTCCACCAGTCTTTTTTGTTGACTTTATCTGTATATTTTCATCTTGCCAGTATGTGTTTACTACTATCAGATTTGTTCACTAACTCAGAAGTTGACAATATCATAGAACTCAGTGGGATTACCATGAAAATACTTAACTTACATAGTTGTGGATAGTATTCTAATTTGCTTTCATAAGTGTGCCATTTATTAAAATGTACGTTTGATTAGTAAAGTCTATGAAGAATGATTTATTTATGAATGAGCCTGATGTTATTCTTTGGCTTCAGTTGATGGTATAAAAATCTATGCTAATCATAGAGGGTGTACTTGTAGATGGGAGCAGAAAGATCCTAGAATTTTTTGTATGATTTCTAAGATGCCACTATTCCTATATGGATTTTGTACTGTTTGTTCTAAACTCTTTCAATTAAGATAGTTAATTAATATCTGAATTTATTTAATGTTGAATAGTATACTGAATGATTGTATGAGTAGTAAGAATTTCTCATAATGTTTGTATTCTCATTGATTTTTATATTCTGAAGTATAATCAGGAACTTCTCATGCTTTGTAGAGGATATGTTGACAGTAGAGTCATACAATGTTATGTTTAATTCTACTGATATTAATTATTGTATGAGTAATTTATAGCTATAATTTGATTACTTGTTTTTTTGTCTTTTAGGTGTACTTTTCAAAAGATATGATACACTCCCACCTATTGGACCTACAGGATCAGAAGACAGGTTCCAGGATATGGCAGATAGGTCAAGTAGTCATATGGATCTCAATGAAATGTAGAGTACTAGATATCCAAATATATATATATATATATATATATATATATATATACACACACACACACACACACACACTAAATATCAACCCATTCAGATCAAAGGTTGCTAATCCACAGAAGGCTAATGATGAGTTAAGATTCCCTACATCCAAGGCATAAAGTGTGGTACAGACACCAGAGGCACCGGAAACTGTTGAAGACTGGGGGGAGGGGTGGACAGTGAGAGGGGCCCTTAGTGATCTAAAAAGGGCAATTTTTTAAAAGTATTTACTACCACAACATAGGTTCACTTGGAGGACATTTTAAGCTTAGCCAGTTTTTCTTTTGGTGCTTGAATTAACATTTCCTGATTGGTCTTACCTATCCCATGGCAGATAATTGTATATTACCCTAGTGAGAATAAATGTAATCATACTATAGATAATTTGAGGGGACCCATGTAAGGGATGCAGCATTTAAGGACTGCCTCTATCCATTAGTGGCATGAGGGGCAATTCTGGAGTACATTTTCTATTACCCATCCTTAGATCCAAGTTGCATTTGAATATGGACAGGGATGAGCTTTGTTTTACTTGAATGGATAGTCTGTTCTGGAAAACTGATTGATATCCTTCTCTCCACAACATTCAGTTTAGATACCTGGACTGAGTATTTCTGATGCCATTTGACTTGCTGATGTTCAGTAGGTCCATCTGTATTAGGTCGGATGATGCCTTGTATGCCAGACATGTCACTTCTAAGCACTCTGTAAGATACTCAGTATAGGGATAAATCTTTGAGGTGGTCCATGGAAGACCTATTGTTTAGGACTTGTATCCTTTTAGTAAGGTATCTCTGTGGGTATTCCAATTGTTGCATGGGTCTGGACAGATACATGCCAAAGTGGGCATTATACAAAATGATTGACATAATTAGAGCTTTGTAAAGGGGGACAATAACATCTCTAGATCTAGTCACAATCAATTTATTTATAAGCTGTGCAATATAGAAAGACTTTCTTATGACTCTGGGCACATGTTGGTCAAAAGTTAGTTCACTGTACACACAAGTTCCCAAATGGCAAACAACTGGATCAGTTCTCAGGAGGCATTGTCAATTTGGCAGTTCCCTAGAGTAGATGACTTCCCAAGGGATATGAATATGTATTTCTTGGAGTTTAGTTTCAGTTCATGATTCTGGCACCAGTTATTATTTGGGATAAACCTTCCTGCATGATGGTTAAGTCATTTGGGGATTCCATAACTGTTCCTAGCTTGCAGTCATCTCAAACTTAGTCGGCTAAAGCCCTTTGGTATTTCCTTTTACTTCTGAGATGTATATGCCAAACAGAAAAAAGTCTCAGCACCGGACATTGGGGGACTCCATTGGTGACTGGTCTCTTCCCCTGTTTTGATCTCCTCCATCCTGTGAGCAAGCATACATGTATGCTTTCTTTGATTCACCTTCGTGATTGTATTAACCGGTTTGTATTCAGTTATATTCCTTGTATAATACAGCACCAATTGTTAGAATGTGTTTTAAATTAGTAGTTTGGAACAGTCTTCTAGTAAGCAATGAAACAAAATGTATGAATCAGTAATGACAAAACTACCCATTTCAGAAAGTGTCAACCATAAAAGGCCACTCAAACTTCTGTCATTACAATCTACCAATATCAGTAAACATGCAAAATCTCTGCAGAAGTAAGTCACCTAAATAATTCCGCATTAAAAGGATGTGTAACTAATGAAGAGGTTGCCGATAGCAAACAACTTTATATTTTGTTTCATCTACAAATAAAGTGGTTGTTGCCCTTGAAGAATAAATTGCCTATGCTACATTATAAAAAATGATAAGCTAGTAATTTTCTAATGGGAAATGGAAGGCAAACTGATAACAGAAACATAGTTAGTAGGTAACTCCTCCAAGTACAACACAGTACAGTATCAGCGATCCATCTGCATACTGTGGGAGTAAAACCCACAGCCTTCTGCAATCAAAAGCAAGCACATGTTGTGCTACTAACAATGCAAATGACTTAGCATAAGTAGCACTAAACTTCTCTTCCCCTGAAGCTCCTTGAAAAATCCACTTGACACTCAACTAAATCTCTCAACTTCAAAGCACAAGAAATTTGGAAAAAGTCAAAATTTATTGGGGGGGGGTTCAAAGGGCCAAAACCAGGGACGCATTTTAAATATTGCTTGTATAATCTTAGAAAGTTGCTAAAATAAAGTGTTTTGTGTTACTACGTGTTTCCTGAAAGATAGGAAGACTGTAACTTAAAGGGCTATCATTATTTAGTGAATTCAGTTCTCACTGATTTGCCAGAAAGCCACAAATTTTAAGAGGAACAGACCAAAAGTATGAGTCAAATATTCTGTGAAAATCTGGACAGTTGATAGCTATGGACTCCATGAATCAGAAGGGGTGGTATGGGTAGAGAATTCAGGCTGTTTGAGTCTGAGTAACACTGACCACCATGTATACCTAACTGGGACATTTTATACACACACACACACACACACACACACACGCACACACACACACACACACACACACAGACACACACACACAGACACACACACACACACACACACACACACACACACACACACACACACACACACACACACACACACACACACACACACACACACACACACACACACACACACACACACCTTACTGCATGACTCCAGCTCTGGCAGCACCAACAGAACAGTGGCAGCATAACTCCTGTAACACAGAACAATAAGAGAACAAGAACAGTTACTTTAGTTAGTTTAACTCCTGTGTGCACATCCACATTAGTGTGAAAACTCCACTTCATTAATATTTCCGGACATGTCTTGCGGCTAGTTGTAAAAGTTGGGGGGGGGGGGCTCCTCCTGGCTCTATGGTTCTGGCGCCCATAACAGACACTGAACCATGAAGATAAAAATTAACAGAATGAGTACAGACAGCTTAAGCTGATGAAGGACTCTAAGTCTGCTTCATGGCATAGAAAAGTGAAAGGACTATCAGATTTGACTGAATATAGACTCCAAAATGACCTAAATTGCATAGCATTGCAGGTGGATTCTTTTCCACATAAGGAAGACGGCTGAAGAAGAGCTAGAGAAGTTCCCAAAAATGAGCATTATTGCAGACGTAAGCTAAGTTTTCATCTATAATGCCACCTAAGTGAAAGAATGAACATGAAGAGCTCCCTATCAGAAGTGTAAGACTGGACCATGGGAACTGACACACCTTTAAAATTAAAAGTGTGATTTTAGTAAAAAAAACCCCCACACAATTCTGAAATTTGCTGTTACTCCTTTAAAACATTTTTGTAGGGGAGTTTCACCCCTTGCACTGTGGGCTCAACCCCACATCCCTGCTACTTGTATTTACTAATTTTGAAATTACTGTACTCCTTGAACATTCGGACAGCAGACAAGGTGAATTTTTTGCAAACATAGATACCTGACATCCCTAGTTGAAGTCATTGTAAGTGAGATCAGTGGTGCAAAGGTGCTAATCTTTACATCTCAGGTCAGCATATCACAAGCTTGACCTTCTCCCAGGAAGTAAAAGCTTCACAACTTTCTTCACACACACAGGCTTACTGAATCATGAAAGAGTGATATCTCATACCAGTACTACTGGTGAAATATTTCAGCAAGTAATATGATGAATAACACAAAAAGTAAAACCTATTGAATTATATTAAGAAATCTAGAGTGGAAATAGTGATGTTGCAGGAGATATTTGGACTGAAATGAGCATGTGAATCTGAAAAAGAAAGGCTTTCAGGAGGGACATTCAGCATAATAACAGGGACGAAGGAAAAAGGTGAGTCATAATACTGATTGTTAGAGGGGCTCCAATTGTGAAAACAACTTTAGTGATATCATTAGAGTATATGGCAGAGATTAAATAAAACATGGGACTCTGAAAAAGTTGTTAGATTAAACAAGAATAGTTTTACAAGCATGAATTTGACAAGGGTTTTCCTGAGTTTTATGGGATTACACTTTTCTAAGAATAGAATACTACACGCCCAAAGGTAAGTGAAAGCAATATTCATTGTGACATCTAATACCACCAAGGAGTTAAGGAAGAAATATGTTTGTTTTATCTGGATAGATAAACACAGAGACATAGTGAAGAAGTAATTGAGCTCAGACATAACATATTTTGGACAACAGCAGCCCCTGCTTGTTTGGCATTAATGCAGACTGCATAGGACTTGGTGTGGATTTAAGCCAGGCATCAGACTCACTGTAAATGTTAGAAGATTATTCTTTTATGATTAAAAGCGATACAGTCAGACTGAAAATGAAGCACTTGCCATTATCTGGGCATGTGAGGACTTTTTCCTTTAACTTTTTTATTGAAATATTTAATAAAAACATAAAACAAATAAAACAAGTACCCAACAAGTTTTTAATATAAAAGAGAGATTAAGAGATTAACATTCAGTAAAACATGACACATGAGCCCTTTCAAACATAAATTTCAAATATCTTGATATTTGCAGAATGTCCAGATTTTTGCCTCATATTTTTGGTCTGTTCATCATAACATTTGTGGTTTTCTGGTAATTCAATGAGGATTAAAGTCACCAAATAATGAAATACATTTGAGTTTCAGATTTTATATCATTTAGAAAATGCATGCTAGCATAAATCCTGTTATTCTAGCAATTTTCTAAGTTTATAAGAGCAATATTTAAAATCTGTCACTATTTTTGGGCCTTTTATTCCCCCCTTTATTTTATACTTTGTTCAGATTTCTTGCTCTAAGAGGTTGAGAGGTATGCTTTCATATGTGCATTTTTAAGGACTTTACATTAATACTTGAATGTCTCTTACAATCATTTTAGTATCTTCAGTTTCTAAACCGAGCTGTTAAGTAACAGAAAGTTAAGTAGTTTCAGGGAAGGAACATATGTGCTACAATAATTCGCTTGAGAAGAAAAATATGTATGTATAAATGTTAGTTAAGATTACAGACAATTAGCAAAGTTTATTATGAGCTGATTGCCAGTACTGCACTTTAAACATGAAGATGATCTTATGCAGGGGGCTGTTTCATGAACATGTACCAGAAACTAAGCTATCTGCTCAGATGTGGTAGGTTATTCTGTGGAGGAAGTATATAACTAGATGCTTTGCAGGATGTTTTAGACATCTTTAGCACATGCTGTGTAGCAAACCTGAAATTTATTCCCATGGTATACCACTGGATTAGGTGGGTCTATATCACATAGTCAAAGTGTCAAAACTTTGACTATGTAAATATCAAATCCAAGAGTTGGAAAACTGAAAACTCCGAACACTCAGAACAGTGATTTTTTTCCCATGGAAAAAAATCACTGTTCTGGTACAAAACATGGAAACACACGAACACTACATACTGTTTCTAATGTGGGGGGCTTCGCACCCCACACCCCCAACATGGGGAGCTGTGCCCCCCACCCCCTACTTAAATATACCAACTTCGAGATCGCACCACAGTGGAGAAAATAGCAAAGCCGCGGAAACGGCCCACCAAATTCTTTTCGTGGGAAAGAATTTGATGTTCCACGGCTTCTTTATTTTTAGACTTCGAACTTCCCAGTTCAAAGTTTCGGCGTTCGGACTTATGATATACACCCGATTAGGTAAGCCAGGTTTGGGTAAGGGTTTTCTAAAGAAGACCACAATGAAAAGAAATTGCTGGTATAAGATCCTAATTTTAATGGCATTCATTCATACATCCATTTTCCTGTAACTCATTTTATAGGGTTGCAGGGTCATTGTAGCCTGTGCTGATAGCTAGTGGATGCAAAGTGCTGAAGATCATTCTTGGCAAAGTATTAGTATGTCACGGAATACATAAGCTCTCTCATGCACACACTACGTACACACCTATGGACAATTTTGAATATCTGCAGTCAACATATGTCATGTCTTTGGGACATGGGAGGAAAGTGGAGTACCTGGAGAACACTCAGATGGATGCTAGGTATAAATGCATACCTTGCACAGACAGTGACCGAGCTGTAAATCAATCAGAACAAACTCTTGCTGTGAAGAGGCAGTGCTACTTGCTACGCTACTGTGTCATCCTAATTCTTACGCCCACTCAGCATGATTTTTTATAGCAAGGCAATGAAGTGAGGAAGCCAGTAAATCAGCAGTGATAGAAACAATTCTATTAAATGCTAGCTCCAGCCTGTAATTAACATGTTATAAACCCACACAGAATCAAAGGGCCAAACAAAAATGTACACACCGATACTGCCGTATCCACAGTGTGCTGTGCTTTTTTGTAAGGCTTCCTGTTTTTATTTACTAGTTCTAAGGGTTGCTTCCACATATTCCTCAAGACCACTGTAACAAATCTAGAACAATTCCCAAATATTTCAAACAATATACCTCTTCAGTTCACCCAAGATCGCTGTGATACTGGTCTGTGAATGAGAGCCATGGCTCTGTAGGGGGCATTTGCCAAAGAACATACTTTTCTTACTTTATTCTCTAGTAATTTAGCAGCAGTTGAGCTAGTTAGGCAGATTATAATACTAAGGATATTCTGTTGCTTGAAGCAACTACAAAAATGGAATTAGCTGTGCAATGTACTAAAGTACACTCATATCATTTGAAAACATGGAGGGGAGCAGGGGACACAGCACAGATCCCTGTGGAAGCTCTGTCTTTACACAGCACAGTGATATCATCTACCATGGACTCAGTATGAGTGAACAGCTTACAAGTTAATCTACTGCTTTAGAGACTCAGCATGTCAGATGCCTTTGAGACATCCAGAACCATTGCTATTACTACCGGCCCTAATTTCTAAAGTTAACCATAGTCAAACAGTTACAGAACAGTTCAACTGATGCTAGAGCCAGTTCTTAAGCCATATTAAGTGTGAGATAAAACTACTATTTTCATCAAGATGACATTTGACTTATTATTGGACTGCCTTTTCTAGTTTCACTGCAGATAATCTAAGCATGCTAACAAGTCTGCGACAGTCTACATTTCGCAAAATATTTCCTTTCACTATTGGCATCATTTTGTCCTGTTTCCATATTTCTGGGTTTTATTCACAATGCAGTTTCTTTTCTATCTTTATTTTTTATCTACATTTATATGAAGTACAGTATTTTTGCATATGCCATCCAGTTGCTCCCAGATGCATAAACTCTGTATGTGTAAACAAACTTGAATCATTACTGTTGGTGTACTCCATTTTTCACATATTACCTGTTGGAGCATTTTCTTTCCGTTCGGACAAGTAGTAAAATTACAGATGGCTGCTTTAACTGCCACATTTCTGTTTCCCAAGATATTGCTACTGTTTAAAACTTTGAAGAGGAAAACTGAGAGTTTAGGTTAGTACTCTTGCTGAGATATCTTGAGCTGCAGAGTAGATTTTTTAATCATTGTGACAGAGAGATAAAGAAAGCAAGAGATATTCCATTTCCTGAAATAAGATGAGTAATATGACTTGAAGATATTCATATATATTCAGTATGTAGGACATACTTTTAGCTCATTTCATTTTTTTACCTGATCATCTCAGTAGGCACATAACATGGCCCTTTTAGTGTGATCTCAGAAGCTGAGGCCACACACAGTTACTTACATAAGATGTATATTCTACAGAAACAATGCTGCATGAATACAATCATGATTCATTTAACTATGCAAAACAGTAAAGAAATAAATGCAGATGCTCTAAGGAAACAAAATGTAACTACCACAGGGAAAGAACACGGCAAGAGATTTCACTCTGTATTGATTGCGACCATGTGTGCACTGGCAATGTGAGACTGAATGATGAACAGATGTAAATATCAAGAAATGCAAGTCAGAAAAAGCCCCTTAAGGAAATTATGTCCAGTATGGCATGAGGCCCTCAGCTGAGACTGAGAAGAGATTTTTTAGTAATCCTGGAATTAAACATTTGGGATTTCACTGACAGAGATAAATAAAATGTTAAATATTCTTTGTGGGTGTGGATGCACTACCATCAATGTTATAATAAACTCAGAGGTTATATAACATGTTGAGGAAAATGAACATTTACAATATTATATCAGTCTCCATCAGTGGGCCTCAGTAGGCTGTAGAGTTAAGCTCCACATTGGTTGTTTGGATTCCTGTTCTGTAGCTGTCAACTTAGTGAAGTACAGGGAGGTTCAATACACTTCTAAGGTACCACCTTTCAGAAAGGATATTAAACAGAGTAGAAATGTACTTAATTGTACCTAAAGGTGTCCGATAGCTTTGAGGGGAGACATTGGAATATCAGGGCTACATTGGGTTGGGCTTAAAAAAGCTGCTTACTAAAGCAAATACTGTTAACGAGGTCAGCTGAAGTAAAGTGAGAAGGTGAATTTCTTTGTTGTAATGCCGTTTCTTTTTCTCAAAGTTTGTGCAACCATAGAAGTAGCATATTTAGAGTGTAGAGGATTGTTAGGCAATTGGGGGGGGGGGGTGTCCCACCTGAGGGAAATTTTGCATTTGGTGATGTTTTATTGTGTGACATTGTAACTTCATGATATTTTAGCAGAGGACCGGGGTCAAAAGCTCCAGATACAGCAAATTACATACAAGTACGCAGCAATTAATATTCATAAAAAAAGATAAAGGAAACACATTTACATGAGTATTATGGCAAGTTAATATGAACAATGCCCATGGAAGGGAAAAAAAGAGATTGAGTTGATAGGAAAGGAAGTTAATACGTATGGAGAAACTTGTGATAAGAGGGCATAGCAAGGTCTGAGTGAAGCAGTGGGATTATGAGTTAGGACAAAATAAAAAAGATAAAGGAATAAGAATGGAAGTGAGATAGACAAAAAGGTCAAAACTAAATAAAAATGAAGAAGGCAGTTCACGGACCCTACTGGCAGCAAGTTTAGATAAAAGCCAAGCCCACAATGCTGGACAATCGCACAAATCCTTTATTCTTTGAAATAAAATATCCTGTTAATGCTTTCGTTTAAACAAAGTGTTAAACTTCATCAGACAACTCTTAGTTTCACATTCACTTCCTTTATAAACTTCCTTTAGCATTGATTGGTTAAGCAGCTCATTAATATTAATGGAACTTAAAAATCCAAGGAATTTACATAAAAACACAAGTACCTATTCACTCTAAATGCATCTGCCTACTACTGCTTATAATTATTAAATTTATAAATAAACTATGAATGACTACAAGGTAAAATTCATTAAACATCTTGTGTAAACAATATAAAACCAATGCTGAAATGGATTTTGGTGTTAAAAACATTATATATATATATATATATATATATATATATATATATATATATATATATATATATATATGTGTGTGTGTGTGTGTATAAACATTTCGTAGGTGTAGTCAGTCATTTTTAAGAAATGTTCTTATGAGTTTTTAAGTCATTGGAATTTAATGCAGTTTTTAACACCAAAATCCAGTTCATAAAAATGCTTATTAGGAAAAAGTAGCACGGACTGGGTGATCTACTTAGTAACATGCATTTGTTCACCCTTTTATATAGGGCAAACATCCAGATCTATTAAGTTTCGGATGTCTGAACATTTTAGTAGTATTAGAAATAAAAATCCCAATAATGCTTTAGATAAGCATACTTTAAAACATCCCTCTGCCCAATTTCGTTTTACTATTATTGACAAGGTTTTGGGGGACAGAAGCTGTAAAATGGGATGGAAAAATATCTTAAATAAAAAAGAAAAGGCATGGATTGTTAGACTAGAGGGTTTGTTCTGACCTGGTTTGAATGAATGTTTATAATTGGTTTATGGTGATTGGTCATCTTAGATTGTTCTATCTTATATAAAGGTTTTCTTTTTACAGCCTGTTTGTACATTGACAAAGGCTTAGGGCCGAAACCGGTCTGTGGCTGTTTTTTGACTTTTAACAAAGTCTTGTTCCTTCTCCTTTTGTGCTGGTCCATTTGTTTTGGGATTTATAGTCAAGCTTACCAGATGTTTTATTACCTACATCTATGATTCCACTTTATCTGTCCACAGAACTCCTTAGGATCAGTCCATACTTGTGAGCTATATCTCTAAAACATCTGTCAAGGCACTATTAATATAATCAGACCTATACTCCTCTAAAATCAAATTCATTGCAAAGTTCATGTTGTGTGTAAAAGCTAAGTCCTAAAAGCAAGTTTAGAAAGAGAACTACTTTGACTGTGAATAACATGCTTCTTAAATTTGATGCCACTATTCAGAAGCAGGCTTGGAAGTGAGACATAAGGCTGTGGTAAAAAGGGCTTGTTAGCAAGACCTGGGAAAGCAGAGAGTCAGAGAAACATTATCCACAATGAGGAAAAAACTCATTATGAGCTAATTTGATGTCTCCGAATTGCTTAGCAATTACCCCAATTGCTAATTATCCCTTTTCTGCTGCCCGTGCGGTAATCACCCTGGTGGCCGATGCATCGTCTTAGCACAGGTATTGCCCCCTCTTTCATTCTCCCACACACACATGCAGGTGCATCACCATACCTCTTACCTGTCCCTGATTTTATAGAACATCTCTGATTTGTCACTGACCCTCGTAATCATGGATGATTACAGTCATTCAATAATGCCAGATATTAAAGTCTTATTCTTTTTATTGATTAGTAAATGCATCCAGATGCAAGACCTGCTGCTCTATTAATATTTTAAGTGGAGTAGAGTAGTGTGTAGAAAGATTTCCTGGTGTCATCTAGTGCTCCCCTTGGCTTTGTCCTGTAGACAGTCCCATAAATCACAGACCGTTAAAGTCAATCGATAACTTCTTTGTGTCCATATTTTGTGCTGCAAAACCTGAATTTTATTAACTTTTTTAAGAGGATTAGTGTAATATTAAATACTGTCACTGATGTCTAGTGTTCTGCCGTACATATTTCATGCTAAAATACTTTTTGATCTAACTCTTTAGGTTATGCCTGCACTATTTAACATTTTTCCTTGATGTCTATTGTCCTCCTATATAACAGCCACTGCTCATTAGTCTAGGGGGAGTTGAGAGGTATGGATGCCCCCACACATACACTCTCCATTCTTAGTACATCATATACATCCCTCACTTGTTTGTACCCATGCATGCACTCACCCATTGTGTCATAAACACACACACACACCATAAACACACACACACACACACACACACACACACACACACACACACACACACACACACACACACACACACACACACACACACTCCATTCTCTGTATATCATACACACCCCTCAGTTGATTGCACTTACCAGTAACCATCCTTTTAATTTACCTAGCTGAATATGTCCATTTAAAACAAGCATGTTCCCTCCCACTCATTCAGCCTGACGTTAACAAACATGAGGCTTTGTTAACCCTTATTGCCATCTCTTAATTTGTTTACAAATGGTGTCATTAAACAACAAGTTATTAAATAATACTAATTTCATTATGAATTGTTAATGTCAGTATTAGAATATACTGAGTGATTTGTGATAAAAAAACTTCTTACCATGTTTTATTATGTAACAATTTTAAGAAATTTACATTCTTTGTTTTAGACAAAGTAGTTTGTGGTCATTTGGTGGGTAATTTTAAAGCCTTATTAGATTGTAGGGAAACTAAATGGCAGGTAGCGTTAAGAGCAAACTACCCTACAGGACTAAATGAAACTGTTAACAGCAAGTGTTTTCTTCAGTTACAAAGGCTTTGATGTAGTGAGCCAAGCTGTTCACAAAATGGGCTTTATTTGATGAAACACTGTGTAGTAGTTTGTTATTGCTGACTTTTATATACAAACACTTTCATGTTTTTATACATATGAAGTGTTAAAAAAATTGTAGTGTATTTTTAAATTTTCATGACATCACAGTGGCTATTTAAATAATTTATTTGAAGCATTTTGTCACTGGATGATTTTTTGTACATGACAAGTATTTAAAGGGTGGTTTCAAGTTTTTGTATTTATTCTGATGAAGTTCGTGGTGCTTTATTAAACGAACAAAAGCTTATAAGTTTTGTGGTCCGGTTCCTTTCTGGCCTTTGGTTTGCTGCTTTTTCATTTTTACTTTGTTCTTTGGAGTTGTTTAGCAGTTTTTGGTTCTTACCATTTGTATTCCAGTTCCTTGAGGTATTATAGCATGCAAAGATGAGATGTCTGCTGCAGTCACTATTAAATTTGTTATGTTTCCATTCATTGTTAAATAACTTAATTTACTCAAAAATTCTAGGAATTCTTAAATATGATTACTTTGGGTAATTTTATTTAGTTTTACAACTAAATATTGGTAAATACATCCTGTTTTTGATGCCTCAGTGGAAGATATTAGTCTAAAAGGGAAAGGCTTCAATTTTTATGTAATTAAGGAATTAAAAAAAATAATCATCCCAGTTTTGGATGCTCATCTGTTAAATGATTAAAAATATCAACATTGATACTACCAGTAGGCGACAAATTAAAAAAAAAATCAGTATATTTTTAAGGTAAATTTACTTCCCCTCATTGTAACTTCTGAATAAAATGAATTGTCATTCAACAGTTGTATAATTTTATTAACATATGTTGTTTAATAAATTATGATCATCC
Source organism: Protopterus annectens (assembly GCF_019279795.1). Taxonomy (NCBI): domain Eukaryota; kingdom Metazoa; phylum Chordata; order Ceratodontiformes; family Protopteridae; genus Protopterus; species Protopterus annectens. The sequence continues at coordinate 809,555,072 of NC_056743.1, forward strand.
CTGCTTTTATCGTCCTTTATAATTCAAACGTCTTTCAAATGATTTAAATTACGCAGAGCTTTCTTTATGTGTTTATTTAAGTTAAATTTTCAGTGGTTGGTTTAACAAAGTTATAAAATCCTGCTCACATAATGATTCAAAAACAGCTAAAGCTGGAAAAGTAAAGATTAACACAAATGTTATTTAAACATGAAATTATCTCATATTTGAGTGCAGAATCTTATAAATATATTTTAAATTAAGTTTCCTAATGTATAATTTCAAGACCACAACAGTGTCAATGAGTGTTGCCCTTTTAAATGGTAAGAAGGAAATTCCTTTTGTAATACATTAAGTCCTACATTATTAAAATGGTAAGACCTAAGGTTAATTATCTTATGTTTAAATTCATTTTGTTCAGAAAAGTTCTCTTCATGAGTTATTTCACTAAACACTTGTCACATGTCTTCAAGATAATCTACAAGATGCATAACACCTGGTGCAGTTATAATGACTTCACTTTTTAATATCAGTAAATGTAGAGGTTGCAAAAAGTTACAAAAATACAGTATTAATGATCTAGGGATGATGGTTGACAACAATTTGTATCTTTGCCATTGTGCATCTACCAAAGTCAGAAAATCAAATCCTATAGGTAATCTAATTTTAAAAGGCATGTCTAGTCCCTCCAGGAGGGTCACTATACCATTTGTGCATCACTGATCTAACCTGTTGTTTAACACAATGCTGTGTTCTGTAGGTTTTGAATAAAACACCTAAAACAACTGGAAGAGGTAAACGATTCTCCATTAGAAAAATTTGCAGTGTTAGAAAACTTGAACTATTTGCAAAAACTTCAATAATTGCTATTGCATTTTTAATATTACTTTAGATGTGAATTTTGGCTAGTCTGTAAGTCAATTTCGTATTCATTTCTCTGCCTGGAATTCAAATTGAGGTGCTATCATCAGATCAGGGAAGTAATGCTAAAGTAAATATCTTAACAGAAAAATAATCTGACAGTTACATTATATAACACATTCCAATATTATGGAATAAGCTTTTCCTTACAACCAGAAAAAGGCCATCATTAACTTCCTTCAGAAATACTACTAATATATACATAGGGAGTAGAAAATATCGGCCTGGGGTTACGACAATCAAGCATCTTGTAGACCAAACGTCATATGCTTGGCATATGAACATGTGAGCCTATGCACCTTTCCCTTGCCTTCTCTTCTTTTGCAAATAATGAATATGTTTCTCCACAATCCATGATCTTGTTGTAGTGTTCAAACATGGTGTTTTTTCCTCAGGTCTAAAATTCTGAATTAAACAAACTTTAGAATGGGAAATGGCACATACTATAATTCCTGAAAAGATGTTTCATGTGTGAATGTTTTCAATACTCCTGGTATTAAATGTACTTGCCATAATATCAGTCTTTCATATTATATCCAATTTCACATTTTATTATATTTATAGTTCTCCATTTCACATCTGTCTTCTTACTGTGTTCAGACTGGAATTATTTATATCAGTTTATAAGAAAACTGCATACATATCTGATATTTTATATTCTACTTTCAGTAGTCCTTGACTTTCTCCAGTTTTTTAAGTTTAATAAAATTTCCTTCTTTCATTAGTTTTTCATTTTACTTTTTTCTTTTCTCACTAACTCTTTCATTTCTCTCTTTTCTTCAGCCAAGTTCTCAATGCCTTCTAAGTCTGTTAGCATACAGTTTTCTCTGGTTCTTTTCCACATTGTCATTTTTAATATTCTTGCACTTTCTCGACATACAAAGTATACTTCCCCACATTAACACATTTTTATGACTCACTACTACACATTTACATTTCACAATATCACTATTACTATAGTGATGGACAGCATATTATATTACATCTTGTTTCCAGGCAACATTATTTGATGCAAATTCTCTACTTGGTCATTTTTGCAATATACACGTTAACCTTTTCCCTCCATCGTCTGTCCAAACTCCTCCCTTGTCATGTCTGTTGTTTAAACTACTGAGTCATGAGTCTGCTGTAACCATAATACTTTACTCATCCTGAGGCCTTAATTTCTAACCAATGCCACCTTGTGCTTGACAAATTGCTTGGTTAATGGAACATGAAGGAGAAGCTGAAAACTAAGGTGTACAAAACAGTGATGTGATCAGCGCTATTGTTATTGTAGAGAAACATGGGCAGTGAAAGCTCCAATTGCAGAAAAGATCAAAGAGAACAGATTATGGTGGTTTGGGCATGTGCAGGAAAGCAGAAGACAATCTGGTGAAGAAGTTTTGAGACCGACAGGAAGAAAGCAAAAGGAAGGGAGGACATCCAGCAAAGAGATAAGGACCTGCAACAGTCTGTCATGACAGTTGAAGAAAGTAGGAGAATGGCATTGAATCAAGAGAGGTGGTGATAGCTGATGCAGCAGTTTGACCCTATGTAGAAAATGGTAAAAAAGGGGTTGATAATGATGATTAGATAATGGAATATATATATGCATATATTCCCCATGATTCCTTGTATTGACTTTCTGAAATTTCCTCAGAAAGTATCTAATAAAGACAAGCCTCTAAATAAAATAGTAGAAGCCGCTTCCTCTTCAGCTTAAATTAATACCTATAAATTTATTAATTTAAACAAAAATTCTTTTATATATATATATATATATATATATATATATATATATATATATATAGGTCTACTTCTCTTTATCGAAGAAACACTTCTTCAAAAAAGAGAAGTAGACCCACACTTACGTGAAAGTGCACTTAACTGAAAGTGCACTTCCGTGAAGAATGGTTCAACGAACCGTTAGGGAAAACTGTGGCGCCAAAGCACACTACAGTGGGGAAAAGGGAATTTACCTGTTTCCCCACTGTAGTCTGATCTCAGAGTTGGTATATTTAAGTAGAGGGGCTGTGGGGGGTGCAGTGGGGCTTGCCCCTCTGTAAAAACATTGTTTTAGTGTTCGTTAATGGTTCGTTGAACTGTTCTTTGTGGACGTGCACTTTCGCTTAAGTGTGGGTGTACTTCTCTTTTTCAAAGAAGTGTTCCTTCGATAAAGAGAAGTAGACCCATATATATATATATATATATATATATATATATATATATATATATATATATATATATATATATATATATCTAGAGTACATTGTCGAAAATAACATTGACCAATCAAAATTATGAAACATGAAAAATGTCAACAATTTAAATTCGAATTGTTGACATTTTTCAAACTTACCTGAACAGCCGGTGATGTTGAACACATGTTTTGCTGCGCCTCCCCCACACCATCTACTACTTATATATTACAACTCCAAGATTGCACTACAGTGAAGAAAAGGGCAAAGTTCCTGATTCCCATCGGAGTGCGATCTCCAATCTATATGTCAATCTCACAATGGTGAATGCACACTAGCATTTCCTGCTGTGGGTTTGGCATATTTCGAATCGTTGTTATGAGACTTTGAAAACTGCCTTTTGACAATCAAAGTTCGTTTAACGGCATTTGAAATTTTGGTGGTAAACATGTATATATATATATATATATCAACATTTGCTAGGGATGGATTCATTTCCTCCCTGAAGCATTTGCTAGGGATGGATTCATTTCCTCCCTGAAGCACATCTGGAATTGCTTCTAAAACCATTTGGCAATACAAAGCTGATATAAGTATTTTCTTTTGCACTTGCTCTAACTGTTTCAGTGATATTTAACTATTCTGTGCTACATTTATTTATTTGCTTGAATTTATCACTGTTTTCAGCCTGCACTTGTTAAAGAAACTCCATCTGTTTTGCAAAGTTTTTGTGTGTTGTGAAAATTTCTCAGGGTTAGTGAACTTATTTTCAAGGATTACTAATTTTGCAGGAATTATTACTTCTATTCTAAAGTATTTGTTACTGCACTTGAGCTTAAAGCCATCTAGTTTTGCATTGGGAGGGTTTTTTTTGCGCTCTCTGATGGGAGCTTGGTTTGCCCCATCCAGGGTGGGAACTATTGGTTGATGGCTTTTTGTGTTTTATTCTGATTGGTCTGAGGGTTTAACTTTAGAAAAGTTTTTCATTCTGCTGGTATAAAAACCTTGCATTTGCACATCACACAAATGTGGTTCCCCATGCTTGCATATAAGCACATCTCTCCAGGTTAAAATCCTCTACAGGAAATGCTTTCCATAGTCTCCCACTGTTAATATATACTTTTTATAGAGCCCCCCCCATATTAGTATAGACCCCATTTAGAGCACCCATTTATACCACACCCCTCCATTTTCTCTCCCCACTGTGAAAACAGGATTTAGCCTAGCATTATGGATGGCCAGTTTCCCTCCATTTCTCCTACCAACTTGATTGACATGGGTATCCTGAGGTAGTGTAGCAACTGGCTCATGTACACACTGACAACTCTCTACTCCTAAATTACCCAATACGATTTATGAGAGATGAATATACAGTAAGAATCTGGAATCCCTGCTGTCTCACATGCAGAACAGTAATACTGAACAGGTTATCAGCCCACATACTACACCTCCTATGCAAACCATGCAGTCAATACAGAAACCATCATATGCAGAGCTACTCACCAGAGAGCTTTGAGAAACAAACACAGTACATCTAATACAGCACCTACGACACTCAATACACACAAAAACACAAGCACCAGTGTCTCACCAAATAAGCCCATAAGATAAAGCACGTCTAAACCAAATTTTTTAGTCATAGATGACTCCATTGTGAGACACACAGATGTCCCACTCACCAGGCTGGTCAAAGAGAAGGTTATGGTCATCTGTCTACCGGGTGCCAGGATCTGTCAGATCGCACATGCACTCAAGTCTATCAAAAACAACTACCATTAAGACTCTATCATAGTTCCTGTTGGTGTGAATGACTTGAGATGTACCTCACTGGACTATATGAAGAGAGACGTGATTAAGCTCTCTGAATATGTGTCCCAGGCAGGTATGTCCCAAGCTGTGAGCAGCATTCTACCCTCATCTAGGATGATACCACAATATAAACAAAAAAATGATGGACTTAGTTTCTGGTGTCATTCTAAGGGGATCCATTTCCTCTCAGCCTGGAATTACATGGTTGATAGACCATGCTACTTTGCCTGAGATGGTCTTCACCTGTCACCTCTAGGTTTTCAGTTACTGGCTAAGGCACTTGCCTCCCCCATAGTGCCTTTTTAGGCAAGATCTCAAAAACAATGAAACAGTGAAAATATCACTCACAAATAAATTAAGGGTTATGCTGCTAAATGCTAGGAGTTTAAAATCAGAAATTGCACTCTCTCGAAGCAACCATCTCCCTGGAGGATGTTGATGTCTGTCCAGTCACAGAAACTTGGTTCAGGGCCGCAGAGAGCACCCCAGTCTTGCAAGGCTACATTGCCTTCCACAAGTTTAGACCACAAAATGAACATGTAATAATGAAAGGAGGAGGAGTATCTATCTTCATCAAGATAAAAACACCTCTAGACTGGTTAGGCAGGAAAACTCCATGGAGCTACTCCAAGTTTAGCTAACTGTGGGTAAGACCCTCTTTCAAGTCATCGTTAGTTATAAGCCTCCTTCAATGAACCAAGATACCCACTCTGCTTATTTGGACCTACTTGAGTAAAATTACAACCAAACACTCTAGTCATGGGCAATTTTAACTATCTCTGTATTGATTGAGAAACTTATATGAGTACCAACATGCTCACACAAAGGTTCCTGGACTTTGTTAACACTAATACCCTGGACAAATAGTATGCAACCCCACAAGGGGCTTAAATATTTTTGACGTGGTCCTCACCAACATGGGTGACCATTGCACTACCACAAGTATAGAGCCCTCACTGGTTAAATCTGATCACAAATCAGTCACATTTGAAGTAGCTAGAACAACTGAACCCCTTTTAGCTGAAATCAGGTTAAACATTTTCACCAAAGTTAATTATACCCTCCTCAGGGATGGCATAAATAACTCTCAAGCTCCTGTTCCTACAGATGACTTTGACAACTATAGTAAAGTATACACAAATGCCCTGTACAAACACTTATACAAATGTATTAACACAGCTGTACCTGATAGGGTCAAAACAAGATCATCAAGAAAAAAGCAAGCCTCTCTGGTGGACATCTAGCATTAGTAAGTTATACAAGAGGAAGAAGTTGCTGTCTAAGAATAAAAAAGAGAGGTCCCAGCAATGGAAGAACACCATCTTCTGCTTCAACAGACAAATAAGACAACTTGTAAATTCCTGTAAAGGCAATTTTGAAAAAAAAATTAGCAACCATAGCTAAGGATACCCGTAAGGCATTCTTCAGCTATATATGTAACCTAAAAGGTAGGCCCCAGATGTCTGCTGAACTACCTGTGGATGGCATCCCACACACTTATCCTGGAAAATAGCTAACCTGTTAGTTAACAGGTCTGGTGAAAATTTCATCCCCCTGTCTCCTTCAAACATTCCACAAAGAATTCCTTCTACATCTCCCTCACCTTGCATCTGCAAAGAGCAAGTCATTAATACTCTTTCTAAGGCCAGATTCTATGGAACCTGATGGCATCCCATGGCTGTGTCTTAAATGGTCTAAAACATGAGTTAGCAACACCATTAGGTACTCTCTTCAACCACAGCCTGAAGATTGTTTTGTCCCTGCTGAATGGAAAACAGCAACTGTCACCCCCTTCATAAAGGGGTACAGCAACAGACCCTGGGAACTACAGACCCATAAGCTTAACCAGCCTTATCTGTAAGGCCATGGAATGAATCATCATGGACCTTATAAATAAAGATATAGATGATCTCCAAAACCTTGATCCAACACAGTTTGGTTTTGTCAAAGGCAGGTCATGCCTGTTAAACCTGGTGGCCTTCTTCAAAAACATCACCAGAGCCATAGAGTAAGGGATGGATAAAAGAGTGCTTAAAATGTATAAGATACAACCTACACTGATTGATTACATTACAGTAACCAAGAAACAGTGGAGACCACTTTGCAATGAAGCCATGATAAAGGACAGATTATTATCCCAGGGATAAAAATTCAAAGGGGGATATTCCAGGGTGACTCTCTCTCACCTTTGTTATTCTGCCTTGCCATTAACCCATTAAGCTGCATACTTAACAGCCTATGTCTACAAACTGGCCATGTCTACAAACTGGCTTCTAGAAAACATCAAAGTCTAATGACTTCTCATCTTCTCTTTGTTGATGATTTAAAACTGTATAGCTCATCAGATGAGGAACTGAAATCACAGCTGCAAGTTGTCAAAACTTTTTCAGATGATATCGGAATGGCATTTGGTCTTGATAAATGTGCAAAGCAACCTTTAAAAAAGGAAAATTGCAGCTCCAGGAAAACATAAGTTTTGGACAAGAATGTGATATAAAAGAACTTGAACAAGAGGGGGTGTATAAATACTTGGGAACTGATGAAGGATCAGCAATAAAACATGAACAAATGCGAATAAGGCTTAGTAAGGAGTACTTTAGAAGACTTAAATTAATCCTGAAAACAGCATTGACACCTAGGAACAAGATCCAAGCTATAAATCAGTTTGCTCTTCCTGTCCTACCTTATAGTTTTGGAGTGATTGACTGGCCCCAAAAAGTGTTGGATAGATTGGATATCAAAACAAGAAGGATGCTTCATGCTCACCAAATAATTTATAAAAATCAGTGTATATCAAGATTATATATCCCCCATTCTGAAGGAGGGATGGGTCTCCTTGAAACTGATTACATGTATAGATCTGCAATCGTGGGACTCCACACATATCTATTGACCTCACAAGATCCAAATGTGAAAGTTTTGAAACATGAGGAGAATAAATCTAAGATGACATCTCTGCTTAATTTAGCAGAAGTATATCAACGTCAAGCAGGAATGAAAATCAAACCAGAAGTGGATAAAGACCAGGCAGCAACTGAATGTGCTAAAAAAGAAAAGAAAGAATATAAGGTGAAGGATCAGATGAGAAGGCAAGAAATGTGGAAAAAACATAAATATAGTTGCAAGTATAAAAAACATCTGGAAGAGCCTCATGTTGATCAAGAATAAATGTAGGAATGGTTAAGGAGAAGTGAATTTACATCAAGAAATGAAAGGTTAATATTGGCAGCCCAAGATAGTGGGATGCATACACGCTGGTTTACTAAGTCCATTGAACATGTGGGAGAAACAGACATATGTAGGTTTTGTGGAACCGAGTTGGGAACAGTTACACACCTTATTGCTGGTTGCGATGCTCTAATAGCAGAGGGACTGTATACTGAAAGGCATAATAATGTGGCGAGATTGTGCATACATTATGATATCGAAGTGGCTGAAAAACATTGGAAACATGAGCCACAGAGAATCATAGAAAATGATGAAGTTTACATCACATGGGATCACCCAATACCAACAGTCCAAAAGATAGATGCTAGAAAACCGAACATAGTGATCCAAGAAAAGAAGACAAAAGTAGCATTGATCATTGAAATTGTCACACCTAGTGACTATAGTGTCTTGTTTACAGAGAGACACAAAGTCATAAAAATACCTTGATCTGCAGGCAGAAATGAGAGCCATGTGGAAGAAAGATACCCAGACAGTTCCAATAGTAGTAGGAGCAACTAGTCTTATAAAAAGAATTTACAATCATATTTAGATACGTTACCAATTCATGTAACACCATATGAATTGCAGAAGGAGTCATTGCTGGGCACATTGTGGGTACTGGGAAGAGCACTTTTGGCTAACATCAAAAAGTAAAATAATACTAATTTCATGAACTTTAATCGTACTCTGACTTAGGAATGGGGTCCATTCCTGTCATGGTATTAGAAACCAAAAAGACTTGGAGAAATGAAAAAAATAAGGGAAATCTGTGCATGCAGCCTACCTTGACTTAGACAAGGCCTTCAACACAATCCCACATTCAGGCATCAGTGATACACTCTCCCAGTTGAATATCAACCCTTATGTCTTCAGGTGGGTTGCTAACTGGCTCACCGACAGATTACAGTCAGTCAAAGTTGGGGACTTTGTCTCAACCAGCAGACCTGTCACCAGAGGGGTTCCACAGGGGTAAGTGCTGGGCCTCCTATTGTTTGGAATATGCTTCAAAGAAGTTCAGGCCAAAACAGAGGGGCTGTGGCTGACTAAGTTTGTTGATGGCTGCAAATTAGGTGCAATCATTGACTCCCCAAACTATGTCAATATACTTCAAGAGGGACTTACAGAAACCAATGATTGGTGCCAAAGCCATGGACTCAAACTCGGTGCTAAAAAATGCATTATGATCCCCTTGGGTAAAAATGATACCCCTGCAGACTATTATATACATAATAATACCCTAAGTAACAACTCAGTAATGAGAGACATTGGGAACGCAAGTTGACTGTAGCCTAAACTTTGACCACCATGTGTCTACTGTGGTAAGGAAGGCATTCTACATTGCACACCTCATTAGCAAAGGCATTGCCTAAAAAGTGAAAGAGGTCATAACTCCTCTGTACTTGACCCTCATCAGCCAATAATTGGGTACAATGCTCCCTTTGGTATGTATCTTACCAGGCACCTGCAGCAAATTGAGAGACCTCAGAGATTTCTAACCAAGAAACCTGAACCTCATACTAAATTTCTAGGAATTTTTATTGATGACCAACTAAAGTTTGATCTCCATATTCAGCAGTGCATTAAAAAGACACATCAAAAGTTATGCCTGGTATACAGGCATAAACATTTCCTCACAGATGCTTCTAGACCGTCTCTTGCATAAGCTTTCCTACTCCCCACCCTATTCTATGCAGCCCCTCTTCTCACTAGCATCCAATCAAATCTTCTCTGTAAATTGCTTTTATTTTTAAAATCGGGAAACTGGAGACATGGTCACTTAACCCTGGCGCAAGTGCAGCACTTAACAGGAAGGGCCCCAAGCATTGTGGGGCATGCAATCAGTGTTGTTATGTTTTAGAACAGAAGAAGGTGTCCATAGGATCCCTAACAATAGAGATAGATTTAGGGGAGCGGAACTGTGGCACTAGAGGAGTAGTCTGTATAGCTATATGTACAGGTTGTTACACTTTTTACATTGGAAAGACCCAAAGACAATTCCAAAAGCATATATATATATATATATATATATATATATATATATATATATATATGAGCATACCCATGCCATCACTAAGAGAAACACCAATAATGCATTATTTAAACATACACTTTCCTGTCCACACTTCAAAAATTTTTTATTTGTTATACTAGAAATAGCTCCAAAGAGTTTGAGAGGCGGTTTCTGGGAAACAGAGCTGGAAAAGAGAGAGCTTATATGGCAGCTCAGGTTAAATGCTACACTTGTGACAGGGTTTAATTATTTATAGTGAATTTATATTATGACAATAAAATAACATTTGTGGAGTGGTCTACCATGGTCAGTTCAATGAATTTATAACTTTTTTAGTAAGATGTGTATTTTTAGTAACATTTTAGAGTGTATTTATAAACTAAAATTAGTGTAGTTTATTTAATTAATATATTTATTGCAACAATATATTTTTTAAGCATAATACAATTTGTTTTGGCGTTAATAAGTTTTATTTGAGTACATTCTTTTATGGAGGTATTGTGATATGCCTTTTGGAATTTTATCATGAACAGGTTGTGTTCATGGTACTGTCTCTTTAACTCAATTAATCCAACATTCATTGACTGTTTTAAATATATTATACAAAGGCTTGTTAATGCTTTTTCCAATGGTTCTGATGAAGTCCCAAGTCTATGAGGGATGAAGGAGCCAAATCATATTTAGCTGGATTACTACTGTGTTTTTTATCAAAGTTTTTAAAGCTGTAAAAGTCTTTTATAAAGTGGTTTTTTTTTTGGAAGATTTACTTGTGGACTGGTTTTTTTTTTTTTTTGCATTAGCCTCACTGTTAGTTCATTGTTCCGGTACAGGATTTACCCAGGTGCACTAAGTGAGCTTATTTATTTCAAGGTATAGTTAATTGCCTCTTGTACTGTTACAAAGAGAAAAGTTAAAATGTACGGGAATAAGAAGTGCTACATTCAAAATCAAATTAATGGTTTGTGTGTGTGTGTGCGCGCGCGCATTCATGTGTGTGAGAGTGTGGCTATCTGTGTGCATGTGTGTGTGTGTGTGTGTGTGTGTGTGTGTGTGTGTGTGTGAGAGAGAGAGAGAGAGAGAGACAGATAAGGGCTATCAAACTATGCTTGAAATGTAAGGGGGTGTATAAAGCTTTCATGGATACAAAGACATAGTTGTTTAATGATGTAAGCTATGGGCTGAGTATACAATCCCAATGACACAAACCCATGCAAAACAGAATACACGAAGAATGAAATTGTGCCTTTTTGAACGTTATCTTCACATCTCTCTTTCTCTTTTAAACTTTAATAGGAGAGAGTTTATCCCATAAGGCATAAAATACCTCATTTCATTTACAGAACAGAGACTGATTAAACAGGTTCCAATAAGTAAGAGAAACGCATCTACAGAGCAAAGTTAATACACCAGATCATTACACTTTGCCATAATGTCATGCTGGGATACAGCAGAATGCAGTAATATAGCAATTCAAACAGGGAAATTAGTATGCAAATGCAGAGATGTAATGTACTGCCTGTCCGTGTCAGTTAGGTCTCTTCCAGGATAAACAAGTTTCAGGGAAGAAAAACTAAAATGGCTAAATGTATTAAAAAGCATCAGTCCTTTTCATTTCTAATGTGAATATAAGAACAATAAACCTCATTCTTATTGATGTAATGAAGCAACAGTAGCTATTCAAGGAACCTGGGTAAACCTGGAAACTATAAAAGGCTCTCAAGTGCTCTGTGGTCTGAAAAATATTAAGATGAATTAAGTGTGTTTTATATGTAAGCATGTTTGTCTGTGTCAACTATAATTATTAAAAAAAAATAAAAATGTATAAACACAAAGGAAGGTGAAATGTATCATTGACACTGCTTTCTAAGTGTTTCTATGCTTATCCAAAGTCATTATGGACCAGGTTAAATCATATTGTGGGTCAGAATGTCTTGATAATGAATTTAAGTGTGGGTATTGCCTTGTACCGCATTGAGTTAGCTTAGTTTCTTCCTGCTAAGTGTGAGTTTGTTTACTTTAGGATCTGTCCCTATTGATAACCTCTTTAAGTGTTGCATCAAGGTTGAGAATTGTGTCCCATCTCAGATGGCAGGGGTGGTGATTGCTGGCCACATTCATTGACCAGAAGTTGTGTTTTATATTCCCTGACTTATTCGATTTTTGATGTCTTGTTTTTTGAGGAAAGCACGGTTATTACATTTCAGAAGGAATGCTTTCTAGTGGTTAGATGTAGGCATGCAGAATATTAATCTTGATTAACCAGTTTATCTATGGATGGTCTATGTATCTTTGGTTTGGTCCTGCCCTGGCTGATGTGGTGTAGTGGGATGCAAGTTGTTGATCAAACTCTGTACAGTATACCTTTGACCTAGCATGTGCTGGTCAACACAGTAGCTCATGTTTCAGGCTGGGTCTTACCTGAGTCTGGTGGCTCAGAAAGAGTTTTTGTTGCCTTATTAAGTTACTGTGTAGTTTCCCTTCATGTCAGTTTGCTTGCTTCACAGAGTGGTGAAGAGCAGAATTAACATTCTGGATCTCCTGCAGCTTTAGTGCAGTTTAGGAAACTTAAGGCTGTGGACAAAAATCTCTGTTGGGATCAAGGGCATGCTGACATCTGGTTGAGTGCCATGTTGGATAAATCTCACTCCTTGAGCACCGACCTCACTGCTGATAGCCTGCCAAAAGTAAAGTTTTGTTGGGCTTTCAACACCGGGAAATGTTCACAGCCTACTTGCAGGTTCTCTCACCTTTGCTTCTCCTGTAGGAAATGGCATCTCTCATTCAGATGCTGGTACAAGTCAGGGCACTTCTCCCCAAGTCTCAACCCTTTCTTTAGTGAGAGTAGCTCCAGTCAAAAGCTGGATCCCCTGGCCAAGGTCAGACACATATTTTGTGTTCAGTGAGGTAATCTTTCATGGAATTGGTTATGGCTTAAGATCACTGCATACCCAGAGCAGATAGCTCTCCTTACTGCTATCAGATTACTCTGATAGTAAGGCAGGGTAATTTCTGAACAAAGGTTTTTCTTCAGTTTTTCCATTAGATCATCAGTTTTCTTGGATTCTAAGGTTGCTAGGAACCTTTCCTCAATAAAAAGCCATAAAGTAGATGCTTTAAAGTTAATAAGAAGGCAGTCCTAGTGGGACAAGTTATCAGCCAACTCTCCCCGCACCATGGCTTGCTTTTAAGGTATCCTCTATTGGATTAGTCCTGAAGAAAACAGCTGGGGAGGTTCATGTAATCCACCATCTCTCACACCCTTCTGATCAGTCAGTAAATTACTTCATCGACAAACAGGACTCCAGAATATACTATGCTTCTCTAGAACAGACCACACAGGCTGTCAGAGAGTTCTTGGAACCCTGGTTATGCAAACTAGATATCCAATCTGCCTTCCACCACCTTCTCATCAGGGAGGATGATTGGTCCTTGTTAGGGTTCCAATTTCAAGACCATTTATTATTTGACATTATCATGCCCATGGGTTGCTCCCTGGCTTGCACAGCCTTTAGACCTTCAGCTCTGCCTTGCATTGGTGCTGGCAGCAAAGGGTCACAAAACAAACAGCTATACATTACCTTTATGATTACCTGATAGTAGGTGAAGAGCGGGCAGGGGCTTTGAAGGGCATGCATGGTTTAATTGATCTGTGCAATTATTTTGGCAAAATGGAAGGCCCCACCAAGTCTTATTGGGCTTTATATTGATGTTCCAGGTTCTTCCTTCAGGCTGACCACTGATAAACTCCTCCAAGTGAGATTGTCCATTCTCAAGAGCCCATAAAGCTCGCAATGGTGATATCATGCAGCTCCATGGACTCATAAACTTTGCATGTTGGGCCATTGCTCCAGGAAGGTTTTTTCTTAGATCTTCATTTAACCTGCTGAAGGAGGGCAAGTTGAAATATCACTGAGTGAAGATTACTGGTGGGATGAAGGAAGACCTTCACCCATGGAACACTTTTGTTCGGTTTCAGTCACATTTTGGCAAAGTCTGTGGACTTCCTCCATCGAGCTGCAGCTTTTTGTGGCTGTTGCAGTGGGCATAGGCATGGGGGGGCTCTATTTCCAAGAGAGTTGGTTTGCAGCTTGGTGACTTGCCTCCTGGCCTGAGGATAGGATGTCAGACATTACCTTTTTAGAGGTTTTTCCCATTTGGGTTGCCCACTTTTAATTTGGAAAGAGCCATTCGCTAAAAGGAGAATTTTCTCTTACTTTGATAAACAAGCAATGGTGCAGGCCATTAACAAGAGATCATCAAAGTCTATGTGTATTTTTTGATCATGTTGCTAGTTCTCTATAGTTTACAGATTAACTTGCCCTTTACTCATCACCACATTTCAGGTAAACATAATGGCGTAGCTGACGGCTTTTCCCACTTTCAGTTTTCCAGATTTTGCCAGCTGGCCCTGGATGAGGCTCCGCTTGGGACACCCATCTCTTCAGATGGAGGGCTCATTGCTGAAGAATAACTATGGCACTTCTATCCAGATCTTGGGCTTCAAACACCAAGGGAACTTATTCCTCCTCTTTGCATAGCTTTAGGCATTTTTTATAGCAATCTATTTCAACCCTTCTGGCACTAGGATCTTCCTTTATTAATGCAGTTCATATCCCATAGATGTTCACTGAACAATGTTCCTAGCAGTATCCAGAAACACTTAGCGTCTTTGGGATGGTTGACCCAGCTGTTGGGGCTCCCTGATTCTTCTTGCCACTGGACCATCAGTAGGGTCCTCAAATGTTGGGAGAATGCCAGAGGCTCTCTTTAAGATGCCAGGAAACCCATTGTCTGTTGGTTTGGGCACATGTTCAGAAAAGATAAAGATAATCTGATGAAGAAAATTTGGGACAAATAGGAAGAAGGGAAGAGGAAATGAGGTCATCCAGCAAAGGCGTGGAAGGTTTGTGAGAGAGACGCAGAGGAGCCGGAAGCTGTTGAAGACTGGGGGGGGGGGGTGAAAGGGGCATTTAGTGATCTAAAAAGAGCAATTTTTTAAAAACTGTTTGCTACCACAACATAGGTTTGCAGTACAAGAAGTCTGGAAAAAAAAAATTTATTTGGGGGGGTTCAAATTCCCAAAACCAGGGACACATTTTAAATATTGCTTGTATATATACACACACACACACACACACACACACACACACACACACACACACACACACACACACACACACACACACACACACACACACACACTAACAAAACTCTCCTTATCGGCATGACTCTGGCAGCACCAACAGAACAGCGGTAGCATAACTCCTGCAACACACAGCAATAAGAGAGCAAGAACAGCTACTTTAGTTAGTTTAACTTCTGCGTGTGCCTCCATGTTAGTGTGAAAACTCCACTTCATTAATTTTTCCTGACAGGTCTTGCAGCTGTAAAAGTGGGGGGGGGCTCCCTCTCCCCCTAGCTCTATGGTTCCGGCACCCATGGAGAGTAGACTTGTGACAGTCAGGCATGAGTGATGGTGACAATTGATATGACACCCTGACCTCATGTAGAAAATGGGAAAAAGGAGGTCGAAGATGATGATTATTCCTTTCGCTCATTTTGCAAAGTACATACATACGACTTAGCAAAAGATTCTAAAAAGGGCTGGGAGGTGGTTATTTGATGTTTATCTGTCACACATTCAGTAGCAACCTTTTCATTTTTTTTTTTTTTTTGCAGGGATGAAGGTACTTTGGACCTTGGGGGGATTATTTTGACCAAAGAGTGGCTTGGCAAGCATCTACCTGGCCATCTAGACACAGGGGTTTTTTGGATCAGTCCCTCTGGATAATGCACTGCTTTGGATTTCCAGGTTTATCTTGGATGCACTTATGGGATATTTGGTGCTGGTTATCATTTAATGCAGCACTGCTGACTGTGTTGATAATACACCTATGGGGCAATGATTTGACTAAGATCCCATAGAACATCTTGGCAACTAGGATTCTCACCAATCTACATAGGGTGTGCTCTCTCCATCCTGACATTATGATTTTTTGGTCTGCCATCTATTAAAAGTTGTTTGGAGGGATACCTTCAGGAGTTCAGCTGTGAAATCCAGGTGCTTAATCAACCATCATGTGGCTTGATCTGCCAAGACCATTGGTTTTAGAGTTATTGAACATGATCTGGCAAAATCAGACAAAGGCTTTTTTGATTCTGATGGCCATCTATTTGAATGAATTGGCCCTTAACTTAATTTACTTACAGTTGACTGTGCCAGTTGTTGATTGTTTTAATACATTTAATTAGTGTTCAGTGGTTGGTTATATTCACTAATATTTACAGGGTTATAAAGACTTAGAGGCCTGGCTGTGTAGGAATGGCAGTCGCCTTACAGCTTAACCACCCCCTGTGTTCCCCATTAGATGTCAGTGGCCTCCTGATGGATTGCCAGGTCAAGATAACCTGTAAGTTTGGTGTAATCATGCTTGTCTATGAGCATGATGTCAGGGAGCAGTGCAGTGCATTGCTGTTTAAAAAGCTATTGCCACTAACCTCAATCATTCCAGTGGTCAGCTTTTGCAAACCCACTATCCCTTCTCTCATAGTGGTTACCTCACAGCTTTGCCCCTCCCTTGTGTTCCCAAATTAGCCATCAGTGGCCTCTTGATGGATTGTCAGGTTGTAATGACCTGTGAGTTTGGTGCAGGTAATTTATGGTTGGGCTGAGAGTTACTCCTTGAATGCTTGGTCTTACAGCAGGTCCGGGAATGCCTGGGGTTATGCATTTGTGCTGCCTGGTAATGCCAACCAGCTGGGGCAGTCACTGCATGTTATATTTACTCATGTTATGAACTGGTTGTTGGACACTGTTAATTAATTAATTTGCTTGCAAATAAAAGGGTCACAAAGCCATTACTGATGTTATCACTGACTCATCTGTAATGGATAAATATATTTACTGGATGTGGTTAAAGTCACTAAGAAGTTTTTGCAGTCACAAAAACTCACTATCATGAGTTTATCTCATACCTCAGGGTATTCTGTGTTTTACAGCTGTCTTGAAATATACTTTTTAACTTTTTTTAATCAGGCATGCTGACCGAAAAAAGCCATTTTGTTCTTTGTGCAAATCCAGGCAATGTTGAATGGGAATCTTCTAGAGCATGATGGGTTTCTACCCTTGTTACAGTAACCTTCCTTGGAACCCCTGCTAGAGTGACTTTCTAATAAAATACAGAAAACGTATAGGTCTCCTGATAAATGTAATAGTATCACTTTCTGAAAGTAAAAGCAATTTTCAAAGTATTTTGAGATTTTTTTCTTGTAATTAATCTTAGATTAATACGTGTTTATTGAAGTACATGCTCTCCTCCCTTCTTTAAAAAGTAGCCTTATCTTTGTATACATTTTTTCAGTGCAGTATGTGCTTTTGTTTTCCTTTCTCTTACTCACTGCTATTCACTAATACTTGTTTCTTTTGGTATATAGTAGACCTTACTTCAGTTATGAGGCTTGTAAATCACACTCAAGTTCAACAAGTCTCAAAGATGATGGATTATTTGTCACACAAGAGGAGTCTCACTGATTTTGGACCAGGTACGAGGCACTCCTATGGTTCTTTTGGAGGAAAAGTTTCTCTTTATTCTGCTTCTACCTTCAATGTCACTTCTAACTGGCATGCATTTGAGCAATTTCTACCATCAGGAGTGAGCTATTGAGCTTTTCAGATTATTTCAGAACTACAAGTAGTTCACGATAGTGTTTAAAGTTAGCCAGCTACCTCAACAACTAATGAAATCCATAAAAAGAGATGTACTTCAAACAGACAAGCAACCCTTTTTTCAAGAATGATAAAACCCACAGTTAGCACTTTCATTCAGACTGTGAGAAAAGATTTAACAGAGCAATGCTTTATACACTCAGTAGATCATATGACACATTATTGCTTTAAAGGTCTGTTTTTCAAAACACATCTAAAATTAATTAGATCTTTCATAGCATGAAAGACACAGGCATTTCACTGAATTTTCCATGTGTAAAACATTTCAATGTCAGTTCCTCTACTATCAGACTCAATATATTCTAAAACATATAAATAAAACTGACTAAAGAACAAAAAACAACCTGCCAAAAAGAGAACACCCACTGAAACGTCTCCAAAGAACTGTAGACAAATAATGTAAAATAAAACAGAGACGCAGACAGCTGTAAAATCCAGGATAGGCCTTTACTGAGTGCAAAACACAAGCGCTTTCACAATCTAGCTTCTTCAGGTGTAACAAAGCACTTAAAACAGACACACCTATATACTCACTGCATATCACATGTCTGAAGTCATATGACTAAGCATTACTAAAGCAAATCCTTTAAAGCTATACTAACATGAATTATATTCTAACTAACTAGATGTAAAAGACAATATTTATACAAGACAATGATAAAAATTACGATGACAAAAAATACTATATTCCTTCCTAAAAATACATATAAATATATAAACATTATATATCAATAAATAATATATTTTAATAACCAATTCCTAACCTGCAAAAAACAAATAAATAATTCATATGTCAAAGTTTCATATATAAAAACACATATACATAAACCTATGACTTTATCTGCGAAGAGGCCTCATTTTAAGTTTCGGTCTCAGGGGAATACATTCATTTAGGCCATGTCCTTCTGTACCCATCAATTTAGTTATCCACATGGCTTCTACACTTTCTGTCCTGTTGCAGATATCTCCCCTTCTTATATTCTCCTGCAACAGGGCTATGACTCTGAATCTAAAAATGTGGGTCATATCAGTATTCATAACGTGTCTGGCTAAAGCATTCACCTTATTACCCTTCCTAATATTATAGACATGCTCTCTGATGCGTTCCTTTAAACTCCTATCTGTCTTCCCAACATAGAATTTGGCACATACACAGCAATTGGCTAAGTAAACTACATGTCGGCTCAGACAGTCAGCTCTAATGTCAAAATGAAAATCTCGATCCAAATCTGGATGGTAAAAACGATCACTAGTGTCTATATACTGGGACCAATTGCAACTGCCACAAGGTCTCGTCCCTCCTCTACCATTGCTCATCTGCCCATCTCTCGGATAACAGAGTCTCCTCTTCAGAGATCTATTGTTCCTGAAACTAAATCTGGGTACTGTGTCCACCAAGCCAGCTACCTCATGATCAGTCAGCAGAATTTGGGGCTATCGTTTATCCCTACGAGTTACTCCTGCTATGCAGAAGTTATTTTGGACATTAAGATGTTTGCCAGAAATTTAAACTTGAAACTTTTGTATAAAGATAATGCAGACGCTAATAGCAAATGTGTAGGGTTTTCTAAACCCAGCTCTTTCATGCCTAATAGTAATGTTTTAGTCAATGCTTTTGAGAAATTGTGCATACGAGATATATATGAGGCTAATGTTAAACAGGGATTTAAGCCACACAATAATTTAAAGCAGAATATGACACGACAGGAAAGAGAAGCGTTATTAGAATTAGAAAGGAATGAACAAATTATTGTGAGACCAGCAGACAAAGGGGGTCTCATAGTGGTGTTAGATAGAGATAGTTATAAAAATAGTATATCTGCCAGTCTAAAGAATGACTCTTCTTATGAAATAATAGGAGTTGAACAGGTATCAGGTTATATTTCAAGAGTATGTATGGTATTGGAAGGGCTATTTTCAAATGGTATGATAGATGAGAAACTTTTGGAATATTTTTTGGTGCATAAACCCACCATACCCATATTGCAAGGCCTTCCAAAAGTGCATAAATCAATTGTCAACCCTCCAGTGAGACCTATTGTCTCTAGCAGAGGTTGGTGTACTGAACCAGTCTCAATTTTCGTAGAGAAACACTTGAGACCTGTTTTCGACAGCAATAAGTACGTTCTCAAAGACACGGAACACTTTTTAAGGGATTTATAAGAGTTTGTTGAAGAGTATGATTCCAATATAATGTTTGTCACATTAGATGTCGTGTCCTTATTTACTGTCATTCCGAATGCAGTAGGATTGGCAGCAGTGAAGGACATTTTAGAGGTGTATATGGAATATACACCAGAGAAGATACGTTTGTTACTCACATTGTTGGGGTTGGTTTTAGAGCATAATTTATTTCTATTTGATGAGCAGTTCTACAGGCAATGCAGCGGCGTAGCTATGGGCACATCTTGTGCCAATAGCTACGCCAATGCAGTCATGGTCAAATGGGAAGATTCATATATTTTGAAAGGTCCTTATATTCATTTACTCCCTTTTTACTGTAGATTTGTAGATGATGTCTTTATTGTGTGGGGAGGCAGTGAACAGCAGCTATCTGATTTTTTAGAATTTATAAACATGAGCACATCGTTTTACAATTTACTCATAGGTCTTCAAAAATAATATGGATTTTTGGATGTGGAGATAGTTAAATGTATTGAAGGTGGAGTGTACACCAAACAATACAGGAAGGACTGCCATGTAAATCATTTATTGCATAGGAGCAGTGCGCATCCACCACATATTTTTAAAAATGTAATAACCAATCAAGTGATGAGAGCCTCTAGGCTCAATGTGAGAGATGAGAACTTCAGCAAGGAAGTGGAGAAAGTGATGGTGTATTTGGGAGACAGGGGATACAATGATAATACTCTTAGGAAATATGTACCGCAAGCAGTAGGTATGAGAAAAGATCAAGCCATGCCATATTTTCCAAGGAAGTTTAATCATGGAAGTGAAAGACAAGAGGCATCCACCAATTATAAACTTAGGATGTCCTTGAAATACACCGCTGATGTACACAAGTACACTGAAATAGTTAAGAAACATTGGCAAATTCTGCTGACTGATCATGAGGTAGCTGGCTTGGTGGACACAGTACCCAGATTTAGTTTCAGGAACAATAGATCTCTGAAGAGGAGACTCTGTTATCCGAGAGATGGGCAGATGAGCAATTTTAGAGGAGGGACGAGACCTTGTGGCAGTTGCAATTGGTGCCAGTATATAGACACTAGTGATCGTTTTTACCATCCAGATTTGGATCGATATTTTCATTTTGACATTAGAGCTGACTGTCTGAGCCGACATGTAGTTTACTTAGCCAATTGCTGTGTATGTGCCAAATTCTATGTTGGGAAGACAGATAGGAGTTTAAAGGAACGCATCAGAGAGCATGTCTATAATGTTAGGAAGGGTAATAAGATGAATGCTTTAGCCAGACACGTTATGAATACTGATATGACCCACATTTTTAGATTCAGAGTCATAGCCCTGTTGCAGGAGAATATAAGAAGGGGAGATATCTGCAACAGGACAGAAAGTGTAGAAGCCATGTGGATAACTAAATTGATGGGTACAGAAGGACATGGTCTAAATGAATGTATTCCCCTGAGACCGAAACTTAAAATGAGGCCTCTTCGCAGATAAAGTCATAGGTTTATGTATATGTGTTTTTATATATGAAACTTTGACATATGAATTATTTATTTGTTTTTTGCAGGTTAGGAATTGGTTATTAAAATATATTATTTATTGATATATAATGTTTATATATTTATATGTATTTTTTTAGGAAGGAATATAGTATTTTTTGTCATCGTAATTTTTATCATTGTCTTGTATAAATATTGTCTTTTACATCTAGTTAGTTAGAATATAATTCATGTTAGTATAGCTTTAAAGGATTTGCTTTAGTGATGCTTAGTCATATGACTTCAGACATGTGATATGCAGTGAGTATATAGGTGTGTCTGTTTTAAGTGCTTTGTTACACCTGAAGAAGCTAGATTGTGAAAGCGCTTGTGTTTTGCACTCAGTAAAGGCCTATCCTGGATTTTACAGCTGTCTGTGTCTCTGTTTTATTTTACATAGAAATAAAACTGTTTAAAATTATTGTATAAAATGGAATGCATATATAGTGCATTATTTGAATATGCCTGATATAACAGCATAACCATGTTTATGGATCCTTTCTTGAAAATGCCCCATCTTTCTCCCTGTGTAAAATGCTAGACATATGTTAAATAAAGCCATACAGACAACACTTTTAGATAAGCAGTTAAAATATCCAGGATAAATAGAACTTTTTTTAACATCAGTTTAATATATTTATATTCATTACAAAAACTTTTTTTTCTTATTGGAGTATGTGACCTAACCACCCTTTAAATTAAATAATGCTTTATAGGTTTTACATTTATTATTGATTAATCAAAGATATAAACCTCTCCTCCCTCTCAGATATTTAATCATAACCTGCCAAAATTGTTTCCAGTTATTTCACAGCATATTTTGTATGGCTTCATTATCTGCCGTATAGGAGAAAATCATAAGCAAGATTCCTACCGATCATGGCTTCAGTATATATTGTATATGGGAAAATATAACTAGATTTCTACCAAAGTTGTTTATTTTTTGTTCAGCAGTTGGCTTGAATCTATCCTTTCTTTTGGGTGTAATTTATCAAATGTGTTCAGTTACTAGACTTAGGGAGTAATGCCTTTTCTCTATCCACACCAAATCAGTTTTTTTTGTTTTGCAGTCACAGGACTCAGGGATTCCTGGGTAGGTGAGATCCTTATAGCCTATTCATTTTTGCCCAAAAATTCACCATGAGCTCATTCACATGGAGCAAGAGTCAGGTATTAGGGAGCAGGCAGCCTTTGCTAGTCCTGCAGGGTGACCTTTCTTTTCTTCCAGTGGAACACCCCCTTCCCTTAAGACAGCTTTTCCATGTTCCATTAAAGTTGGCCTTCAAGGGCTCCATTCAGCTCATAGTCCAATTTGCACAAGACAGCATTGGCTTGATATAGTCAATCTCCATGGAGAAGACACCTAGTGCTGTCACTGCTGTGCTGAGCCAGACCCACCTCCCTTCTCCCGGGATTGGTGAGCAGGCAGTGGACACTAATTCCCATCCTCCCCTCCTTTGAGAGCTCTTACAGGCACCCACGCCATGATTCAAACTCCAGTAGCCTGAAATGTAGTCAGGGCTTTATCCCTCCACACCCACACACCCATGGAATAGCTTCAGAAACTCATGCTTCATGCTTTTCATCATCTGCAGTTAATCTACTGATCATTATTCTATGCCCTTTAGCAGTAATTTTCTTTACATTTGGCAGGTGCTTACTGCTGTAGTATAACAAACTGTTGCTACCCACATCTTTCTTAAATATCCAAGCTTATAACCTGTTTGATTACACATTCTTAAAAACAATGAAATCTAAAATGTTAACGTTAAACATATTTTTTTATAAAAAAGGAATTTAGGTAATTTCAAATAATTAGAGCATTCATTTGCTTACAATTTGCATATAGAGTAAAGGAGTCTAATTTAACAATATTGTTTCACAATATAAGAATGTCAGTAAAGCACAATATCAATACTGGACCAGTGATATGACATAAATGGAATTATTTTCCAAAGAAAATGCCATAAACAAGTTAATATAATCCAGTGTCTTTACAACAGCCATGGCAAATCTGTCTTTTTGTCTGTAAATTTTATTCTGAAAAGGACAAAACAAATATTATCAAAATGGTCCCTACACTTTACACTAAAAAATTTTCCCTAAGAAATAATGAAATTTAGGTTTGGAACTGAAGTATACAAAGAATCTTTACTGGCATTCTTAAGTTTGACAAGAAAATCTGGGGACTAGAAGAAGGCTCTATCTTTACTGTTTTGTTTATAAAATGTTTTGTGTAAGCAGACAGCAGTTCAAGTGTAGCTCCTTCCAGGAATGATACTGCTCTCATGGGGATTCATCCACATTTATGTGGACTTTGGGGATTCCAAAAATTCCAATTGTCTTAGGAAATGGAAGTGTCAAATATTACACCAAATCAGTAGAAATGTCCCTTACACAGACCATTTTAAGAATAATTGTGATGTAATTAGTAATGGAGCATGGAGTGAGCTGTTAAGAAATAGATGTGACATTATTGAAAGCATGTGTGCAGGGCAAGTGACATTACCAATGCAGAGGTAAAAGGATTAACTGATGAAAAAACAAGAGTAAAATAAAATGCAAATCATTTTATTCAAGCAGAACAAGGAGAAACAGAAAGGTTTGGAATTGATAAATGTGTAAACAAAGGTGCATACCTTCCTATTTCTGTTCAATTTATACTTTGAACAAATCTTCAGAGAAGCAGAACTGTATGAAGAAAATTGAGGTGTGACTTATCAACATTCTTCAGTATACCGATGACACCACATTTCTGGCTGAAAGTAAACATGAGCTCAAACATGTACTCACCGAGATTAAACAATATAGTCTTGAAATTATTTGCATTGTAACATGAAGACAAAAACCTTGAAAACTGGCAAAAGCAGTACATTTATTATTGATGGTGTAGAAATACAGATATTGGACAACTTCAGCATGCTTGGATCAGTAATTAGTAATGAAATAACAAGTGAACAGAAATCCAACAGTGAAATGCTGTTGGCCATAAAGGATCTAAATAAGATCTTCATGTGCAAACTATGGCATTTTTAATAACATCACACAGGTGGAAATGTTGGCCTGTGAATAAAGAAGATAGGAAGACATTCATTTTGCATTTGGAAGTGATTTTATACTAGAAGGATTACTGACTGTTACTTTTGTCCAAGCATTGCTTGTGCAGTTGAATTTAAGGCTCTAAGCTTCCTATTTGGAGGAATTTGTTGTTTTATTCACTTCTAACGCTTGGCGTTTGGCTTGGGAATCATTTGTGCTACCGAAAGTTTGAAAAGCATTGCTTGTGCAGTTGAGCTCAAGGCTCCAAGTTTTGTATTTGGAGGATTCAGCTACTTTACTTACATCTAACGCTTGGCGTTTGGCTTGGGAGTTGTTGGTGCTGCCGAGAGTTTGAAAAGTAAGAATTTTCTTATATGCTCTGTTATTGACAGAACTCTCAAACTTGCGAATTGAAGATTTCTAAGTTACAGCGTTCATTCTTTGAACGAGACTGAAACATCGATAGTAGTTGTAAGCTCATTTCATCTAATGGGCTATATGCTTTCATCAACAACTAAAAGTTTTCCAAGATTTATATTGTTATAATCGACTACCTTTGAGTTTTTTACAACTTGAGCACAGTACTGTTTCTCACTAAGAAGAATTACCTTGCTTAGTGACAACCGAATATTTTTGGCGCTCTAGCCTGGGAATTGCTTGTGTTGCTGAGAGCTTCAAGCCGAAGAATACTATCATATGTTATAATACTGACAAAATTTCTTAACTTGTGAAATTTTTAAAGTGGTTACTTTATGAGTGGTTTTGGAACATCGTCAATCAGAACACTGGTATTTGATTGTTGCAGCTCTCTTATTGAGAAGATTTATATTGCTTGGTG
Organism: Protopterus annectens; assembly: GCF_019279795.1. Lineage (NCBI taxonomy): Eukaryota > Metazoa > Chordata > Ceratodontiformes > Protopteridae > Protopterus > Protopterus annectens. Next base: position 809,580,474 of record NC_056743.1, read on the forward strand.
GTCAACCAAGCATTTGAAGCGCTATTTAGGCGTTCTTAAAACATTTTTAATATTTTAATAAAATACTTCAAATTTGAAATAGCTGTGGAGTAGCGGTGTGATTTTTGCTAAGTAATAGTTTATAGGGGAGTGTTTATGGGGGATAATTACATTGGCAAGTCCATTTTTCATTAAGGTATTTTTTGTAGCAGTTTTGAATTGATTGGGATGTTCAAGGGATCTTATATTTAGTGGCAGACTATTCCAGGCCTTGGAAGGGTTAAAGCTATAGACTAGGTGACCCATTTTGGTCCTTGGTTTGTAGATTTTTAGTAGGCCTTGTTCAGAACTGCGGAGTAATCTAGTGGGTAGGTAATGAGAGATTAAAGATAAGATAGTTGGACAGAAATAGGGTTTGTAGAGAATGGAATGAATAATCTGAAACTGATTATACCAAAGCAGGTTAGGTAATTGTAGCCAATTTAGTTCTTTTAGTGAGAGACAGTGGTGGGACTTGTAAGAAATTTGGGCAGCAAATCTGGCAATCCTGTTGTAAGTTGTTTCTAACTTGTTTAGTAGTCCAGTGTTGAGGCTGATGAGAATTTTAGAGCTATAAAGTAAAGTGGGTTAGAGATAGGCATTTGAAAGGGTTAGTTTTGCTGTTTTGGTAAGACATGTTTTGTTTCTATAGAGGAGACCTAGCTTGAGATGTGTTTTTTGGATACAATTATTGACGTGTAAATCAAAGGTTAGTCTATCATCAATAGTAACACCTAAGAGTTTTGTACTGGTGTCCACCTGTATTTCAGTATTATTTTTCAGGTTTTCATATAGCCAGTTCTTTACAGAGTTAAAAGAGGACTGTGTGTCTGATTTTAGCCGAGTTGGTGATATATGCAATAGTGATAAGAGTAGAATCATTTGCGTATTGTATCAGTGAGGATCCAGGACAGGAGGAGTAGAGAAGGTTGGTAAAAATGTTAAAAAGAAGTGCCCCAAGGATGGAACCCTGTGGAACACCCATTTTAATAGGAAGACTAGGGGAGAAAGCTGAGAGCCATTTGACTGATTGGAGTCTGTCAGAGAGATAGCTGTTAAACCAAGATATGGTGGATGGAGAGTAGTGTAAATTTGCTAGTTTAAGGAGAAGTTTATGAGAGACTGTATCAAAGGCTTTAGAGAGGTCAATGAAGAGACAGGAAATAAGTTTGTTATGGTCTCTAGCTAGTGATACAGAGTTTAGGAGAGACAGGAGAGCTGTAGTAGTGCTGTGAATGGGACGAAAGCCATGTTGGGTAGGTGTGAGTAGATTTTATTGCAGAAGGTAGTGTAAGACTTGATTGTGTATACATTTTTCCAGAATTTTGGAAAGTGGTGAGCATATGACTATGGGTCTAAAATTAGTTATATCTGTGAAGTTTCCTCCTTTGTGTATTGGAAGGGTGTAAAATTGCTTCTGGATGGAAGAGACTGTGGATTCCATAATAGAGCGGTTTATTAGAACAGAAACTGGGAAAGCAAGAACATCAGCAGCAGCCTGAAGGAATGCAGAGGGAATATTGTCTACAGATGTGGAGTAATGTTTTAATTTAGATAGTAGAGTTTTAATATAGTTAGTGGAGACAGGTTTGAGGTAGAAGGTAGTGGTAAGGTTACTACTGATGGAAGAGTTTGAGCTGTTAGGTCTATTATTGTTGGTGGGAAGGTTTGTCTCTTGATTTAGTAATTTGGATACTGAGTCTATAAAGTAGTTGTTAAATATGGAGGCAGTTTCCTCATGTGTTTTGTCAGGATAAGGGTTAGGGGAGGCTTGCGTACCTGGGTGTAGTATTTGATTTACAAGAGTGCCAGAACTTTTTAGGATTGGATTTAAAGGTAGAAGATGGATTATTATAGAAGTTTTTCTTATCTTTATTTATGTGACTTTTGGCAAGATTTCTAAGTTCTTTATATTTCTGGAGGTCTGGTTGATGTTTAGTTTTAGTCCAAATGTTCCATGCTCTGTCTTTTTTTTTTTAGTAGTGCACGTGTGTTTACGGTCAGCCATGGGGCTATGTTAGACTTTATGCAGACTGTTCTAAGGGGTGGCACAGAATTTAAAATACTACGGAAAGTGGAATTAAAAAAGTGGACAGCTTCATCCAAAGGGAGTAGTTTTAAGGGATTCCAGTTCACGTTTGATAGTAAAGATTTGAGAGTTTCAGGATTAAAGTTTGTTAGTTGTCGGTGTTTGATAAACCTTTGAGATTTAGCTTGATGGGATGTGTATCTTAGTATTTTTACTGGACAGTGATCACTTAGGGAATTTGGTAGCATTTCAGGGTTATGGTATTTGAAAGGGTGAGAGACAAGAATCTAGTTAAGAAGAGATGAGGCTGTATGGGAGTTATTGAAATAAGTGGGATCAGAGATGAGTTGAGTAAAGCCGTAGAGATTAAGGTGTTGTGAGGAGTTTTGAAAGGAGAGAGATAGCCAGTTAATGTTGACATCCCCAAGAATGATAGTTTCATTTTGGATGTGTTGGGAGATATAAGCAAGCATATTTTACAGTAGGGGGATATTATCGCCTGGTGGAATGTAAATTGCTACAATGGTGATAGTGGAATGGCCATTAATGTTTAGGTTTACAGATACAATTTCAGCTTGGGATGTAAAGGTAGAGTTAGAAATGATAAGGTGGTTAGAGTGTAGGATAGCAACGCCTCCACCTTTCCTTTTTGGTCAATCTAGATGGTGTATGCTATAGCCAGAGGCCAAGATCTCAATGTCTTGGTGTTGGGATTTCAACCAGGTTTCAGTCAGAACAAGGATATCAGGATCTTTGCTGGATGCCATTGTCTCCTCTTGCTTTCTTCCTGTCTGTCCCAAATCTTCTTTACCAGATTGTCTTCTTCTTTCCTGCACGTGCCCAAACCACCAAAATATATTCTCTTTGACCTTCTCTGCAATTGAAGCTACATCAGATTTTGCTTTGATGTCCTTATTTCTTCTTCTATTCCACAGCATATATCCTATCACGTGTCTCAGGCACTTTATCTCCATCACCTCTAGCTTCCTCACCTGCTCTTTCTTCACTGCTTAGGTTTCTGTTTCATACAGTAGAACTAATCACACCACTATTTTGTGCACCGTATTTTAAGCTTCTTTGGCATTCTTCTGTCATGCACTACCACTGACACTCTGTGCCAGTTGGCTGTAGCCTGTCTGATTCTAGTTTTGACCTCTTCATTTACACTTCCCTTTTCCTCAATCACCCATCCCAGGTACTTGAAACTGTTAACTTGTTCCACTATTTTCCATTTTATTTCAATTATTAGTTTTGCATAGCTTGCCTCGTTTGCTGCCATTACAACTGTCTTATCTGTTCTCAGTCTCATCCCATGTACCTTCAGTTTTGCATTTTCCCCTATCCTTTAAAGAGTCTGCTTGTAATGCCAAATCGTCTGCATACAGTAACTTTGTTGATCTGTCCCCTCTGACCTGTTTGTTAATGTGGTCCATAACCAGTATGAACTCTGATGTAGACTCACTGTCACTGGAACCCCTCTGTGAGTCCAAACACTGTTCTTACTTGTGACACTCAGTCCTTGTACATAGCCTTCGCTAATTCTACCAATGTTTCTGGAACTTTGAACCATCTCAGAACTGCCTAAATCAGCTTTCTTGGGACTGTGTCATAAGCTTTCTTCAAGTCTAGGAATGCTCTTTCCTCATCTCAAGCTTCTTCTCAGCTCTGTGTCTCACTACAAGTAATAGGGTCAATTGAGCTGCATCCTGATCCCAATCCAAACTGCTCATCTCCCAACTTGCTTTCTACTACTCTGCATATTCATTTATCAATCATCCTGTCCAGAACTTTCATGCAGTGTGACAAGAGTTTGATACTGCTATACTGCCCCCTTTGTTCTTGTACACTGGCACAAGCATGATTGTTCTCCAATCATCTGGGATATGCCTTTCTCTCCACACAGCTATGAGTACCCCCTGGGCCATTTCTCCCCAACTGACCCAACACCTTGATCACATCTGGTGTGACTTCATCTGAGCCTGCTGCTTTCTCCTGACTTCATTTCCTTAATGTTGTTCGTACTTCTTTTAGGGGAGGCTTTTCTTCTTCTTTCATCGTAGGCAGTGTCTGGGGCAGTACAGCATCTGTGGGTCTTTCTTCATTCAGAAGCTGGTGGAAGTACCCCTTTCATCTGACTTTGCTATCATGCGGACGGGTGAGCAGGTTGCTGCAGGTATCCCATATGAAGGGTATCTGATGAATGTCATCTCCACAAGCTGGTGGAATGTCTGTGATGCCTTGTTCTTGCTTTTACAATTGTACTCTTAGCCTCTTTGTTATCTAATCAGTATTCCTTCTTAGCCTGGTCCATCTTTTCTATCTCACACTTTTTCCTGCACCCCTTCATTTTTTTGATGACTTCTTGGACTTCTGCATTCCACCAACAGCTTTCCTTTTGTACCTTGTTTCCATACTTGACTTGGTAACATATTTGTTCTAAAATCCTAGCACATGTTGTTTTAAGACAACTCCACTTCTTCCATCTTCCTCCTGAGGTGTTAGAGTCCTGAGGAATTCCTTGAACTTGTGTGCTTTCTCTGTAGTTAGCTTCTAGGTCTTTAGTCTAGTGTCTGTTGACCTTATAGCCTTCTTTGACCAGTGCTTGCAGCTGATGAGCCAGTTGTTTTAATAGCAATGATTTTGCAATCATGGATTCTATCAGTGCTCATTCCTTACTGGGAGGCAGTCTGCCTGAATTCCATACTGGCCACTCTTGTGTGTGATCTTGTGATTGTGTTTCTTGCTGAACTATGTTTTGATCACCATCAAGCCATTTGCCAGACAGAAATCTAACATGGCCTCTTCTTCTTTATTCCTGTGCCCCACCAGTGTGGACACAGATAGTCCTCATATCCTGCTCTATCTGTCCCAATATGTGCATTCATGTTCCCCATTATCAACATCAACTCATGTTGTTCTGCTCTATCTATTAAGACTGCTTCCTGAATGCACTATTGTTCTAGATATCAAAACCCTGCTGTGAGGCATCGGCTGAGATTAAGAACAGTGCTCTGTCCTTACACTGGGGTCTGAATGCCATGACTCTGTCATTAATTCTGATGACACCCCTCACTGTCTTCTGAAGCCTTTCATCTACCACTAATTCCACATAATTTCTAGTCTGTCCTTACCATGAGTAGTAGACTCTGGATCCCAACCCAAGTGACTTTGCTGTGCTTCTGGATACAGAGGATGTCCAGCGCCCTCCTTATCATCATGTCATTCACTTCCAATTTGTGTCCTACTGAGTGCAGGAATTCTTACTTTATGTTTGGCAGATTGTTTGGTTTTATGTCCTGCTTTTGCTCAACAGAGCTATCCCAGGTAACCCAGGCTGGGCAACTGGACAGAGGCTGACCAGCAGCTTATTGACCCAGGCCTTCTGGCCTTTATGGTGGGCAGACATTGGCCAATAGGGGTGCATAGATCCACTGTTAGCATGGAGACCTGGCAGAGGTCGGAGCAGACCGGGTCCTCAATCTGCTTATCACTAAAAAGTACACATGAACATTTTTTGTGACCTTAGTCAACATGACCAAATCACCTACAGCCAGTTATTAAACCATCAACTTACTAGCCTTAACATGGTGCTCAATCTGCGGTCCATATTCTCCTATCTAGAAGACACTGTGCACCACAGTGAATGCCCAAAGTGGTTGGTCTATACTACTTTTTCCCCTGATAGGCATCAACTGGAGTCTGTATTGCTGCCCACAATGCCATTCTTGGGTGAGTTTGTAGTGAAACACTCATCATGCTTTTGGGAGGTGGGAGGAACCCCACAGGGACACAAGGAGAACAGGTAAACTTGATATAGGCATTGGCAGAAGGTCAGATCAAACCATACACCTTGTGCATGGGAGGCAAATAACTTAACCGTTATGTCAGCTGTGTCTTGCACCTAGCTGAAAGTAACAAAGTATGTATATTGAGTAGAGCATATTTATTAAACAAGGAAGATAGGTGTCAAAAGTTCCATGAACATGTCTGTGGTAAACCAATTCAAGTGAAAACAGACCACAGTCCTTTGCAAACTATATTTAGAAAATCTCTGTACAGAGATTGAGGATCCGGTCTGCTCCGACCTCTGCCAGGTCTCCATGCTAACATCTATTCTATTATGGTCAGCAGCCTTGATGCTTGATGAGCCTGTAGGCAAGGCTATGGAGAGGATCATATATAAATAAATAAATAAAAGACATTGGGGAGGACACTACACTACCCACCTGCTGGTTTTTGTCATGGGCTAGATCCTGTCACTTGAACTTGGTCGAATTTTTTCTAAAACAGTCACTAAGGCTATTGAAAGGGGTATTGAGCTAGCACAGCCCTAACCTAAGCTAAAAAAGCTGCCACCCACTCGGGCTCATTGAAAAGACTCACCAACAGAATGTAGCTTAGATGTCACAAGATGGTGTCACAAGACTCTCTGCAAGATGGGTTGCTGGACAGAACCTACTAGGTCCCAGTTGTTAAGGTTTCCGGCTCAGCCAGTCAATGAAGCGGCTGCCAACAGGCTCCCCCTTTTGTTCGGCTAAATTTTTCTTTATGGTTCGCAATTGCTTAGAAACATAGCTGATGTACACGAAAAACTTTGCACACAACTCACTCCATATGGATAACTCCATCCACCAGAGAGATCTCACAGAAAAGAATGGAGTCATACCCTTTGAGGACCTGCCAAAATGTAGTCATTAAATTAAGCTAATCCTTAAAAAAATGTGCCAAGGATCTGGGGCCATAAGTGGTAATAACTAAAAGTAACATACATGGTAAAAGTAACCTCCACGACACTCACATTGACCTCTCAGGAAGGGAACATCCTTGACTTGCCCACCCTCCTACATTGCCTGCCACCTTCCCCAATGACTTCTACATTGCCCACCAGATCATGAAGGCATTCACATCCAGATGGATCTCAACGCACAGATCAGGTACTCTGATTGAGGCCCATTCACCTATTGACTACAACAAAACCCTCTGAGCAGAAATTACCCAACATTGCGCTGAGTGAAGGAAAAGGACTGGTTCCTGCTCAAAAACCGTATTCCAACCCATGGAACTGCATAAAATGCATGTAACATAACACTGAAGGAACTCCAGCTCCTCCTGCACATACAAACCACCAGCCAGAGAATTATATGGCCTGACATACCTCATCAGAGAATCCACGAATTAATGGAGCCAAGAGAAATCACCAAAGACACGGACACCAGAGCCACGAGAATCAGAGACAGAGGGAGAGTCAAGAGACTGACTCCCTCAACGATGATTTCTTGAGATTCATCGACTGATGAGGTAGACACTGTCATCTAGAATGTCAGTCCTTGTGGGAGGCAATGGGATCAAGCCAGGGGGGCAGGCAGAGAAATTCATCGGAAAGTCGCGCCCGAGTCATCTCTGGGTATAATCATCTCTCTGTGTCTTCACCTCTAAGGCACCTTTGAAATTGAAGAGGATGTTATTTAATCCACAGAAACAGGATATGAGAGAAGAAACACAGTTAAGGCAGGATGAAGAGGCAGTTGCCCCTGGCACAAGGTTTCATGGAGTAGGACCAGCAGATGCTAATTGGGCAGGAATTTACTAAGTTTAGTAGTACCATTCAGTTTCTGAATGCTGGTACTACATTTGCAGTGAGGGCTGAAGCGCTTCAGTTGTCCACGCTTGGTAGAGCATTATCAACATTCAGAAATGGATTAGTGGTCAGGGATTGATTACTTCAGCACTCCATGAGTGGCATTTTGAATGTAGGAAGTGGTTTTCTACAATTAAGAATGAAGAAATCCGCCACATAACGCACGCACTCAGGTCACTCCACAACAAGTACAAATATGACTCTGTCATTGTCCATGTTGGAGTGAATGACCTGAGATGTAACTCCCTAGACTACATGAAAAGAGACATGGAGGAGCTCTCCAATCTTATAGCCCAGGCAGGTATGACCCTAGCCCTGAGTAACATCCTGCCATCACCCAGAATGATACCACAGTACAAGGAGAAAATGATTGACTTTAACAATTGGCTAAGCTTCTGGTGTCATTCTAAGGGAATCCAGTATCTGTCTGCCTGGGATGACATGATCGACAGACCATGATGCTTTCCCAGAAATGGCCTGCACCTGTCGCCCTTGGGATTCCGGATACTGGCTAAGGCTCTTGCCACCTCATAGTGCCTTTTTTAGGCAAGGTTCAAATGATAAATTCACCACCGTAACAGGTACAAGCAAACAAAATCTGAGGGTAATGCTACTCAATGCTAGAATTCTAAACCTCAAAATGCATTCACTCGAGGCACTCCTTAAAATGGAGAACATCGACATCTGTGCAGTGACAGAGACCTGGTTCAAGGCTCCAGAGAGCACCCCTGCATTACCAGGCTATAATTCATACCACACCTTTCGGCCACCTAACCTGGACCAAAACACTAAAGGTGGAGGAGTGTCCATATTCACCAAGGATTTTCACACCAGGCTAGTTGCCGAACACAATACGTCTGAAATTCTCCAGGTGCAACTAACTCTGGGTAAGACTGCAATCCAAATTGTTGTTTGCTACAGATCCCCCACCATGCTCCAAGATTCTCACTACACCTTTTTAAACATACTGGAAAATATTAAGATACAACCAAACACCCTACTACTGGGTGATTTCAACTACCCTGCCATTAACTGGGAAAACTACTTGTGTACCAACACCTTTGCCCAACAGTTCTTAGAATTCATAAATTCCAACGCCCTGGATCAACTAATCCTTAGTCCCACCAGGGGCTCCAATATCCTAGACCTGGTCATTACCAACATGGGAAATCGATGCTCCACACCTATGGTCACCCCCTCATTGGTCAGGTCTGACCATAAGCAAATCACCCTTGACATCCACATCCCACCCCCACCTCCCAGTAAGGAAACCTCTGTAAAAAACTTCTCCAAAGCCAACTTCATGCTACTCAAGTCAGAAGTGACAAACTTCATGACACCCATGCCGATGGGAACTGAAAGTTCGACTGCTGAATCCTACACTAAGGCACTGTATGAGCACATCCACTCATGCATGAATAGTGCCATCCCTAATAGAACCAAGACGCTCCCTTCCAAAATAAGGAAGCAAATATGGTGGTCCCTTGCCATAAACAAACTTTACAACAAAAGGTAGAAACTGTTGAAGAAAAGAGGAAAATCCCAGGATGCAAAAAACTCCCTTACCAGCCTCAGTAAGAAGCTGAGATCCCTCATAAAATCCTCCAAAGCTAGTTACGAAAATAAAATTGCCAAAGATTCCAAAGACAACCACATGGCATTCTATAGCTATATCAGGAATCTAAATGGCAATGCTCAGATCTGCTCTGAGCTACAACAGAATGGCATTAAATATACTGATCCCAAGGATATTGCCAATATCCTGGCAGATCGATTCAGTACAAACTTCACCCCCTTCTCACCCCCTAAAGGGCCCATCTCAATACCGAAAGATTGCCAAATTCCAGTAATAATGACCACACAGGTAAAAAATGCACTCTCCAAAGCTAAGAATACAGCATCCATGGGACTAGATGACATCCCAAGCTGTGTACTACATGAACTACAAAATAAACTGGCACCTCACCTAAGTGTCATGTTTAATCATAGCCTCACTTCAGGCTTTGTGCCCACTGAGTGGCACACAGCTACAGTTATCCCACTCCACAAGGGGGGATCCACCTTGGATCCCAGGAACTACCGCCCCATAAGTCTGAGGAGCCTGATCTGCAAGGCCATGGAATGTATTATCATGAAACTTATAAACAAAGACACTGGCAACCTTTAAACACTGGACCAGTTTGGGTTCGTGAAGGCCCAATTTTGTCTCCTGAACCTGACTGACTTCTTCAAATCAGTCTCCAGAGCCGTGGACAAGGGTAAGGTGGTCTACACAGCCTATCTGGACCTCGCCAAGGCCTTCGGCACCATCCCCCACTCTGAAATCATAGATAAACTTACTAAGCTGGGCATTAATCCCTACATCACTCGATGGGTTGTCAACTGGCTTACTGACAGAATCCACACTGTAAAAGTAGCCGACTCCAAATCCAGCTTCAGACAAGTGACAAATAGAATACCTCAGGGTTCAGTCCTGGGACCGCTCTTCTTTGGGATCTAGTTCTCTGAAGTACAGGCCAACACTAAGGGACTCCGGCTAACAAAGTTCGCAGATGACTGCAAACTGGGAGCCATTACTGAATCACCAAATGATATGGATATTCTACAAAAGAGCCTTACAGAAACAGATTCTTGGTGCCAGAGCCATGGGCTCAAGCTCAGTGCCAAGAAATGTATAGTTATCCCCTTTGGGAAAAAACATTTACCCATGAATTACCACATAAGTGGCAGTACACTAAACACCAAAAGTGTGATAAGAGACTTAGGGGCACAGGTGGACAGTGGTCTCACCTTCGATATCCACATCGCCACAACAGTCAGGAAATACTTCTATGTGGCACACCTCATCACTAAGGGCTTTTCATCCAGAAAAAAAGGAGGTCATTGTCCCACTGTACTCATCCCTCATTAGACCCATTATAGAATAGAATGCTCCATTTGGTATGTACCTCTCAAGACATCTGCAACAACTGGAAAGGCCGCAGAAATACCTCACTAAAAGAATCACAGGCCTAAAGCAGATGCCCTATGCTGACCGTCTAAAAAAACTCCAGCTATACTCAGAGGGGATCTCTGCTTAACATACAAGGCCATGTCAAACCCAGAGCTGTTGGACATGCTACACTTAAAGAAATCCCAATCCCTCAGAGACACATGCTCCAGGGATCTAAACCGTGTCATCACAATGAACAAAACATGCTGGAGGGATAGGTTCCTGACCCAGAGACTCCACAGACTCTGGAATAGATTCCCCATACATGTCAAGCAGAGTGCCTCTTTGGCCCTCTTCAAAAGGAACATTGATGATTGGATGGGAGATAGGAAATTCACCCCGGGGATCACATCAGTCACCCTGCTAGACAGGGGTCCAGGGAAGTAAATACTGTGGGAAGAAATAGCCAGGGAATTGTTATGGCTAGGCTTGTATAGGTCCTAGGGCCGATAGCCTAGTACCAACCTATGAAACTAAGTGATAAGCATTTGTCATTTCAATTTAACTGCCCTCTAATTTGTCACTTACCTGGAATTTTCTTAGCAGGTCAAGAGTAAAAAAAAAAAAAAAGATCTGTTTATCAAAACAAGAATGGGACAGAATGAAAGGATCCTTGCAAAGTGGATGAGAAGGGGAAGAGAGATTTATGAGGTGTTCAGGATGCTTGGCAGTTGTTTAGCTTAGGGAGCTTTGGGTAGCTGAGGATGTGAGATCTGTAGGAAAATAGAGAACTTCATGGAAAAATATACAAGCAAGTGCCGGTAGCCATCTGCTTAGTCAGGTAAGGAAGTATAGAGTAGGTCTGCAGAGGAGGAGACAACAGGAGAACATTAGACAGGATGAGTGGGAAAAGCTAGAAGAGACAAAGGTTGAAGCCAGGAAGGAATGGGAAGAGGTCACAATGAAGTACAAACAAATGGTCTGGTACTGAGTAAAGTGAAGGGAGATGCAGTCACAAAAGGAAGAACATGGAGAAGGAAGCCCAGGTGGAAAGCCAGGTGGAGACAGCAGTACAATTTGATAAAAATACATAGCGGAAATGTCAATGCTAGAGTCAACTGCGGAAGTAGAGTAGGCAGGAAATGCACAAGGAGGCACAATCAGCAAAAGGGAAGGAGACAAAGGCAGGTGATAGAAAATGCAGAGATCTTATATAGAGTGTAGGAGTGATGGGAAGTGAAAAGGATGCAGTACAGAGATGGGGGCAACCAGAAGTGACAAAAAGGACATGGGCAGTGTAAGAGGAGGTGGAAATGGTGCAGATAGAAAGGGGATGCTGGCAAGCGGTATGAAGTGAAGGAGATGAAAACAATGTGGGGACAGGAAAAACATGTTTTGGCTAGGGCAGAGTCACTCAACAAAAGGATTAAGAATCTTGGTTTTCAGTGAAGTCAGTCTAATGGTTTAGACTATGTAAGACATAGGAGGAGGTGACCAAGGTGATTACTGGGAGATACATGTTGTGCTGCATATAAGTTACAACAGCCTATCAAAGAAACAGATGACATGGTACTAAGTAAGACCCAGAAAGCCTTATAGAGATGCCTGGAGAAGCACTGCAGGAAGCAGTCTTAGAAATGCTAAATATATGGCAGCCATTAAACTGTAAAAAGAAAGAATGAAGGAGTACATAAACTCACCAGAGCAGTGAAAGAGGAAGAAAGGCTTGAGACTGGTAGGAGGATAAGGAGAACCTGAGAGAAACATTAGATCTGAAGTGACAAAGGTGCATAATGCTGGGTTAGAAAGGTTTGCCTTATTGATCATACTTTTAATTTAAGATAGAAGGGAGTATAAAGTGCAACAGAAGAAGAATGAAGTCAGACATTCAGGCAACAGGAAAAAATAAAAACGGGTGTGGAAAATAACAGAACAACCAAGGGTGGTATGGGACATAGTGCAATATAACTACATTGCAGTGGAATAAAGAAATTAAGCAGACAATGGTTATTATGTTCAGTAAACACATCATGGGAGGAAGAAGTAAGACTGGATGAGAAATAAGGGAGTGGGATAGGAGGAAGAGGGCAATGGTCTTTTGGGCTCAGAATGTGGGAGATTTACAGCTTCAGTAAGGGGGGGGCAGATAAGTAGACTGAGGTTTTGGACCATCAGAGGCTTTGCCATCTAAGGCAGGAATATGGTAGGGAGGATAACATTCTAGATGTGGTATTAACCAAAGCAGATTGGTCATGGTTGTCCAGGTGAAAGAAGTGTTAGCTAACAGTATATAGTTCAGAGTGAAGGGAAGGGTGAGAATACAAATGCAAAACTGACAATGTGGGATTTTAGGAAGAGGGTCAAAGATATGTTAGAAGACTGGAATCAAATTGCAGAATTAATCGAGCTATGGGAATGGGTTAGGAATGGAGTAATCAGAGTTATGGACAACAGATTGTGGAAGAGTCAAAAATGCAAAATGGTAAAAGGTCAGTGTGGCTACATATAATGTGAGGCTAGTAAATAGGATAAAAGATAAAGCACATAAGTGGTGAAAAGAGTTGGGTGGAGGAGGTGAAAGAGTCAAAGTATGAAAAGATTTGCAAAGGACAACAAAGGAGGTGAGTGGATTATAGCTCAAGTTAGCAGAAGTGATCAAGAAGGGGAACAATGGTTATCTTAGGTATATAGTAGTAGGGAGGGGGAAAACCTGGCCAAGATGACCAAAGATGGGAAGTAGGTTGCAGAAGACTGAAAGAATGTAGTCGTATCAACTGAATACTTTTCTCCAGTCATCACAAAGGAAAGCTAAAGAAGGTGTCATGTTCAGATGGAGGTAGAGCAGGGTGGCGGCAGCAGTAAGCAGATACTAAGACAGGGATAAAGGAAAGGGAGACAGACTGGAACAACCCATCCTTGTGAAAGATAAAATGCACAGTTCAGAAGCTCCACCTCCAGAGTCCTTACAAATTTGGACTTTTTTTTGCAGAACCACTGATGAAGTTATTTGACAGACCATCATCCTGTATAAAAGGGAAAGGAGGAGGAAACCTATAGGAAATGAGATTGTTAACTAAACAGCACTGACAGGGAAAGTCATGGAGATAATCTTGAGGGGATGTCTGGTTGCTTTCCCAGAGGACAACATTGCCATGCAGCAAATAACACATGTTCTTAACCAGACAGAGTTGTCAGCCAAACTTAGTCCAGTTTAATGACTGGTTACACCAACTTGTGGGGATGAACCAGAAGACATAGTATGGTCTACCTGTACTTCACTGAAGCCTTTCATTTGAAGTCACACAGGTGACTGATAGGAAAATTGGACAGGGTGATGGTATGCCTAAGACTAAAGAATTGGAATACTGTGTGGTAGCAGGCTAGGACTCTAATAGTTGTGGTGGTAGGGATGTTGGCAGGAATAAGGTAAGTTGCAAGAGGAGTACCACAGGGATTAGGTCTGGGTCAGCACTTTTCCGTATGTTTGTTTCAGAAGCATCAGAGGGAACAGAAAACAGAATCAACCATTGTTGATGACACAAAAATAGGCGCAGTATTGGAGTATAGGGAGTAGTCTATGGAAGGATTTGAAAAAGCTGAACAAATGGGCAGAAATGTGATGACTGAGGTTCACTGCAGACAAATGCAATGTACTACACTTGAGACATGTCAGTTCTGGTATAAAATAACAGCTTGGTGGGAAGCAGAACTGATGGCAACAGAACAGGAAAAGAATCTCAAGGTTTTGATATTAGTTAGCTTGGATCACCAGGAGCAGACAAAAAGTGAAGTGTCATCAGCAAACAGAATGCTCTGCTGTATTCTCAGGGAGAAGAGACTCCAAAAGAAAAGATAAAATGCTGTCACTATTGGGTCCATTTCAGGCCATACCTTAAGTACTGTGCAGATCTAGAGACTGTAAAAGGTAAGGAACATTAGGCTACCAGAAGGATTCAAAATAGAAACAACCAGAAAGATGAATGGAATGGATGGGAAAAGATATGTCCTAATATTAGATTAGCAGAGCGGCAGGAGCCCTTCTTACTAGAGACCAAAGGAGACTTAAGAGACAATTAGAAATGTACAGGATCAAGTCAGAGAGAGATCTAAAGGGATCATCCATAAAAGGATGGACAGAGAGGAGAGGAAGGGGCACAGCTGGTGAATTGTGGGACTAACAACTTCCTGCATCTCCAGAAGTCCTTCTTGATAGAGAGGAGTTTGAACTCATGGAATGGACTGCCTGAATGGATGATGAAGATGAAATTCACAGGAGATTTCAACTGGGCAAGAGACATGTGGAGAAAAGGGGAGGATTAAGATAGCTTTGGAGGGGAGGTTTTGTTTCCTAATTCAACAGGCAAATCCACCTACACAGTCCAGAAGTAAAACAGTGGTCTGAATTAAAAAAAAAGAAACATCCCTGCACTCATGGAAACTGCAGTGGCCAAAAGTTGCACTTTCCATGATTTAGGAAATGTGATTCCATGACATGTTTAGCCACAGTGAGCAAGACTTCGTTATTAGGTAAATTTCATGTCTCTGAATTGGATGTAATTACTGTCTGCACTAAACAGCATTTTTCAGTGGTAAATGCCACTGGTGGCCCATGCATCGCATTGACACAGGTAATCCTCTCATTCACTGTCCCACACACATGCAGGCCTTCATATACACACACACACACTTATAGACGTTCATATGGACTCAAACACACACATGCACACCCACACAGGCTCACACACACTCACAGATGTTCATATGCACTCACACACACACACACACACACACACACACACACACACACACACACACACACACACACACACTCCGCATGACCTCCCACTTGATTGTACTCACAGACCCATGCAACCATTCATAATTACAACCAGTCCATAGATTTAAACATCTTATTGTTTAGAAAATGCATTTTGATGCAAAAACTGTTGTTCTATTAACTTTTTGAAATGAATGACTGCAATAAATAAAAGTTGCCCCTGATTGTGGGTATTTGTTCCTCCATTATTATTTTGCTTGTCCTTGAATGACAAATGAGTTGCAAAGTATTCTTAAAGCCCATACACTCTGCAGTTACTATCTCACACACACACTCACAGGTATCTCCATGCAGACAAAGTCACCGACCATACATGATACACAACCTCCTCATCCAATCACACTCATGGGCACACTCACTCATTCACACACACCATCACCCAGGACCACTCATAAGCCTGTAGACATGCACATAGTCTGCCAATGCAGTCCTTCCCATTGTAAGTAATGGGAAGCTGCAGCATTATGGTCATCTTCATCAACACAGTAGGCTACTCTAAGTTACGCAATCCCTTCCTGAAGGCATGTTTTGGGAAGACAAACCTATAATTATGTTTATTTTAGTATTATACACCTTATTCACAGATACAGAATATTAAAAACTCATAAAAGGTAGAGTAGAGAGCCATATTTTTTCCTACTAACATCAAGCAAATATTTTTTCTCACACTTAATAACATTGCTGCTTGATGTATCTAACTCTGATGTTCTCTGTAACAGGGCGGTTGCCAAAATCACCCTACCTTATCAAATTCCATATCTTAAGTCCCCTTTCATAACGTTAATTGCAAATGGCCATTTTGCCAAAGAACCATTTTGTTGTATGCTTCCTAAGATAAGCTGGGCATGTGTGAGAGTTTTGTTTTTATCTTTCTTTTTTTTTTTATTTTGTTCTAGATTGTTGTTTTGAAGGTGTTTAATTTATAAGGGTTCATTGGCTACTGATTCATAGGTTGGGAGGGTGGCCTAATGGTTAAGGTGTTTGCCTTACAAACACACAAGCTGGGTTTGGAGTCTCTCACAAAGATAATTAGTCTTAAAATGGCTCATAAAGCACAGTTAGCTTAGCTTAGTATGAACCTATGTAATATATATGTAATAACGCAGCAGGCCACATAATCACTTGAAACATGTTTAAGGAATGCTCCAGTTATTAAACAAACTGCATATTCTTCTTTTCTATTCTTTGGTTATTGTTGTGGTGTTGGCTTTTGGATGTTCTTTTATGGAAATGTCCAATCATGGAATAGGATGAACTGTCAGGTTTATTTAATTGTATGTGTCGTCCTTTCTCCTGGTTATACAGGCTCAGATTTGGTTTATCTCTCTCTATCTATCTATCTATCTATCTATCTATCTATCTATCTATCTATCTATCTATCTATCTATCTATCTGGCTGTCTTTTTATCTATGTATATGTAGGGGTGTGTAGAGGGTGCTCCTGCAAAAACAATAGTGAGTGTTTGTTTGGTAATTTTTTGTTATTATTTTTTTTTTCATTTTATTGTTTGCTTAGTTCCCTTTGATGACTTGTGACTCTTTTGATGTGGAGTGTTTCTGGGTAACTGCAGTTTAATGACCAGTCCCTTGAACACTGGATTGAGAATTAAATTACCCCGATCAGCTCAATGTCATGCTTGTCTTATATTTTTAACTTTACCCTAGCCTGATGTCTATTCTATTCCATCAGCCTCATAACTTGATTTCTTAGCATGTTACTATATGAACACTTATCTAATTGGTCTTGGATAGGTAAGCATCACAGCAGAATGTATCCAATGCTAACCTTAGTAATTGCAAGGCCTAGTTTGGACCATTGCAGTGGGACCCCTCAGTTGATACACCTACCACCCCAACCCTCCATCCATGCTGGCTTCCTACATCCCCAACCCGCTATCCATGCTGGCTACCTGGACTCAAAATTATTTCACATTAGGTATCAGGAATATATCCTATTGCTGCATATTTATTTATATTTATGTATTTATTTATGTATTGACATTTGTTAACTGGGTTGGTCCAGCTGGGCTTTTGGCCCATTTTCAGTGGAGACCTAAGGAGAAAAGCTCCAATACAGACCATATACAGAAATAAAATGGTAACAGTTACATTAACATATGTTAGGATGTTGACAATTAGTCAAGAAGAATACTAAATACAAAAGAAAAGAATGCAAAACATTAGTGTTATATCTACTTTATGTTTACAGAGTAGAGATTATTAACATATTTACACACACATTGATTGATCAGATATGAGTATACAGTAGAGTTTGTTAACCTTAGTAGAGGGATAACTTAGTTGGGAGGAGGGTGGTTAGACAGGAGGGTGTGTCTAGGAGGGAGAGAAGAGGTTAGGTTGGAGTTGTACAAGGACGGATGTTGGTGTTGAGCAGATGGAGTTTAAGTTTTTCCTTGAAGTGGGCAGGGTGAATTATGGAACATATTTCATGAGGCAGTTTGTTCCAGTTTTGGGCAATGGAGTATTTATGTATGAGTTTGCCAGCTGCTTTTTTTGGCTGGTAGGTGTGTAGAAGTTGCTGATTAGAGGTACGGAGAGTGCGAGAAGGTGTGTAGAAGAGATGAAGGCAGAAAGAGCTGGGCAAGATGAAGGTTTGTAGAGGATGAAGTGTAGCATTTGTAGTTGTGAAACTAACAATGTATATATATAAAAAATAAAACAATGCTTATTTATTAGCTTATATTATGCCATAAGATATGTTATAACAGAAGTAATCTATTGGACCCCTGGATTACTCCCCAGATCCAACGTGTCCTGTAGTTCCTCTGATGTGGTCTGCTTAACTCTGTCAGGCAGACTAGAAGGGCCTGTTTGATGGGGGTTTCCTACATGGTGCTTCTTTGGGTGCTTGCATCTTGGCTTGCTTATAAATGTTTCCAGACTTCTGTAGTACTGTCCAGATCTCTAGGACACAGAGAGGAGATAATAGCACATTTCACCCATTGTCTCCCTTACAGTTCTATTTTGTATTTTTTATTTTTTCTCTCATTTCTGTCTTCTTCCTTTCTGTTCTTCCCCTTATTTGACCTTCACCTTACTCTCTTTCACTTCTTCTGCCCAATAACAGTATCTGCTACAAACACTTCATTGCATATTATTTTCTTCATAGTAACATTATACTGTATGATGTTATGACAGTGTGCAGGTATTCTTCTAATGATTTTACTGACTGAATTCTTGTATCAAATTTACTTAAAAATGTGGTCATTTATACTATGTACTGGCTCGACGTACCTCTCTGCATGCTTGCTGTTATATTACCACTGATGCCTTGATATTGATTGATGTTGATTGTTTCTTTGGTTGAGTTTTCATTATGCTGAACCTGAAAATGCTCTAGGTGGATTATTGCTCTACTTTGGATGGCAAACTTTAAAGAAATAAATAAAAATTAAACTATCTTGCTGAGTTAAGTATTCTACACTCTCCATTGTCTTTGGGAGGACTGCAGATAATACCAAGTAGAACACAATAAGAAGCGGGTTTGTCTTGAAACATGAAACCTGCTAAAATCTTCTGACCCATCATAGTCCCCAGCTCTTGTCCCCCTCCATGTCGAGTGTCCTTGAATGCCAGAGAATACTGGACAAATGAGTCAGTTGGGCAGTAGTTAATGGTTGTGGGAAGACTGGGGGCCCAAAAAGAGCATGAAAAATTTATAACCTTCCTTATAC
The DNA here is from genome assembly GCF_019279795.1 of Protopterus annectens. Lineage (NCBI taxonomy): Eukaryota > Metazoa > Chordata > Ceratodontiformes > Protopteridae > Protopterus > Protopterus annectens. The sequence continues at coordinate 809,599,623 of NC_056743.1, forward strand.
ATTCATCTCTCATATTACCCCTTTCTTCATGGGCTTCCAGTGTCCTCACTCTGATTAGTTAGAGTTCCTTATCTAGTTAATTCTCATACCTCACTACAGTCAGTCTGTCTCTACAAAACTGCATAAAATTGTTGAACTTCCTCAAAATGTTCAACGGTAATAATACTGATCCTATCAGGCTTCTTCCTAGAAACAGCATTGCTTGCACACCACACAACTTATAACTAGTACTGAAGGTTTACGTTATTTATTTGTTAAACTGGGTAGGTTGACTAATGCATGCAAATCTTTTCCAGCCATACCGCAGGTTTCAAGAGCAAAAGTAAGAATTATATGCAAGGATAATCTAGAGTAGTCGATAAGTGTCATGTTTTGGTAGGTGGGAGGAAATCAGAATGCCATAAGGAAACCCACATGGATGTAAGGAGGACAAACAAAATCTGCACAGTCTGTTGAGATTTCTATAATACACGCCCCCAAAACTCCTTCCCAATTCAGTCCAGCTATTTTCTACTTGCCCCCCATTTTGTACGTGACTATGAAGCTGTGATACCCCTGCATCATTCTTATGAGTGAAACAGTTTATGTTATAGTTTTCCCACTTTCAGCTACTGAAATACTTTTATTTCCACCTCTTCCTGCAATCACTTAGTAAACACACCTCATGTTTCACTTTTCTGAAATTGTTTTGATCCAGCCAGTCACTGCACCAAGCATCTCTCTGCCACAGTGTTGGAATGGTAGTATCCTGTCACACCATAGTCATTAGACATTACCTCTCATCAGTATCTGTTTTTTTTTTTTTATGTTTACTAGAATATGTTTTTGAGACTGATTATCCCACAGTTAATTCTTGTAACTGCATTCATTAGCAACTGATCACAAAACCCATACCACCAAGAGAAGCAAAAGAAAGCACAGTTCCTCTCGATCAGTCTTCAAATTAAGCTTAGTTGTATTAGCTTCTGAGACAATAACTGGAGTGGCGCACAAAACCATAGAGTTAATCTGTTCAATTTTGGGATGAAAACCCTGTTAAGCACTCAGCAATAGTAACTAACCACCATGGGAGCTAACAACATGAGCTATACAAGAGTGGTGCAGTTATGAAAACTGTTTGACTAGCCAGTAGGGTAATACATGACAGGAAACATCTGCTCGACTAACAATATTTATAATTTTTATTGGACTAAGACAACCAGAAGAAGAATGCCTTGCACTTCCCTGCAGATTCTCTCAGACAACTCTCTTAGCCACATATGCCACAATGACCTATTATAGCCTAGTGTGGGCACCACCCTGAGGGAAACTGGCCTTATTGAGCCAAATAGGTCTAACTGGTCTAAGGCCGGCACTGTGTGTCACCATCATATTGCTTGCATTTAGTTTAGGGTTATTTTCAGTTTTCTTTCTGACAGCCATATGCTTTGAGTGTCACATTAGTACACAACATCTTAATAGAACATTTATTCTTTACTTCATATATTGTGGAATTTGTCCTTTCATCCTCCCAGATTCACACAGGTGGGACATTTTGCAGGGGACTACAGAACTTCCTCCCTAAAACAGTTACTTCTTAAAGGAGCAGAACTGTCTTGGGGTTATAGAATCATGTTGTATGCATAGTGCCCTCAAGTAGCTCTCAGACAAGCATTTCTTATATGTGCACAGGGTTTTGCTGCAGCTTCTTTACTGTAATGCTTTTATAAATGACTTGTGTGACACAGCTGTTTAATAGGGTCTCAGATCTGTAATTCAGCATTTGTATTTTCCAAGAACCATCCAGCCATCATTCTGCAAAGAGTTTTTGCTGCTAAATTATTTAATTGATGAGCACTTTAGAAAAATCAATTGAAACTGGGTGTGGTGCTGACATATGTATTTAAAAAAAATGAAAGAAGCTTTTTAGTCTCCCTTCCTCTCACTCCTTCTGTCTCTCTCCCTCTCTCTCTCTCATTTGCTTAAAATGCCTAAGAGGACTGGTTTGAATATGAACAAATAAGGGCTTTTGTTTGCTCTTAATTTGACTAAGTCATGTGGCAACAGAGTTGCTCTTTTACTGGTTGTAAATATAGAAAGAAAGAACTGGAGGATGTTAATGCAAGCAAATCTATTGGATACCTTAGATTATCCAAGGGAAGAGGGAACTGCATTTCAGAGACGTGGATTGATATACCTTTTATTACTACTGTGTGGTTGGACCAGAGGACTCGGCTTCCTCATTCAAGACTATAGCCAAAGAATTCAAGCAGTAAGGTACTGTTTTTATTGTCTGGATATAATCAATTTTATAAAAACGTTTAACAAACTGATTTTAATTGTACGTTTTTATTATGTATCAGGGACATTTTCATTTTTCATTATCTTGTGAAATTATCTAGCAAATACATAGCAGATGGCCCTGTGACATTTGCTGACTCAGCTACGGAGTTCAGTGATGCTGCAGGATATGAGAACTTTTATTTTTTACAAGTCTTATGATAACTGAGGAAGTCAGCTATACAACATATTTTATGGAATTAGATCAGTATAAGAACTCATTAAAGAAGAAAAATGCATATTCTCTTCACACATAGTATTGTACGGAGTAGAGCAAAATGTAGTAGGAATTATAGACTAGTTAAGAAACATCTGGAATGAACAAAGATACAGAAACATAGCTCTGATGATGCTTGCGTAGGAAATACCTCCTCAGACTATGAATGGAAGTGATTTGTTGGATTAATGCTTCTATCTTGAGCATTACTAACTATTCATGTGGTTTTGAGATCAGTTCACCTGCAGACTTTACTGAATAACATTAAAAAGCCCGATAACATGAAAATTGTTAGTCACTTTTAAAGTAAACAAGTTGTATTAAGAAAGTACATATGTAGGTCAAATGAAAGTTTGTGACTCTCACACTTTGCTGGGGATATTAAATGTTGCAACTCCTACTTGGAGAGAGATCATTATTTGTGAACATCAGTACTGCAAAAGTGAGAGATGTTCAACAGCCTTTATGTAGCCCTAGGTGTGGTTACCTGAACTTCAGATGTTTGGATCTACTGGGAAGAAGCCCTCAGCAAATAAGATATGTGTTAGTCATCACATCCGGAGGTAATGAAAAATAAGGGAGCTGTGTGGGACTTCAAGACAGATCAGATAATTATGCATAAGGGAAATGCTTCTAAGAATTACAGTGATTGTGGTGTATTCCAGCTCAAGAAAAAATTCTGCATGTTGCACTTTCTAGACTCTACAGCTCATCCTGAATGCTTAAACTTTGCTTTCTTAGAATAAATATTTTTCCTTTCATTGGACTCCAATGATAGTAAAATGTAACATTTTGTTATTATTTATATACACACATATATATGTACATGCTTGTGTGTGTGTGTGTGTGTATCTATCTATCTCTCTCTCTCTCTATATATATATATATATATATATATATATATCTGTATGTGTATGTGTGTGTGTGTGTGTGTGTGTGTGTGGTTCTATTGTGTAGGATCAGACTAATTTAATGTCAAACTGAAAACACTGACAAAAAAGTTTGAATATACACAGTACCAAAACAAAAAAAATATCAAATGAAATAATATTGAGAAAGGAAAATTATTTCCTGTCCTGGCTGATATTTACACTAAAACCCCCCACAACACTAGCCTGAAATGCTTCTGAATAGTGCTAGTGTTACAGGAAGGTTTTATGAAGGTAAGGTATAGAGTTAGGGTTGAAAGAAGGGGCATCATTAGGGTAGGGTTAGGGCTTGCACCCATTACTAAGGTGGTGTGGGGGAGTGGGTTTCATACTTTTGAGTTGTGTGTGGTCTATCTGACAGCTCCCAACTACTATTAATAGCTTTGTCAGTGATCTTACCCTATCATGGATGAGTTCAGCAGGGCCTGTGACTAATCTCCCCACACAACCTCTCATACCCAATCTCAGATTCACTTTAGTCTGATCCATAAATACAACATTTTGCACAGTAAGAGCACTGGTCATGTGATGCCGAGCTGGTGCCATTGTTTCATCTGCTATGCATAAATTCTGACATTGTCGAAGAATACATGCATTCTGACATACTCTAGTTTGCCACATGTACATGCACTATTTTATGATTCATGCTTGAAAATAAGTTATTTCTGTAATAAAATGACCCTCTTAAAATTTAGAACAAATAAATTATAAAAGGTAAAGAAAGACTCTCTGAGACACTCCATGAGTTTTAATTTACTAACCTGCAGTGCTCTGTGTTGTTTTAGAAGTTGTGAACAGTGGTTAAGCAGTTTATAATAGACGCATTTGTTTTTTTCAGATGTGCATAAATGTATAATCATCTACTAGGTACATAGATTGTGTATGCAGAGCAAAGGTCTTAATGATTTACACAAACTCTGAAACATGGGCTAGCCCAGAGAACTACATTTTAATTCTTTATTCCAGTCAAGTCATATTTGATTATGATATCTTTATATAATCTGTATGCCTTCTCTGCTTAGACTGATAGGCCTGCTGTTACTTATTTTATAGGCAGAAAATGAGCACTTGAGGGAGATATTTCATTAGTTTTACAGATGTGCCCTGGCTGAGCACTTTTGTCACTTACTGGACTTAAGGGAACATGATTTCATATGGATGCTTTAAGGTCTACATCAGTCAATAAATACATTAAATGTAAAACTACTGTTTTGCTTGCACCACTACAGTATCTGAATACAAAGAGTGCCTCATTTATTTCCTAGTTACTGTATGATACAAGAAACAACTGGAGGCAGAACATTTCCTGGCTATTGCTTTTACTTCTTTTTTGATTGTCATTTTAGTTCCTGATTAACTGATTATAATCTTATATGTCTCTGTTGTGAAATGTGGTGATTTAGGGAGGGTGATGGAGGCAGGTTATTGCTTTTGGCTACTGACGAGCATCTGCCATTTCATGCACATTCTTATAACACTCCTGCCCTCGGACTGGAGCTATGGCTGCCAACAACAATGCTAGATACTTTTCATAACCTTCCATTCCCTCCATTGTCTTGTAAGGATGCATAGGTGTGCTTTAACTTAAGCTAGAAAATAACAAAATAACCGGGGACCTGAAAGGGCGTTTCCCATGTCCTGCAATTACTTAAAATGTTCTGAGTTTTATAACTGGAGCATAGGTTGTCATCTGTTGCTTTGTCTCCATGTAAAAGTCTGAAAATTTCAGGAACTACAAACCAAAATATTTGAATTCATGCTGCTTATCTCTTGGCTTGAACACTATTGCTCACATTTTATGAGAAGGAAGTGACTTCCAATGACATACAAACCACAATTGTTATTAACTACCCTTATTCACAATTTGCTTTACCAGCAGTTCTGCCTTCCATTGCAAACCTTATAAAGCTGCTTTGCTGCATCCAGTGAGGTTAGACTATCAAAACCCATGCCCAGTTCATCCTAACCACATCTGGACACAGGCATACAGTTATGGCTAATGTCCTTTTTGGCATCGGGCCCTACTCTATGTAATGCTTAGCCTTTGCCTTGTCATTCTTAGGATGTCTTATAACACTACTCACATACTCAAAAGACTGAAAAAAGTTTCACATTAACCAAAACTCCAGTTTCTCCAGCAGTCAAGGTAATACATAATTACTTTAACAAAATATTGCTGTTTCTCTGGTTATGTGATAGACAGCTACACGAAATTACCTATATTCCTGGATATGGGGTGCAAGTCAGTTGTATGAGCTATTTTCTGTGAGTACAATTACTACAAAGTAATTTTATTGAATCCCACTTTCAGTGCTAAGGGATTTTTTTCACTTTATGCCCTGTTGTGCAACTGTGGATAAGATATATATGTGTTTAGGGGAGTGCAATCTTTCAATACCTTATTTTAATAATGCATATTTAATTATTCAATTATGTGCCAGTAACTCTTTGTCCTTTATAAACCTCTCAAGCTTATATACCAGCTGCATCAGTCAAGTTTATGTATGTAATTTGTACACCCCTGTATATCTCAGTAGTGGGTAACAGGCTTGTCAACCATTTGTGTTCGACACATTGATGTATGCTCACAAATATGTAATTTATTTGATTTGTTTTTTAAGACTGAGATTACTGTATCTTGGAGAAGACATGCATGTGGAGCGTTTCTTCCAGGGCCTCCACTGAAAATAGGCTCTGTCCTAGTCAGACTTTCCCAGTAACAAATGTTAAATAAATAAAAATAAAAAATAATTTTTTCTTGCATACAGCAGTCTCAGAATTAGTATATTTATGTAGCCAGGTGAGAATGGCACAACCCCTCCCCCCATACCGAGCGCACTATGCTTTAAGAGTGAACGAGTGAGTTTCACTTGTAATTGTTTCATTTCACTGTAAGTTTAGTACTAAGTGACTGTACTTCTGTGTGTTGATCACTCACATATTGAAATGTCTGTCAAGGAGTCGGCTGCATCAGCTATATTAAACATGTATCTCATGCTTGTAGTCATTCATTCTAAGAAAACGGTTGTCATGCAGGTTTTCTTATTTCTATTTTCAAATAATGTTTACAACCAATACTGCATGAAATTAGTCTTTTGAGTGTAGAAGCACTGTATATTTTTATCTCTGAACTTTATTATGCTATATTTCATATTATCTTAGAGCTCCTCTCATTAAGTACTGACTTAAAGTATTTTAATGTTTATTGGAGCTCATTTGCCCAAGACAGCACTAAAAATGGTTACTTCTCAGCTGGATATTCTTAGCCAGTGACTGCGTATAAATAAATACTCTCCACTTTTATTTCTGTGTTGCTGTCCTTTTTGTTTTGGTCAACAGTCTTGACTGTACATGGTCCATTTGGATTGTGCCATCCCACATGTTAACAAAATAAATTATAAAAAAATATTTATTTAGCAGGCAACCAGGTAAAGTGGACCACTGGTGCCCCTTTTCAATCGTAACCTTGCCACAGAAGACATAAAGAGAAAATAATGTGCAGCGTAGAAAGAATAACAGCAAGAAATACCAAGTACATTAAAATGAGCAGAAATGCACACAACGTGACAAAAATATATGCCAAGGAATTACGTAAAACTTCGCTGCATCATGTTCCACAGGGCAGTCTTGTAGTGGAATGCAAGTATTGGAGTGTGTATGTGTTGACAGGTTACAGTTCCAGTAAATTTGCATTGACTTTGGTCATGCAGGTTTAATATCAGTTTTTTGGAGAAAGGGAAAAATGTAGTAAGCTGGCAAAGGTATCCAGAAGAGAGTTTCAAACTGTGGGATATAAGTGAGCAATGCTCTTTCAGGCCAAACAAGTGAGGAAAGTAGGATGCTGTGATTAAGAGCAGTGGAAGCAGAAAAACAGATCTGGAATACTGTTTTACTATAAGAATATATTAAAATAAGGGATTTGGAATATCATTTTACTATAGGAATATGCCAAAATAAGGGATGTTTAATACTATTTTTACTATAAGAATATGCTGGAATATTATTTTACTGTAAGAATATATTAAAGCAAGGGATCTGTAATAATGTTTTACTATAAGAATATTCCAAAATAAGGGATCTTAAATACTGTTTCACTAAAAGAATATATGAAAATAAGGGATTTGGTATATTATTTTACTGTAAGAATACGCAAAAATAGGGTCTATATTATAAACACGAATGTTTACTTACCCGAATACCTAAACGATGACACATATTTCGTGAATCGCAAATACACCGAACGCCCTAAACCGCGAAATTCAAAAAGTCGAACTGTCATAGTTGTCCAATCCCACCACCCGCTACATACTACCTACACAAACTAAATAAACCACATACATACACTAACCAAAACCCTACTTATAACCTGAAACTAAACCCTACTTCTAACCCTACACTAAATCTTGCATATACCACCATGTATGCACTTAACTTAACCCACACCCTAACCTTAAGGTCCATAACTATCGCACACTTACCTTAAAAAGCTAAACCCAAACAAACTAAATAATCCACACACATACACTTAACAAAACCCTACTTTTAACCCTACACTAAATCTAACATACATTACCATCTATGCACTTACCTTAACCCGCACCCTAACCCTAAGGTCCATAACTATTGCACACTTACCTTATGGAGCTGTACCGCAGAAGGGCCAACCGTAACGATTCAACGTTTCCGATTTCATGCTTCTGGACGATCAATGTTTTCATGGTTCGATGAAGACGTGTCAATGTTTAGGTGTTCGGGTAAGTAAGCGTTCATGCTTATAATATAGACCCCAAAAATAAGAGATCTGGAATACTGTTTTATTACAAGAATATTGCAAAATAAAGTATTTGGAATACTGTTTTACATAAGAACATGCCAAAATAAGGGATCTAGAATACCGTTTTACTATAATAATACACCATAATAAGGCCTTAAAATGGTGAATGAAAAGGAGTTAGCAATGAGAGAAGTAAGTCTAAGATGAATTGGAATATAATCTGCTTGCTTGATTGCAAAATAATAACAAACCTTTCTGCCAGCTTCTGCGATAAAGTGACAGATGTAAATTGGAAGTGTTTGGCATTTCTATAGGTTTTTGTTCATGCCCACGTACTCTTTACTCATCATTGACTCCATCACATGCCCACCATTTTCAAGTCCACCCTGTTTGGTTAGGACATTGTCAATGCTATTACATGCATAAAGCATTGAAGTAATTTGATTAAACCAGTGGAGGAGGGAAGGGATGGATCTGCTCAGATCCCAAGATATTTTACAAGCTGCACCAGCTTCATCTAGTCACCATCAAAAACTATGAGCTTCAAAGACCATTTTTTAAGATTAACTTTGAGTCCCTTAAACTCAGAATCATGCCACAGTTAAGCTAAGGAAGGATTTAGTCAGCAGTAGATGGTGCTTGGTGAACTGCCATATTCCCAGATAACATGGTGCCTGGTGAAATGCCATATTCCCAGATAACATGGTGCCTGGTGAGCTGCCATAATCCTAGATAACATGGTGCCTGGTGAGCTGCCATATTCCCAGATAACATGACACCTGGTGAGCTGCCATATTCCCAGATAACATGGCCTGGTAAGCTGCCATATTCCCAGATAACATGGTGCCTGGTGAGCTGCCATATTCCCAGATAACATGACACCTGGTGAACTGCCATATTCCCAGATAACATGGCCTGGTGAGCTGCCATATTCCCAGATAACATGGTGCCTGGTGAGCTGCCATATTCCCAGATAGCATGGCCTGGTGAGCTGCCATATTCCTAGATAACAGTGCCATCTTCGTAAAGGAGGATAGTCATACTCCTCTGAGGAGTAACGGGGAGCTAGTAAATAACAATCCAAAGATAGAGCTTTGTGGGACTCCCAGGGGAACAGAGTACAAAAGAGGCTTGGCAGGCAGGACAACTTTGGTGTATGTTCCATGCAGGTAACACCATGAAGTGTGTATTAGTCATTATAGAATGATTTACAAGGTAGAAAGCAAAGTTTTAAAATCACCCTCTTGTTACACAAAAGAGATTTCACAGAAGAATATCGATATATGTTTTTAAAAGTTTTGATCTTTTTCCTTAATACCACGCTGATAAGTCTGCTTTTCGGTAAGTTCTTAATGACCAATGTCATGCAAGGTCCTAGATTCCCATTTCTGATGTCACTTCTGCCCCTCGGTGTAGCATTTTATATGCAGGAGGTATAACACTTCTGAATTCAGCATGTAGGTAAATATAGGTTTATTTTCAGAGACCAGCAGCAGGTTAAACATTTTTGAACAGAGTGCTGCCCCTTTTCTTGCAAAACAGTCACCTGTGTGTCTCATTTGAGGATGTTTTGTTTTTTAATTAAGTTTGTTTGCCATTTATTCTTTTTCAGCCTATTGCAACTGCTCATCTGGGGACTGCATGGAAGGAAATAAACTTACCTCAGAAGCTTTTTTCTCATTATTGTCTGAAACACAGAGAATGAACCTGAAAATGTAGAATGTCCTTTAATGATCTATTTTACTAGGGGCATCTGTTAGGTTGGACAGCATTGCAGCAGGAGTTCTTGAAGTACCACCACTCCATGATTCACTGGTGGCACCACCACCACTTCATGATTCACTGGTGACACTACCACAACTCCATGATTCAGTGGTGACACTACCACAACTCCATGATTCAGTGGTGGCACTACCACAACTCCATGATTCACTGGTGACACTGCCACAACTCCATGATCCACTGGTGACACTGCCACAACTCCATGATCCACTGGTGGCACTACCATAACTCAATGATTCACTGGTTACACTCTGCATGGCATAGCTATTGGTATATGGAATCCCATTGCAGATAGCTGTACGCACTTGACTTGGTCTACTATGAGTGCCTACATGCTAATAGCTTGTGACATACTTTCTCCCCGCCTCTTTCTCTAAAGGGAAAGTGCCCTAACTCCCATTAAACCAGTCCCATTTAATTAACTAGCCCTCACATCACCCAACCCTAACAAACTGCATAACCTTACCAGCGCCCTTATTATAACTCTGAAACTTCAACCCTGTCCCTATTTGTAACCATAGCACTCATCTCCTGCTCCCTAATGCCTCTGATTGCTCCCTAAACCAAAAACTCTTCTCCCACTCCCTAACCTTAAATGTCCCTACTTCCACTTCCTAACCCTAACCCCCTCCTTCCTGATCACTGCTTGAAATCCTAATCTACATTCCCAGCCCCTCCCACTCCCTCCCATAGTAGCCATGCTTACCTTACTCAAACTTGTCTAGAGTCTTCAGGCAGTGGGGCATCTCCACAGCTGCTGCATGCATTTAGTCCAAACATGTAGTTGTGTTCAAACATGAGCAGCAGCCCATGTAAGCTACAAGACACCCAAGTCCCTGGGTTCACACAGTGTTGTTCGAGCACCTGGGTTTCAAGCACTTGTAGTAGATCCCACGTGGCCACATCCTAAATCAGCTGGCCATGCAACAGGACATGGTGAGTACTGCATCCACTGGTGTCCAGTAGGAGACAACCACCACTGAGTCATACTCAATATCGTTAAGGTGGAGAGCTGTTCCTGTAACATGCAGCTTTAGCGACCCTGGCCATCTCTACAATAGCCATGGCCTTAGCTACCCTGGCCATCTCTACAGTAGCCAAAGCCTTAGCTACAGTAGCCATGGCCTTAGCTACCCTGGCCATCTCTACAGTAGCCACCACCTTAGCTACCCTGGCCATATCTACAGTAGCCATGGCCTTAGCTACCCTGGCCATCTCTACAGTAGCCAAAGTCTTACCTACAATAGCCATGGCTTTAGCTACCTTGGCCATCTCTACAGTAGCCATGGGCTTAGCTACCCTGGCTATCTCTACAGTAGCCATAGCCTTAGCTACCCTGGTCATCTCTACAGTAGCCATGGCCTGCTCCTGAACACCTGCTGCCAGTGGCAAAGTTTAGTTTCTTCAGCATGCAGCTTTAGCAACCCTGGCCATCTCTATAGTAGCCAAAGTCTTAGCTACAGTAGCCATGGCCTTAGCTACCCTGGCCATGTCTACAGTAGCCATGGCCTTAGCTACCCTGGCCATCTCTACAGTAGTCACGGCCTTAGCTACCCTGGCCATCTCTACAGTAGCCACGGCCTTAGCTACCCTGGCCATCTCTACAGTAGCCATGGCCTTAGCTACCCTGGCCATCTCTACAGTAGCCACAGCCTTAACTACCCTGGCCATCTCTACAGTAGCTATGGCTTGCTCCTGAACATTTGCTGCCAGTGGCAAAGTTAGTTTCTTCATGTGTACTAGTAAACTAGCTAATCATATTCAAGATGCTGATCTAAATTGAAAAGACATTTTTAAAATTCTCGATCAAGGACACTCTATCACTGAGGTCCAAACAACAAATCAAGACTTCTGTAGACTGCTCCCAGCAGTACAGCATCCTCTACTATTTGCAACCAGAGAAGAAGACACACTAGATAGTTTCAATAGTATGCTAAAAGAGAGCTTGCTCAAAGAAGCATCATATTCCCGTTACAAAGAAAAGGGTATTTTAAGCATGTATCATATCAAGCAGGTTCGACAATAAGCCAAGGGGTAGGGTAGCAGCTATCATATTAAATAAAATATTTCCTAAAGCTCTGTTCACATTGTGGTATAACATGTAAATAAAAATGTTGCAATTCTCTGTCCATGTACTATCATATGATGCAAAATGGCTTCCTCCATGTAGATATTTAAATAGTATATTCAGAATGGTTTCATGTTCTTGCTGTGTAGTCTGTGCTGCGATTGTTGTCTTGTATAGCAACTTTTGAGAATGTGAATATCTGTGTAGCTGTATATGTTGTTCAGTTTGCTTTAATTGATATACATTTGCAAGATGTTTTGATAGGCATTTGTTTATCATCTTAGACCTTCTTGAATATCTAACTGGCTGTTTGTTTTACCTATTCTTTTAATCAGTGATACTATAAGCATTGCCCTGTGGCTGTGGTCATTGCTGGAAAAGGGCTGAGGAACAGCCCACCTACTCATTTATCAAATGTAATTAATAAATTAATTTTCTCCTTCTTCATGGGAGTATAATTGCCTCTCATGATCAGAGAGAGGAATGTGTTTTGCAACAGAGTCAGTTGTTTATCTTTCTCAGAGGAAGAAAGCACCTGTCCTCCACATTAAAGAAAAAAAAATAATGTGATGTTCCTTGCTGTAAATCAGTCGTGACAACCCACACTAATCCTGAACTCAGCCCATCGGTATCATCAACAACAGCTTTGACTTTTTGCTGAGAGACACATCTGAATGCCACATTTGCAAAATGCTTGTTTTTCATTAACCAAATTTTATTCTTGTGGCAGCTTCTATCCAGTCCCTAAGCCCATTTACAACTCCCCCACTTTGTGTGCAGTCACACTAGGGCAAACAATCAGGATTTACCAAGTTTGCTTCCCAGACTGTGACTGCCATTTAGAGAAGAAAGCATTTATGCTTTTAGGAGGTGTTAATTGTGTACATATGAAGGCAGTCCCACAACTGGATTGGTGGTCCTAAATTGTTTCATTGGTGCTGGTGCAATCAGGGTGAGGATACCTATGATTACCAATAATTTTTCCCCATTTTTATCACTTGACAGTTATTTTAGGCAGCACAGTAGCTGGGAAGTTAAAGTTTATATCTCACAACGCCATATCCTAGTTTCAGTCTTAACCTCCATTTACTGTCTGTGTACAATGTGTATTCTCTGCCTTACTCTGATAAAAAATGGCACTACATAAATGGATCTGCTGTTTACTTGACTCTGCTCTCCCATGTGAGTGGATCTGCCCCCTATAATATAGTCTAAAGCAGCATAACCAGAGGTGAACCTAAGTATTCGTTACCTTCATAATGGTGAAGTCCCTGAGTTAAAATAAAGTTGCAGGGAGTGAGATTGGCAGCCACTGACACGGGGAGCAAAACAGGGAGTTTTCTCTGCAAAATCACTATTCTTACATATGCAGATTTTGTTACTTTTAACGTGGAATGCTCAAGTAATACATGATATATTTGATTTTTGCTCTACTTACTGAAAAAAAAGACTGTAAATATTTAATTGATATGATCAGAGCAGCTGTATTACAATAATGACTTTATTCTGTAGCAAAAAGACTAACAAGTCCATGTGTTTCACACATCAGGTCTAAGCACCTGGTTATCAGCATTTTTGGTAACTCTTAAATTGTGACACTGTGAGGCACACCTGTAAATTTTCCTTCCAAGACAATTTGCCTTTAATTTTGAGACGTCTGACTTCAGTATACTCTATATGAATGTATTATGTTTTCAGTGTTATCTGTTTGATACTTCATGCCTTGGCACTTAACTGTTTCTGGGTAACACAGCAGAACCATCCTGCATGACAGCATTAGAATGAGAGGCAGCTAGACACAAAGAGAGAGAGAGAGAGAGAAGGTATATTCATATAGCTGAAAACTTTAATGCAAATCTTTAAAAAATGAGTCAGGTTGGTGTTGGAATGTCCTTTTCACAACAGGGTGTGGCTAATTGATTCAAAGAGTCTGTTGGTAGACTAGGTCTATCGATAATCTAGTGCACACAATACTGTAACACCTTCATATTAAGTTAAAAATGATCACAAACAGGCTATCACTGAGAGCAGGGTCATTATGGAGAGTAATCAGAACTGTGCCATTCCCAATACATGTCAAGGCTTCAGTTTGTGACAGCTTTGCTATTGAGGGTCTTCTTCTTCTTTTGGCTTTTCCTGGTTAGGGGTCGCTACAGCTGATAATCTGTCTGCTCATGACTGACAGTGGAGTTTTATGGTGTCAAGTTGCCAGCCCGGCACCCAACTTTCCACAGAAGGCACACACACATGCACACACACACACCTAGGGCCAATTTAGAGTGTGCATTCCACCTACTGCATGTCTTTGGGATGTGGGAGGAAACTGGAGCACCCAGAGGAAACCCACGTGAACACAGGGAGCTACTGAGGGTATCACAGTCAATTAT